>NW_021853667.1:126569-183505 GCF_003651465.1 Formica exsecta | reverse complement strand
TATTTGACGCAGAGTCAAAATGTAGGAGATGCGATATATCTAATGGACTGGCCTCTGTTATCAGTCAGCGAGAAAAAAGATCTGCTGATAATCATGATACGCGGTACTATCCCTATAAAGTTTACTAGCAGTTTCTTGATTACTTTATCTCTTCAATCTTACAGCAATGTTAGTGTCTCTATTATATTTATATTTGAAATAAAAGAAATGCTGGATACATTGAAAAATATAATTAAATAAATAAAATAAATTAATTAAAAATATATTGCAAACACTTGTATATTGTATTGATGCATTTCGTCTATTGTCTAAAACACGGTTTAAAATCCTCAAGTTTTTAGTAAGTGTTACAATCTTTTATCTTTCCTTCAATTTGTTCAGATTTTGAAAACTTCGTACTCGGTATTTAACCTGATGCAGTCGTAAAATACAAAAGTAATTGAAAGTGCATAGTATTGTAGCTTCTGTAGCAAGTCATTGACTTTAAATATTAAAATTTTTTTGATAATATATATTTTTATCTCAATCTTATATATTTTTTATTAACGCGCGCGCGTATTTGTAAGAATATTGACGCCTTCGATATTTAAAATTATCATCTCTGTTCACTTCACATTTTGAATGATGAAATTTGTCAGTTTACTATCGAGTTTACTGTTTATGTTTACTATCGAGAATAAAAACTATTTACTCTGCAGTAAAATGCAAAAATAATATAATGCACATGAAAGTATATAAATATGCATTTAACTGATGAAAAATTTGTCACTCAAGCTAACCAATGTCACCGACGAGATACTATTAAAGACCGTCAGTCCTGGGTAAATTTTTATAATCATCAAGTGAGCCCGATGAACCCAGAGGTAATTGAAGAATATTGACTTACCGGCCATTTGACTGCATCGAAGATAATTAGACGAATTATTTAATTCATACGGTTATTTTAGTTCATCTAGTTATTGTTTTATTATCGAAAACATTGACGAGATATCATTAAATACCGATGGTCTTATGGGATTTAGCATATTACTGGAAAAAAAACTCGCCACGCGTTACTGTAGATATAAATAAATCTTTGCATTGTCGATAAAATAAAACAGTAATTTTACAATAAAATGTTTGTTTTGTTTTTCTTGAGGCAGTTACATAAAAGATCTATACATTTTCGATAATAAAACAATAACTTGGATAAACTAAAATAACGCGCAGCGAGTTTTTTTTTCAATCACACTAAATATCCCATAAGACATAAGACCATCGGTCTTTAATATGATATCTCGTCGGTGCCAATGTCCTTGCCAAATGTGTATTCTCTTTCTTATTTATTCAAATAGTTTAAATAATAAATACGCACACACACAAACAAACACACACTCACACACATAGAGAGAGAGCAGAAAATGCGATTTAATAACTTTGCAAATGTGCAGTGATATTTTAATAAATGACATTAAACTTATCTGTGAGAGACAAAATATAAGCGTTAAAGATCGAAGATACAAGAAAAGAATTGGAGTTATAAGCACAAGGAAGGAACGTAAATCCAGGAAATATTTGTACGACGCAATATATATATAGCTATAGTTTTTAAATTTAATGTAACTTCCCATTTATTCCCCTCTCGTATACGTATTTTTCAATTAATATATTTTTATATATTTTTACCTGTACATACGATATTACTCTTGATGATATAATTAAATGTTCCGTACACGATATCCACGGTCCTGATTCACGAATCATGAATGTGGCGGCAAGTTAGAAGAGATACCAGAAATGACGTCAGCTCAGAGATGCGGCTATCAAGTTTCGAAGCGTCAAAGTGGATGCAGATGGCGCGAGAAATATAAGTCCCACGAAAAAAGAAAAAACCGATGTATTCACTCTCGGATTCTCTCCTCTTCGAGTAAATAAATAATAAAATGCGTTCGAGTATGTTTGCCGCTTTTAACGAAAACCAAAGACAGTGTTGAAGGAATCGCGAAGAATGAGTATCGTTATTTAGATGTGATCGATATAAATCAAGACCGTGAGGCAAAATACGCAAACATGAATCCCGCGGAAGCCGAAACTATTGCCGATCTGGTGCAGAACATGATTAAGTCCTTTTTTGGCGAACAAAAGCCAGGTGAGTCTTTCCTCAGACTACTGTCAATATAATTTATATTTGAGATGATTGCGATACATACATACCTCATTTCACTCGAATTAATTACTACGCTTTTCGCTTCAAATATTGCTGTTAAGCATTTTTAATGTCCTGTTATATTTTTAGAATAAATCTTTGTTTATGTTCTGTCATCGTATGTACAACAACATTTGATGGGAAACATCTTCAGAAAAGCATCTTATAAAATGTCTGATTATTTTAATATGTGAATAAATTTTAAATGTATAAAGTTTCTTGATATGAACCTTTTTAGAATTTGATTATTATGCATCTTATATTTATGCCTTAGAATCAATTCTTTTCTATAACTATTTGGGCTCTCATTTTACGCTACTACTTTACTATATATCAGTTGGTGATAATGCACTAAAATTTATTGAGAATTGCCTATCAATCATGGTAATAGTTTGCTTGTGTATCTTGGATTTGCTAAGCTTGTATTCACAATATGAGGGATAAGTCTAATTCTAAGGATTCTGATATGTATAATTTCTTCTTGGATTTGCAACAATTGTTAATAATTCCATAGTATTTCTTAGATATTACAGCATAGTTTGTAACATATAAATATTTACAAGTATTATATATTTAGTTAATAATTTTTATATCTTTCAGAGTTGACTAGAAGATTGATGCGTTTTTCCCTCGGGTTATTATCATCTACAGGAACACTGAGAGAGGATGAAATGACTGTAGCAACAAATATAAAGAGTAAATTATCACCACGTGATGCAGTACAATTTGATAAACTACATAATGACTTAAAAGATGGGGTAATAAAAATCTTGCAGTTTATATATCTCTCCCTCTCTTTAAACCTTCTGTTTCATATTCATTTAAATTAACAAAGTTAAAATCATACAATATAAATATGTAAATGTTGGATATAACTGTATATATGTTTTTATATAAATATTGTTCTTTCTTTAGCCACTGAAGAATCGTATAAGTATTTTATTATTTCTGCTAAACATGAGTCAGTCAGCAGAAGCAATAAAGGACAGAATTTTTGCATTTCCAGACATGAAATTGGGTTTAAGTACAATTGCATCCACTAGTGGTAAGAATAGCATTGTGGAATTTATTAAGGCACTCATCAAAGTTCTCTAATTGTTTCTTTGTATATTTAGGACAATCATCACAAACATCATGTTCCCAAGCGCAACAAATTGTATCACTGAATACCACAGAAACAAGTTCGAGAGCATTGTTAGTAAATCCGAGTAAAATATTTAATGAAGAATGTATTTCAGAGGATGTATTGGTTCAGGACTTGATATATTCTTTCCAAAGTGTTGAAGGAAAGATTCTAAAGTTACATTCGAGCTACGGTTTTCAGATAGATCCTGTAGCAAAGATTAATAGATCACAAAAGCAAGCTGTTTTACGATTGAGTGAATTAGGCTATTTACATAATGTAGTGCGAAAAGGATTGGAGAGAATGTCTGTAGCTGGTGCGGGTAGAGTTGCTGACAGTTTTGTTGCTGCTCTGCATAAAGAATTGTCAGAATATTATAGATTCATAGCTATAATGCAGGAAGAGGTGAATAGGTAGGAATGAATTCAATGTATATGCTATAGTATATCATTAAAGATATATGAGAATCGCATTAATTAAAAAAATATATATATATATATATATTATATATATAGGTCGCAAAATCAAATGGTTGCATATGGTGTTACATTATCTCATTTACATCTTTGGACATGTGATCCTTTGGAAACTTTAAAATGGTTAGCAAGTATAGTAAGAGCTTGCCAAGGCCAAAAAGGTGGTGCATTGGCATCTATTGTTTACGAATTCAGCTATCATGGAGATGCTATTGTGAAGAATTTAGTCAAGAGAGTTTTGGAAAGTGTATGCAATCCCCTGTACAATATGCTAATGAGATGGATTGCTGATGGAGAGTTAGACGATCCGTATAAAGAGTTTTTCATTCAAGCATGTGCTGATGTTAGTGGTGACAGAATGTGGCACGAAAAGTATCAAGTGAGGAATTCAATGGTGCCATCCTTCATTAGTAAAGCCCAAGCAAAGAAAATTCTAGGAACAGGAAAGAACATTAATTTCTTACGCGAAGTTTGTAAAGATTTCTCACCTTGGCAAGATAGACATGCAGATGTGTTCAGAAATTGTGACGAAGAATATAATGGTAAATATGACAATCTGATTACTGATACTATTTTTACAATAAGACGATTTTAATATTTTCCTTTAAATTGTTCGATAAAAAATTTACTATTTAATATTATTTATAAAATATTTAATATCAGGTGGAGATCATTTTATAAATTTCGTCAAATTCAAAAAAATATTTAATGCTATGCCGTTTATTTTTCAGTCGAAGTTTTTTTTGATATGGATCCAGATGGTCGCTTACAAACTATGATGAATGCTGCTTATAAGGAAACATCAACAAGAGTTGTTGAAATATTGACAAAACAATATCATCTCATGGATCATTTGCAGGGAATCAAAGGATATCTTTTACTTGGCCAAGGCCACTTTATTCAACATCTTATGCATTTGCTGGAGTAACGATATCTTTTTAATGCATTTGCGACAATATTCTTTTGTTCCATTACGTTTCGGCTTTGAAAAATCGTTTTAATTGTATGTTTCAGACCTGAATTGGCTAAATCAGCAAGTTCTTTATATCCTCATAATTTATCCTCTATTCTTGAAACTGCAATAAGAGCAACTAGTTCAAAGTTAGATGATTTAGATGTGCAAAAACGTTTAGATGTCAGATTGTTAGCACCATCAGAAAATGAGACAGGCTGGGATGTTTTTATTCTAGACTATAATGTTGATGGACCTATAGGAACGGTAAAAAGCATCAAGTCGTAATATATCACACACATACAATTGCAAAATTTGTTAAATGTAACTTAAATAATCTTATATACAATATTTTTCTATCCAGATTTTAGAGCCATGCAGGCAAACATATCAAATGGTATTTTTTGCATTATGGAGAGCAAAGAGAATGGAAACGATCTTGTCTGCTATTTGGAAGCAACAGACAACATCGGCCAAGATGTTCAGAAAAATGCCAGAAGTACTGCCAATCCAGAATCATATCCATCTGATTACTAGCAGCATGGTTCATTTGGTTCATCAAATGCAATATTACTTTCTGTTTGAGGTAACACTGTGTATCATTAAGTTATTGTTAATGATTAAAATCTATACTATTAATTTTTATTATTGAAATTAGATTTGTAGAAATTATTATATTGCGAGCAATTATCAAGGGAGAAAGTTGTATTAATTGCAGGTAATCGAATGTTCTTGGGATACATTTGCGAAGCAACTTCTTCAAGCAACGTCCCTTGATGATATAATTGTGGCTCACAATCATTTTGTAGATTCTGTGAGACATGGTACATTATTAGACGAGAAATCACAGGTAAATATTTACGAAAATCGCGCGTTTTTAACTTACATTACACATTCTTACTTGTACTCCTAATGTTGCAGGAACTTATGGATCATCTACGTTCAGTTTATAGCCCAATATTAGATCTTCAGAATCTCGAGGAAACTTTTCTTGCGCGTGCTACTCAGGAATATGAGGCAAGATTAAACACCGATAATTTCGTGCAGAAGTCTGAGCAAACGAAAAAATGGGGTCGTACAAGTAAAAAAGATCAAGAAGATATAGAAAGAGAGGCTGCATTTTCAAAATATCTAAACACACTTTCAATACATCTCAAATTGCTTTCGAAAACATATCAGGTAATAATGAAATGTTTTAATTTTGTTATCATTAGCATGATATTCCTATTTATACGGTTTATATGGTTCCTTTATCGGAGTAATGATTTGATATATTTGCAATAATGCTCTAGATGTAAAAAATTCAAGTTGCTTATTTTTTATATATCTACATTCTCAAGAATTGGTTTTATAAAAGCAATATATTTCTTTCACAGGATCGTGTACAGAAATTTTTACTAATGTTAGCCTCTGCTGAAGATGTGTCGCTACAGTTACTTAGTGTACGATTAGATTTTAATGAATATTACAAAAGTAAGGATAGCCGACTAGTCGCGCCGTTAACATACCAACACCGTAGACAAAGCGATCAGACTTTCTTCGGATGCAAGTGACAATCGGCAGCGGAAATATTATCAGAAAACTTCATTGATCCAAGTAATATTTCTAATAAATGCTATATTCCAACTGAGCAGAATTCATCTAACTTTAATAGTAAGGACACAAGCATGATATTTGATTTTTCGAATAATCATCCTTCTTTGGTTCGTTCTTTGTATAAACATCATGATACCACTAATTTTTTTTATAGACCACAATCATCCATATCGATGACAGATGTCGACGATTCTGTCGCTTTGCACAAAAGAAGGTGTAGAACCAATTTGAGAAATGCTGAATTAAGTAAACATACGTTTAGAATATTTTTGGAAAAACAAATATTGTCACATGTGGAATTAGAGATTCGGAAAAATATTCACGAAGCTCAAACTCCGTTAACGCCCAATTTTGATTACAACAAATGCGATTTTACTTTAAGCCACGCACGATTAACGTTGTCCCCATTACAAAAGACTGTATCAGGAAAAATGTCTATCAAGAATGACTTGAATTTACCAAATTTAGAAACTGAAGTGCATTCTAGTAATAGAGTTATAAGAATAAATAATACAATTATAACTGCTGATTCTGAAATTAATGTGTACGAGGATTCTGTTCAAAACAAATCAAAAGTTTGCACCTACACCGCATCTATATCTATGTCTAATCAAAATGAATCCACAAACTCTAAAATCAACAAAATAGCTAATGAAGAATCTCATACATTGATATATAATACTAGTCCAGAATGGTTTCGAGATAATGAGATTATATCAGTCCATGGCTCTCTATTAAGTGAAACTATCTCAGACATTAGCTCACATAGCACAGATTTACAAAGAAATACTCATCACAAACGGTGTCGTTGGAAACGTATACTCTTTTGTTGCATTAATTAAGCTTGCAACATTTTGCAACTGAATCAAAAAATATATTTAAACTAATTGTAAAATTTATATATTTTCTTATACATGCAAACTTATTTCATTAGAGATTTATATATTATATAATTGTGGATTATACCACGCATTTTTTTTTACAACATTGATATTAACTGTATTGATAATATTAATTGCATTGCCCTCATCTTCTTATATTTATGCAATATTCTTGCTGTATTTTCATTTAAAAAGCTTTAGAATTTTAAGTTTTGTAATTATGACAGAAAATTATATACATATGTAGAGAGCACATAATCTATAAATTTTTTAGTAGCTGTACAGAAATTGAAAATTTATATTTTTCACTGTATACTATTATAGATCAAATAGTATAGAATGTTTGCCATATTAGTAGTAGTAGTAGTAGTAGTAGCAGTATGGCTGTTCTGTTACGATATGTTCGACATTAAAGTAATATGATTAATTATAGTACTTTTATTATTTAAGAATTTATTTAAAAAATTTTTATTAGATACATATATCGATATATATCATGTTATTACTAGTTTATTATTAGATATAAGAGCATATACTCTCTTTAAATTGTATTGCATAGACTATATCAATCAACTTTTTCGCCATATTTAATAAGCCACATTTTCTTTTTTGCCATATTAGAAAAATAGTGCAGCGTTCAGCACATAAGTTATTTTTATATTAAAATGAAATATTGCATTACTGAATGTATATATATAAAATTTTTAATAAATTCATAGAGTGTTATCATTTTCTATTATCTCTTTCTTTCAGCATATGACGTATTAAAATATTGTTATATATAAAGTGCAAAATATAGAAATAAAACCCTAATTTAAATCATTAATAAGGATCATAAATATTTTATTAAACCATAAAAAAATATCTTAATATCAAAGGTTAATATCCAAGCAATAAATGTAGTATTGTATTTTCTATATCGTTGTGAAAGTAATTGGGGTAGATTTATGAAGTATTATCTATGTATATCATATAAAAAAATAATTTTATTCATCATCTATATTTTTCGTCACAAATTGTCTTTTCATTTCAAATGTAACGATACCAACAGCTACACCAACATTTAAACTGTCAACGCCGTTAGTCAGCGGTACGTTGACACGAACGCAATTTCTCGCGTGGAGCAATTTGCACGATTCGAGACTTACACCCTCAGTTTCCCCACCAATTACAAGTACTATTTCTTTCTTTGTAAAATCTAATGTGTAATAAGATTCAACTGGAAGTTGAGATATTAACTTTTTTACTAGTGATTTAGTTTTTGCAGTTGGTTTGTGCGATTTAGTTTGATCTACCAATTCCTCTACCGCGTCCTCTATTGGTTTATCGTTTTCAAAGATTTGATTACTGTTGGTATCGTAATTATCTTGTTTCACATTATTATCATCAGCTTCAATGAAAGTACTTACATTTGATTCTGGATTAACCTTATTATCTTGTAACTTATTTTCATATGCTATATTGTTGTCTGCTAGGAATATCATCGATTCGTTGCTTATTAACGTTGGAATTTCATCCCACAAAACAGATGTATGTATTGGTATGCGAAAATGTGCACCAACAGCACTACGCAATACTTTGGTATCCCACAAATCTGTACATCCTGAAACAGAACAACGAATTAAGGAAACAAGCTTTTAAAACTGTAAAGTTAATAACATTTTATATATAAATTACCTTTCATTAACAGCAGCTTTTCGCAACCAACTGCGGCAGCAGCTCTAACAATAGTTCCTAAATTCCCAGGTTCTCTAATATTATCACAGATAATAGTCAGAGGTATAGCATCATCAGCAGATTGCTTGGCAGTCACATCTGGGATTTCAAAGATTCCTGTATCAAAGAATAATTATATATATATAATTATATCCGTTTCTTTAAAGTTACATCAACTTGCCTGCATTTATTTTCATATTTGTAAAATCGAGATGCTTACCAATTATTCCAGGAGAAGTTGTTAAGTTAGACCACAACTGAATTGTACGATATGGAACTTTATACAATTTTACTTCCTTGGACAGTGACAATGGTAATATTTCAGATATTCTATTGAAGAATATGGCTTTTGGTTTTGTCCCTGCTTCAACTGCATCTTTAATCAAACGAAAGCCTTCTAACAACATACTATTATTCTTTTCTCTCTTGTTCCTTGTTTTGACATCTATCATTAAAGAGCTGAAACATGAAAAATACATGTGATATTATTTACACGTAGACTGATATGATCTATATATTATTTAAGGAACTACACATACCTTACAAGCCTATCATCTGCTTTAATGCATTTATATCCTTGTTCTGTGGTAATAACTTCTCCCACTTTATTTTCAATCTCCTTTTTTTTCTTCTCTTTTCCTTTCTGTATTTTAGATTTCTCCTTATGTGTTTTAAAAGCTTTTTCAGATATTTTGGTTTTTATTGTTTTTGTATCATTAGTTGTTTCGTCGAAAAGCTGATGTTCATTGACAATCGCAATAGGAGACCGATTAGTCCACCTAGTATATTTGCATTTTAATTTTGGCCTTAGATTGATCGATCTCAAAAAATTTACGCTGGAAATCGATCTGATCGATAACTGCACTGTGCTGAGCAACATTCTTATTTTGAAAGTTCACTTAAATACGTTAATCAATACTTCATAAGTTTACTTCAAAAATTATTATATTAATAATATTTATTTTCTACTGTAACACGTTCATATTTTTATAACGTTGCTGAATCTCGATTACTGACCGCGTGCCTTTGTGTACACTCGGCATATCAGCTGGAGCGAGCTATCAGCACCTTGGAATATAAAGTCACATGAAGTTGCACTACAGTTGCTTTCATCTCCTTGACGTTGTAACTGCTGAAAGCGTTAGACCAATCGGAGCAAAGATCTCTTTATTCTGATTGGTCAATCAACCACTTGCAGTACTCGTAGCTCGTAGCGTCAAACAAACGCAGATAATTTTAGGCATTCGCATCGTATCTAAATATTCGTGCATCATGATTATAGTGTGTGCTCCGTTTCAAATTCTCAAGATATACTGTATATTGTATCTCATTAGTGAACGGAAATCTAGCCAGAAAAGAAGAAGAAAACTCTCAAAAATCGAAAAAAAAAACATCAGGAGAATATAATCAAATAAGAAGTAAGTACGTATTAGATAAGACACGAACTGAATTTCTAAGAATTGCGAAAAAAGAAGAAAAAATGAAAACAAAATTTTATAGATCTCAGAGTAGTTTGAACACAATGAGAAATTTGAAATTATCAAAAATTGGCAAATTATCAGGACAACATAATCAAGTATATAAGAAATGACAGTAATTTATATTTCAAAAATTACAATTATAAATAATGCTATATACACACCGAGTGTTTCATTTAAAAAGTTAATAACGGTCATCATCAGCGACTTGATGTATATAACGACATTTCTTATAGCCCTGCGATCGATATTTAATCGACAATTGAATATGACATATATGGAATTTTACATAATTTTACTTAAAGAGAAAGAATATTACTAAAAAATAACATTCTTGCTTGAGAAATGCGTTTAGTATATTTTATCTTTTTTTTTATCTTTTTTATTTTGTGACATTTATCAAGAGCTAAAACGCGAGGTGCTTGCGATATTAACATTGGTTGCATGAGTCGATTAATAATAATTATAGAAAGAGTTTCCAAATATCCTCTCTGTGTATTATTTAAGATGCATTATCTAAGATATATTTCGATTCTTATATATTCTCTTTATATGAATAGTTCCGCACGCTGACAAATAATTTATTCGTGGGAAGTTATCGTATACATCATGCATTGTGAAAAGACAAACTTCATGATTTGCATCTCAAGATTGCTGCAAAACGTTAAACGCAGAGTAAGACGTTTTGAGAATCTATAAAATAAAATTTTGTATAGTATATGAGTGTCGTGGACACTATTTATTCTAAGCAGTGTCAAAGAAAATATCCATTGTAGTACTGACGTTAGCGTAAGAGTCCAGAGACAGCGTCACTAAAAAGCTACTAGTGAACTTGATAGGTCTCGTGCTACGCTTCATTATCATCAGCAAATCCTTTTGTTCGCTAATCGTTACCAATGTTCAATTTATTTCGTATGCCGCGTCGCTTAATCCAGTGCTCTGCACGATTGGAAACGATTAATATAATTAAATTATTTTTTCTGCTGTAACATTGTTCTTTTTTTTTGTCTCTGAATACATTTCTTTTTATGTAAAAAAAAATTATGATTTACTTTGAGTATAACTTCATTTCCAGCCCAGCAATAAACAAAGATCTGCACGAACATGTAAAATGTGTAGATAATTAATTTCACAAAATCCGCAACTGTTATATGAGATGACAGATAATACACGCTCGTACACAATATTAATATGCTGGCGAAAAATTGGACAAAGAGTACTTGGCTGAATACTTCATTGACCATTTCGACAAATCTGTCAATATACGCTTATTATGTAATAAATTATATATAAACCATGCGCAATTTTCCGCGATTTTCGATGGGAAATGAAACTTCTGAAAAATTCGGGGCACAAACTCGAGCCAGCGGACAATAATCCATCTTTTTCATCGATTTCAATGAACAATTTTTCTCATCCGTTCAAGAAAATTTTTTTCTTTTATGAAGAGATATGAAATTTACATGCATATTACAAATAATTGATACAGCTTTTGCCGTTGTTTAATTAACTTAATAATCACTGGATAGCATATATTTATTAGCAATGTATATAATTACATCAAGTATTATTTAAAAGATTTGACAGAAATTTTATAAAATGAATATATTATATAAAACCAATTTTTCTAGCTGCTTGACTCACCTAATTATGCACAGATGATAACGAATTGTGTTTTGAAAATCTGCTTTTCTTGTATGATATATTTTTCGAGGGGCTCTCATTTTTTCCTTTCCATCAGATTTTATCGCTGTGCGAAGACGATGTTTGAGAATTTCAAGTTGCGAACATACTTGTAAGCAAAATCCTAATACCAAAGTTTCCGTAGCAATATTCACGATCGTGCCAAAAATTAAAGCCAGCATTTCTTGAAGAGACGTAAAACAGAATAAAACGAGCGAATAATAAGTGTCATAGGGCACCCACCCCCTATAAGGTAATTCGCCTTGTAAAACAGCGAGGATCTCTCCTATTGTGGCACCAGTGGCAGAGAACGATGCCAGTAATGTGTAATTTATGGAATACGTTCTGCATACATATAAATCGAAATAATCGATAAATGATATAATAGCAAAACATTGAACATATTAACGTAAGGACAAATAATCGTAAATGCAATTCATTAAAGAAATGCCACGATATCTGTTTAAGCTTGAAAATAACTGGCAAGCTTTGTTCAGAAATTTATATTTTTTGTATAAATATACACACAATTGTTAGAAATGCTTCTAATAATTAGATTTTATTTTTGTGTCTTTATTATTTTATTATAAATAGAGATGAATCGTAGTTTCAGTGAACTTATAATATTAGAGATATATGTTTTGTTTTCAAAATGAATAACTTTTATCGATTATCATTTTAAAATTAAATTTTTTTCTTTACTTCTGTAAAATCTATTTAATTGATATACGAGATTGTAAACCTATATATAAATTATAATAATTGTTTACTCTAATTAACCGATTTATCTATTTATCAAGCGCAAGATTAGTATTGTAAACATTTGTATCTGGATATATTGAATACCTGATTAAATTATCGTATTTCATCTGGATGTTAATCTCCTCTTCACTGCTGGGTTTGCATAGTTTCTCTTGCAATATTTTGATCAAATTAATAATTTCACTGCGCCGAGTTACGACAGTAACCGCTTTGCAAAATGCACCGACAGCCGAGAGAAACATTAAGGAAGTCGTAGCAAAGTCGTCCATATTATCAACAACGAGAAAAATATCCATCAATTGAGTTAGCATCGAAAAGTTCAATAAGCATATCGTGGAGATGGTAAATACACTATATAAGCATTTGGAGCATTTCGATGTCCATTCGATCGTTCGCCACACACCGCTCATGGTGTATAATAAAAAATTGAGAGATAACATCGACGAAGATAATTAATATAAATCGAAGCGCACGTGACAAAGGTTCGTGAGATACTGTGTGCATCCCCCAATTTTGCTTCCCCATATAGCTTAGCAAAGTTAATTACAGTCATTAGCGACTTGATATAACGTAGCAAATATTGTCGTATGAAAACGATGCAATTACGATAATCTTGCCGTTTAACGGGATCGAGAAAAGTTCCAACATATTGTCGCATTCCCAGGAAATAAGGGAGAGAGAAACATTTATTCTAAAACTCTTACAATTTTAATTATTAAAGGTAGCGTATACGGTGCTAATGCTATTTAGAGTCGCATTGTCACACAGAAGATTGAAGGTCTTTTAAAGATTCTCTGTGTAAAGATCTCTGTAAAGTCCATATCATTTTAACGAATATTATATACGATTGTGTACGTACAGAATATATG
Source organism: Formica exsecta (assembly GCF_003651465.1). Classification (NCBI taxonomy): domain Eukaryota; kingdom Metazoa; phylum Arthropoda; class Insecta; order Hymenoptera; family Formicidae; genus Formica; species Formica exsecta. The sequence continues at coordinate 169,784 of NW_021853667.1, read as the reverse complement.
TATGTATATAATAGATAAAATCTATTTTAATAATTTTTTAATAAAATTAAATTTTTTAAATATGCATTTAGATTTCGGGTGTAATAATAGAAATATTTTATTATATTAGACATTTCTTTTTCTATATTTAAAATGAGATAAATAAATATACAGGCTATAGGGGGAAAAAGAATATTAAGAAGAAGGGCCCAAAAGATTATTTACTCGTATAATATATTATTTTTATCTTATATATATTACTCACATGTGGCTATATAATTAATAAATATTGATTAAATAATATTTTTCATTAACATTTTTATCATTTTATAATAAATAAATAATGGTTTATATAGTCGCGCATATAAATATAACACGATTGAATTAATTTTGAAATTGTGATGGCATCCAAGAAGACCATGGATACAATGCAGGTAATTGCATGTAATTGTTACCGAGACTTTCGAACTTGATAATTTCTATGTTTGCAATACCGTTATGCATGTAATCAGTTGTGCTGTTATTTGACACATGAGAATTATATTGATGTTCATAAATTCGTAAATTACTGATCATGGGAGGCTTCTGATTGTAGATATTACAACGATAAGAATGATCGCCTGTAAAGAAAGAATTTTAAATATAAATAGCTGTTTAATTTTACGATCTGTTTTGCGTATTCTCGATATTTAATAATAAAATTGTATTTGTAAATTGTTATATAATTAGGAAGCGATAATTCGTCACATTATTATATTTGACGTCTCAAGCTGTAATAAGTTACATGCTATTTTCTCCCTGTAACTATCAGAAAAAGCAACGCAATATTTTTTTAGCATAGTCGAAAAATTATGAAAAATTATTAATTCAAGGACGACGACGTGTAATGATAATTACTTCGATACAGAAATTTATAGATTCTTCTAAACATCATCTGAATTATTCGACGTATATTTACAAGTCTTAAAGAATTTTATCAACGTATGGATTAGCTCGATTAAAGATTTTGCCGATTTAAAAAAAAAATGATTAGGTTAAAAGAAGTAAATTATTAATATTTTCAAAATACTAACGGCAATAAACAATAAGTAGATAAAATTCTTATCTTTATTATAGAATTCGTCGCATTACCGTGTGATTTCATATGATGATGTAAGGCGCCAATTTTGCAAAATCCTCTGTTACACACTGGGCAACGTAATGGCCAATTACCGGTATGAGAATACCCGTGAGCCCTTAAATCACCGGGAGTTGGAAAGGATCGTCCACACTCGTCACATTTATGTGGCTTCTCCTGCATTTCAAATTATATTATATATCAAAACATTGCATATTCTTTGCAATATCTCGTATTCTTATTTACGGATAATTTATAATTATTGTAGTATTGAACAATTAGAGTACTTTACCCTAAAAAAAACTATTTTTACAGATTGATTTACTTTCCGTATTTAGTTATAGTCTATTTTTTACACCACTAAATGCGCAGTATTTCGAATAAGAAAAGGAACCTTGTAATGCGTCATGCGATGATAATACAAATTCGAGGAGGCGGTAAAGCGTTTTCCACACATCGGGCATTCGTGAGGACGTTCACCGGTATGAATCCTAATATGAGTATTTAACGAGCTGCTTGTGCTAAACATTTTACCACATATCGTGCAGCCATGTGGTTTCTCTCCTAAAATAATATATTTTATAATATTAATTGTGTTTGCAAAAATATAAAAAAAGCAAATTCTCAAACACAATTTTACATAATACTTTTTCTTTGTAAAATCCTTAATAATTTTGTTATTTAATTATTGTTTTATTATATATTTATTATTTAATTGTAATTTAATAATTTTATAAATATCAGTATAACGTAGAATATGTGAAGGATTTTCGATACTTAAATTCTCTAAATTTTTTAATTCGTGATCACAGAAATAGACTGAATAACAATTAGAATGCAATTATTTCTCTATCATTCGGAAAAAAACATAATTATTTTTCATAAATAAATCGTTACGTGTATCACAACAAATTATTAAGTATAGGATGCAGATATAACGTTATTATTAATTATTATATTCCATATTATTCACCATTAATAACACAGTATATAATATTTATTATTCTAAGAATAGTAAAATCTTTTAGGAGAATGTTATGAGAGATTATTAGAAAAAAGACGAATTTTTGACATTCCTCTCAATATTTACCTGTATGGGTTCGTAGATGTCTTTTTAAAAGTGAAGGTCTGTCGAAACTTTTACCGCAAGTTTGGCAAGGAAGACATCGTTGAAATTTAAAAGCATTAACAACACCGGTTTTCCATGCAGCCCCATTTCTACTCAAATCCAGCGGTGCATTTTGCGTTGCGTTCCATACTAATTAATATATTATTCACTTCATTAAATTGTAATTATATAACATTAGATATATTCCCTTTCAAGCATTTACTGTAGCGACAACGATACGATCATTTATATTTTAACAAGTATGGAATTTAGAATACGTGTATTAAGAATCTTTCGCTTATTTAAAGGAATATTTATAACGCGAATTTTTTTTCCGTAATTTTCTACGCTTACCGGACATTACGATAGCTTCTTATTTCCGTTGACTTGTCAATTTACACGAGTAATTGTTTGTATAATGGTAATTATGGTTTCACGAGTAAACGGATCTAACGCGCCGAATTACACAAGCAGCATTTTAGCACTTTGGTCAGATTAAACGCGATCAGATTAGAGGTAAGAAGCGGTGCAGTCGCGCAAACGACCCTCCGGCGCATGTCAAAGGCGGTGTTTTCATCTAGGGCGGAGTTTGATCGCTGTTTGGATAATAAACTTTGCAATTGCGCATGTGGCATATTTCGAAACATCTTGTATTCAAATCATTCTCGTGGTACAGGTGTTGCTAAAAGGCAATAGTAAAAAAAGCGATCAGATTTATGATTCGTCTGAAAGGTAAAATTATACTGACAAATACGTGTAGTATAAAGAAAGAAATTGTTATTTAATGTAAAATATAAAGAGAATTATTCAATGTATAATATATAAAATAATTAAATGTGTAAAATAAAATAAAAGAAAAATGACACTTGTCACAAGCGAAAATTGCGATTATAACGTATCATGTGATTAAAATAATATAATAATAATATTTTATCGTTATTAAAAAAAAATATTCTATTTTATAATATAAGCAAAAATCCGTCTTTGTTTCTAGAAAGATTCGACATTGGTTGTTTATTTTATCAAGGATGTTTACGTTATATTATGAAATCGAGAAGGAAACATAGAATATTTAAATTCATTCAATGTTCCCTCTTACATATCAATTCTTAATATTATCAAGTCAATAAACTTTCATATAATCAAGAATTAAAATATCTTAATGTGATTTTTCTTCACAGAATTTACAATTATTATATTTTATTATTATTAATGTTGTCATAATCGCCATGTCATATATGGGAGTATACAAGAATCGATTTTTAATTATCTTATATATTTTCATTAATCAGTTTGATTTCGGAAAGCGTTTACTGACTGTATCTTCCGGCTAAATTCTGAACAAAGAAATGGGACGACGTAAATTTTACGTCGTCCCATTTCAATAGCTATTTGAATCTAAAATGTGGCAAATGTAGTCTATTGTGATTTATAATAGACACTTCCGAATCGCAAGCAACTTGGCGTCGAACGAAGATAATATTCTTTGTTAGTCACATATATTCATAACATTTATCCGTCTTTAATATTTATCTCTATTTAGAATTATTTTACAACCGCATAAAAATGTATATTTGTTCATTAGATATTCAGACGAACTTTATCGTACAGATGAAGCTTATGAAGCAGATAGCCGGTAATGCTTTGTCATCGTATACTCATTATTATCCGTGATATTCGTCTGAAACGACACGCGGAGCGGAGGTAGGATAATTCGTCGTTTTGGATTATCGGACGTCCTACCGTGCGAACCCCTCATTTGTCAACGCAAAGGATATTAAAGCCATTGAATGCTCCGGCGGGATCTTTACAAATCGGTTCTTCATCGACCATAGACAACAATGTGCATATTTTTGCCGTGTAGCGCCGCGGTATTATCGTGGCTGATCGATTTCTGTATCGTAGAAACCGTCGTTAAATGTTCCTGTAATGTTCTTTTCATGTCTTTGATATCCGGATGGCATGTTATCTCTCTCGAAGTGATTAAACTCCTAATAAATCAAATAAGATGAACACAAAGTTATAATTTCGCATAGTTAATTTTGTAATATTATAAAATCTTTTTAAAAAAATATGTCACACACATTCCTATCCCATAAAATATTCCGAATTAATCTACTTTATCATAGAATATATTCGCGATAACATTGCTGATCATTGATAATTTTAATTGTTACATAAAAATAAAACAATTAATTAATTAATAAGGTATATTAGAACGAACGATTTATATGATTCTTTCTTTCATTAATTACAATATTTGAGCGAAAATTATATAGCCTCGCTAAATATATTTTATGGGGATGTACTTCGCGAATGAGCAAAAAATAAATATACTCTCTTTCGTGTATTTATTTTAACATTTAAAATTATTCGTACAAAAGTTTAACTATCCGAGCTTTGCGATCCCGTACCCAAATTCGGTACGGATTGAAACTTCATCTTCCTCGCTTGCGATACGTATTCCAGTTCCAGCAGGATCAACTCATTCTCGCCTGTACGAAGATACGGAGCCGGAACGTACAGAGTTATTTGCGGGCCGACCAACGGCCAGTATCTGCCGAGATTATGACCGTTCACGAAAGCCACCCCTTTACCCCAGCCGGTGGTGTCCAAAAATGTGTCCAACGGTTGCCCGGTAATCGTGAACCGTCCACGAAGAAATACCGGGCCGTTATTTAAAGACCCGCTATCTATGTCTATAGTTATCACATCTCGAAGAGACGACACGTCGGAGATTGCGTAGCCCGTCATAGTCCAATTAGTTAATGGAGTTCCGCTGATAGTCACGTTTGATATACCCTGAGAGATAACGCAAGAAATATTGGTACAATCTTTGATGCCAAAAACGACTGTAAATCTCATCATCTCATTCTGTGTTAATATTTATGTACAAACATCTTTTTTAAGATCTCATATAATACCTTAAAATCGTGAATTTCGTTGCCGAAATTCAAACGTCCTTGATTCTCCACCAATAGACTTAGACGGCGACCGTAAGGGTTCTCAAGCGGTATAGTATATATCTTATCTATGCGACTCAGTATCCCGGATAATCTGCCATCCACGTAAACCAGTGCTCTATCCTTCGCGATTGCACGCAATATCACTGGGTCGAAAACAGGAGGCGGCAAATCCGTCTCGTAAAGTACAAAACCTTGATTCACAGATAGATGCTCGAAAGTTTTAGGTCTGTTGCCGATCGCCAAGCTCACCACGAACGAGGATCGACTGTCGAACAGCTTCTGTATCGGTTCTAATAATACCGGACCGTAATTGCCTTTCGGAGAGACGGTTGGAAGAGACATGTTCGGCAATGGCAGGTACTGTAATTTCAATAGGCATGAACTAACTTGTTCATATCAATTAACATGTAATATCTATTACATATTTTCTAGAGCAATAAAAGGTCGCAGTTTTCTCGTGAAGTTTCAAATATCTAATTAAAGATACGATACCGTAATCGCAAAAAAAGACACACCTGACCGATGACGTCTCTTATAGCAAAGTATTTGTCTGTCGGATCTCCAGCTTCGGTCAAAGGAGCATCATAATCGTAAGAAGTTATCTGTGGACTATATACACCTGCACCGCCATTAGCACCTGTCAATAATTATTATGTTAAGTAAAATCCATTTGGTATATATAATAGTCTTATCGCGAATACTGCAAATATTATTTTTGCAGATTTTATTGGCTATCGATTCGCGAAATATTAAGAAGAAATTGACTAACCGGAAGTTAAAGCAAAATTTGTACCACCGTAGAACATGTAAATATTAACGGAAGCGCCTAGAGCGAGCATTTCATTCAATGTCTTTGTGACAGCTTCGGTTTTTACCCTCTGGAAGGTTTCCCCCCAATGGGTTAACCATCCTGGATAAAATTCAGAATTCACCAAGGGACCCTATGAGTTGTTTTTTTCAAAGTATAATCAAACATGTCGGAATTCTCGAAATTTTCGTAAATATATCGATATATCGCTGCTTACTCGTGGCTGATAGAGACGCATGGATTGAAAATTGTTGGTCACATTAACGGATGTTCCGAAATCGACGGTGGCATATGCACCAGGTACGAAACCGCAACGGAGCAAGGACGCGGACGCACCGTCCGTCGTGTATAAGAGGGCCTTACTGCCGATTTTTTCGACAACGACTTCTTTCAACATGTCCGTATACTCGGTATCGCAAGCATTGTAACTTCCATATTCATTCTCTATCTGTTAACACAAACGATGAAACAGTGAGATTGATAACTAACAGACCTTTACGCGTCTCTTAAAGTCAAAATTTTAAAAATTAAATATTCTTTATTAATTTTAAATCATATAATTATCATACTTATTATTAATTGTAGAAAATTATCATAATTGTTTTTTGCACAACTTTCGTAGATGCATCATAATCAATGCCAATTATGCTTAAGATATTTATTGTATAATCTTCAAGCATGTATTTATATTGATTAATGTAAGACATAACAGATTATAATCTGAATTCAATCGAGAATGATAAATGTGCGCTAAATACACTATCTCGGAGCAATCAATATGCAATCAACATTTTAAAAGATAACCTCTGATATTGCATAAAAATCGCATAATAATATTTGTTATCTCAAAAATGCAAATTCATTTACCTGAACCATGATTATCGGTCCCCCGTTGCCTCTTAAAAGCGGCTGGACTTTTTCTAACACCTGATTCAAATACCTTGTGGCATATTTCATGAAAGCTACGAAAGTGGAAAAATCAGTAGACGATAAAATTACATTTAATCCGCTCGTGTAGTAATGTGTAGTTCTCAATTATTCGGTATTATCGATGAGTTCGAGCGGCGACAATTGACAGAGAAAAGAAGAGTATTATTGTAGAGAGTAAAAAAGACTCTTATCTCTTATCACGGAAGTAGCGGGTCATTGCACATGACACATCGGTTTTAAATCACGCATAATATCAGAGAAAACAAAATACATTTAATTGAGGAAAGAACTCGATACTATTTTGGATTGGAAAAATTCACAATTTCTATTAACATTTCATACATCTTTATAATGCATGAAAAGTTATATCTCACCTGTATCTTTTGTACGTAGCTTTATATCCGGCACTTCGCGAAGTAACCAATAGGGTAGACCACCCTAAGGGCAGATACGTATCGATATATTAAAATGTATATCAGATATATATCAAAATTTTCATTTAATTAGGTCACTAACTTTTCTCGCTAAACCGCGCATATATTTACCAAATCTCTTTCCGCGCAAATGTAAGGACCCGGTCGTAATAATACGAGCAAGTCTTCCTCTTGCGCGATATTTAGGAATTCTACTAGATCCGCGTCACCGGCCCAATTAAATTGACCTGGTTCTGGTTCATGAAGACTCCATTCAACATAGCTATGTTTCGGAAACAAACAGGAAAATTTAATCGCGTCAATATTATTCTGCTCCAAATTTAATAAGCTTAGATAAAAGATTATTATGTTGCGTCAATGTGTACATAACGACGAAAAATTAACAATAACACTTACGTGGAGATCGCATTAAGTCCCGCGGCTCGCATTTTCCTTAAACGATCCCTCCAATACTGTCTAGGCGCCCGAAAGTAATGAAAACTGCCGGAAACATACCGGAAAGGCTTTCCATCCAATAGAAATAGATTGTTCTCATAATCAACCCCGAAACTGTATTGCCATGTGTCCTGTATTCAATTTTTTTTTTCTAAATTCTTGCTTATATATTTATTAAAAATGATGCGCTATAATAATTAAAAATTTCCAGAACATTGCTTTTCAATCTTTTCAATTAATATTTTTACACAGCTTTAACTATATTTACTTTTGATTATATTCAATTATGTGTGTATCCTATTTCTAAAAAATATTTTCTTTAATATTTGATATTCTTTAATATTTTAATATTTCCTCTATTTCACGATCGAATTAATATTATCCTGCAGTTTCTTAATCTAAGTGGAACGTGTTACACATATATATGTGCTTTCAAGTTACAGACTTTCATATCATGTATATTTATATTTTTTGCTACATTCTTGTCAGCCGGTTAGCGAATTTTATCGGAAATATGCGCTCGGGGCCGGTTACCGCGCAACCAGCTGATTCCCATCTCTTTCTCGTCTCCCACCTTCGTCTAGCTAGTATATCGCAATTCTTACGTCTATCTTTGATAGATAAGTAGTAATAAATCGTAAGGATAAATTTACATAGAGAAATATGGACGGCGTAGCAGAGATGTTATTTTGATGGTTATTTTTTTTTACCGCTTCTCGTAATAGACGGGTTGGGCTGTATCTATATGTAATTATACATACGCGAATCTTCTCTTGTACGAGACTTACTATATATAGTTCAATTGCACTGCGGTGTTTAATTGAAAAGATTTAATCGCGCTTTAAAAATACGAGTGCATTTTTGTCTAAAGTAACTACGTGAAAAGTGACTTTAAATTCAAGTAACGTTTTAGCTTTCGATTCAATCTCAGCGATCGTTCTATCTAGGATACGAGGTCGAGGATAATCGGTAGAATCAAACCATCTATTTTATGACTTGCATTTAAATTTTACGAATTACGCGAACGTATACATTGTGCACGAATGTATTATATTGCGTATTATTATGATTGTTTTATTTTATTAAATTAACATAAATGTGTATAGCATTCATCTTTATTCAAAGCATTTTCACTTTTAGAACGGAATTTCGACAATCTAAAAATTTCCAATTAATAATGTACAAGTAATGCATTGCTCTATAAAAAATATTTCAAAGTCCTTTTATCTTTTTGAAAATAGCGTTAAAGTTGCCATCATTGTTCCAAAATTCTCCTTTTCTAAAATTATCGTTGTTATTTTCTTTTTTTGAGATTGCATTTATTCACTTTTATGTATCTTTTTAAAAAACAAATGTTCGATAAATTTGGAAACATTTTTTTTCCGGAGAAACTTTTCGTTGTAAGTTAAATTTATCTTTCGGTAAGAAAACAATGTAAAAATATTTTAAAAAATCTCACAAAAATTCATCCATCGATTAATTAAATTACGAGCAAAAAACCGGAAACGAGAAAAAATTCTTTATAAATCTGTAAGGTCAGTTACAAACACATTCATAATGTATATATGAGATACTTTTACACATACATTACTCGGTAAGTTTATCGTCTCCGATACAGCACTACTCAATGCCAAGGTGGTCACAAATACCAACGACCACATTTTCCAAACGATTTAATTTCACGCCGCGTTTCCTTCAGCTGCGATCTTCGCCGTTCAACTCGCTTTCCACCGACCGACGCTCGCGCATCACTGACGATTCGACGGCATGCCTAAGACAAGTCACTGGTATTTATCATCGGGGAGATGCGATACACTGTGTCCGGTCGTATCATCGCTCAAGTATTGCTGGATTATCGGTGCACGTGCTCGCGTGATAATGCTCAGCGTGTTTCAGAATCCGAAAAATGTTATCAAAACACTGCACTGTGGCGAATGTTCAGAGAATGCATCCAAATTTTTAACTCATTGTTAGCTCAGAAGCTCCTAAATAAAGTGTCACACATATATCATTAAAATATAAATATATTGACACACATATATCATTAAAATATAAATATATTAAACATTGAAAACTATATATATAACGTGTGATGTATAAATGTGAAATCATAATATATTATAAATATATATTACAAATTGTTTTAAATTATATCTCGCGTATTTATTTCAGGTAAGGGAAGATTGTATATATATATATAATACATTATAAGATTATATAATGTTTGTCTGATATTTATTCCATTATTCATGTGATAAACACGCTTCAAGGTGTATTCGCTAAAAACGATACTTCACTGTACGATGTTTGTTTTGCATAAAAACAAGATTTTCATCGCTTATCTACGTGCAGTAAAATTTTATTAATATTTTAATAAATAAATCAAGATCGCGATTTCACGTGCATATAAAATTAATAAATATTATTGATATGTTGTTTTTGATACATGCATCAAAAAAATCAAGATGCAATCAGATTGATCTAATCTCAATGTGACATTTTATAAAAATTTTTGGATATCATGGTATCAAGTATCATAATACAAATAAAATTCTGTTTTTTGCTCTTAATAATAACAATTTTCTATAATCTTAGTTGTTTGTCGTCTATTAGTTATTTTTATTTTTATTTTTAAAATTTGCATCGCGATAATATAATTTTTTCTTTTGTTGAAAAAGAAGATTGATATGATTTTATGATCAAAATAGATGATAAATGTACAACATAAACTAATGATATATTATTTAACATTGGGTAAAGATTTCAAAACAAAGTGTTAAGATTGTATAAATCAGAGACTACGTCAATATACAAAATATTCTAATTTAATTTTCCCAACCGCAGATATATGAAAGAAGCAAGAAGAAAGATAAAAATAAAAATGTAGATAATAAATTTTAAAGATTAGAACCAGATTTTTAGATTCTAAAAATAGAATACTATGTGACAAAGTCGTTTGCAAAAAAAAAACAAGCAAAAAAATTTCTACATCTCATTATAACTAAAAGTTTGTCATAATTAGTGTAATCTTTTAGTCAAATTCACGCTGTTTCGATTTTACATGATTTTTAGAAGAAAAATATGGCAACTTTTTTATTATATAAATTAACTTTATCGATCTATACCGATCAAGCAACAAAATGTACTAGGTGTACACATATTATCATTTAGAGGTAAACTGTGCATGAAAAGGCAAGATACGTTTCCATGCCGTTGTGCGGCGTGCACATTGAGTTTCGTAATTAAAATTCGTTACCGATCGCGATATAATGATTTAAAAAATTGGAAATAAGCATGCAGTTATACTATATTAAAATCGAAACCGATTTGGTTTAATTTGATGAAGATATCACAAGAGTTTCGCGTTTATAAAAATTGTTGCAAGGTATAATTTATTATCTTGAATTTTTATAAATTGTAATTTAATTTTATTAATTCATGTAATACACGCATACAGACACACACACACACACACACACACGCACACACACACACATATAGTTCTTGCAGAACCGAAACAAACGCTCATATTTTCTTTGTTAATTTCTGTTTGCCACATGAATATTGTTTCTTTTATCATTTTCGGCGAAATGTTTATTTTTCGTATATTATTTCATTAACTTTAATTAATTTTATAATTTTAATTCTATTTTTTTTTCTCGTTATTGATTTTCGCTCCGATTTCAGCACGAATGCGATTTTGACACTATCGATTTTGCAAATCTGGCACATTCAACAATATTTATTGTGATTGTATTGAAAACTTCTGTGCATGTCAGTGTGCGTGTGTGTGTGTGAAAATATTTTTTCCAATCTAAATAAATTTAAAGCATTTTACAATGAATCTTAGAAAAGTTTTAAACTTGAAATATATTTTAATCCTTTATCCTTTTATTCTTATCCTTTTCAAACCATGTATTACTTACTTTACTTTGTCGTCGTACAATATTGAGGAAAGAAACCGATTAAGCTTTACACAATTCTACGAGATATTTAATGACGCTTAACCGCAACAATTCGGACATTACTATTATATAAACTCATATCCTGGTTACACGAATGATTCAGAAACTTTGAGGTCATTAAGCATTTGTGGCGATAAAAGATAATTGAGCTGCTATTAATATATCGGAAATTTTTATCAAATTAAAAATTTTTCCTCATTTTTATGATTAATGCATAGATTGTTACTTAGATATTCAGACAAACTTGTGAGACATGATAATTTATAAAAAATTTTTGCAAGCTACAAAGCTGTCAGGGAATAATATTTAAAGAGAAGAATAAAATTATGGCGACCGTGAAAAAAAAATCATCATGGTCTCATATATTGTTATTAGTAATAGTAATAAGAATTTTAACAAACAAATTGTATCCTCACGATGCTTTCAGAACATTGACCGCGCTATTTCTCTAATTAACGTGCGGTGGTCAACAAATTTGTGACAATTAAGCCACTTAATGCAGATGTACACGTTTGGCATTCGTACACGCACGCGCGTGCCATTTTTAAAGGATTAAGTTAACCGGGGTTAATGGAGGAACGACTATGCTGCAGCAGCTTTTATGCTTAACCGGACTTCTGATACATATATAATTCGATATAATTCGTATACTTTCTCTATAAATGTGAGAATAATTTATACTTTGATGATTTATGTAATGGAAATAACTAATCAAAAACATTATTATTATATGTATATATAAATTTTTTTTATCTGAAGAGATTTTTTAAAAATAAGGAATCTGCTCTTAACGTTTCTTATGCTACATTCGAAAGCAGTTTGATCTTTTAAACATGACAGCATCATCATGACACATGTATCGGGTATCCGAGTATTTTCCGCGACATGTAAATCGCGGCTTGGGTGATGATTTTCCACGCCTTTGATGGTAGAATGGCACTCGACAGCACATATCGCTTTTATCAACGAACTTAAAATTCCTTCAAAGCATTATTCGAAATGATACGAATTGAGATATCGCTTTATGATATTGCACGAATTTATGGTTTGCATAGGTAATTAAACAATCCGCCGACGCGACGCGATACTACATGTTATATGATAACACAACTTACGATCCAATAATTTCCCATACAAATATGTCCAATACATTTCAATATTATTGTAACTTGATTACCAAAAAAATTACTCTCATATTAAACACTTCTAATGTTTAAGATAAACATTAAAAGTATTTATCTTAACTATATTTTCTCTTTCTTTTTTTTAAGGAAATAAAAATTCAGGATTTTTCAGCAGGAGAAGCAAATGTATGAAGAGACGCAATGTATGAAAAATACGAGTAAAGCGAACAGAGCCGTAATTGGTATTCTAGGATTAACTTCGAACGTTCCTGGAAAAAGATGCTGTCGATTTACTTCTTTCGTCTCGCGTATAAAATTGCAGATTGCAGATGATTATTTTTCTGTCCAGTCCTACGTAGCGGCGCCGCGAACACGAGGTGACGTTTGGCGCCGGCATCCCTTCTCTCCTGGTGGAGAACAAGTAGCTTGAAAGACTTTATCCAAGTTGCGTCTTCAGGCAATACGATAGTCGTTACGCTCGAGCCGCCAGTTCCGCACGATCTGCACGAGCAAACACATTTTCCAACTTCGTAACGCGAGTGCGAAACACGAGTTCGAGCTCTCGAGCTCTTCCCCTTCAAGTCGGCCGGATATCCGAAATTTCGTTTCTATAAATAGGTGTGTCTCTGATAAATTCTCATTAATCGATAGATTAACGATCTTTGAATGGTTTTATGCGCTACACCGTTCGATTAATCCGTTTTAATGCGCGTATCAAATTGAAATTTTATTCTGAAGCCATCTTCTTGATTTTTTTCGGCGATAAGTCAAAATTTCTTGGATAATACCGAAATTAATTAATATCGATAATTTCAATTATTTTGACCATAAAAAGATAAACATTGTATATATGTTGTATAACTTATCATTCAAATATCACATTCTTTATACGATTTTTTATATTCCAAATTTGAAATATTTCAAAATAGCTTTACTAACAGATTCTCTAAAAAATTTGGAGATTTAATTTTTTTTGCGAAAATGTGAGATATATATTATTATTTATTACAATTTTTTAAATTTTATCATTTATAATATTATTATTTATTTATAATATTATTATTTATTTATAATATTATTATTTATTACAATTTATATAAATTTTATCGTTTATAATCAAGCTATAAATTAAAACTCTATTAAAGTCTACTTGAAATTAACGGAAGAATACAAATATTTATTTTTTATTTGCATCCTTGTGAAGATTAGTTCACGATAAGCGGTAAGTCTCTTTTTTTAACTCGGGAAGATTGTGTAGAAAAATGCACATATCTCGAGAATTACAGCAGCATGTTACAGCCTTGGCGGCATGTAGCACAAAGTGCAGAATTAAGATCGTCTACAAAAATCTGCTTAAATTGCCAGGTGTAACTGCGCTGACGCCACTTGCGCGGTTTCCGCACCCCAATCATAATTAGTTTGCAACAGGCATGATAACTGTAATAACGCGGTAATAACAGTGAGGAAAAGTTGCTAGCAGAGTCATTTTAGGCGCCGATATTTTCTGCACCCTTCGTAACGGTGTTTGCCTTCGATCCTACTTTTCCATTTTATTTTCCTCTTTCTCTCCGTTTCGGTTCAACGCTCTATCCTTCTATATGATTGATATTAAATGCCTAAACAAATATTGTATTGATCACTACTTTTCAAGATCCAATTTGGCGAGATACTGTAAACATAATATTAATCATCACAATATTAAATATGTCATAATAAAAGATAACATAAAACATTGACAAAATGATATTTTAAAGGCTGAACCAACAAAGTTCGTTCTTCCAGATGTCAGATAAGAGAATTTTATTTAACTTTAAACTGAGCGAATATGATACAGTAAAGTTTACCTTCTAATCATATCAAATTATAGTCCTAGTTTGTTGTCAAAATTTAGGAAAATCGATAAGAGGGAATTTATTATATTGACTTTCATTTCATTTATTAATTAGATTCGATTCGTCGTCACGGCGTGAGTTGATCGATTTCTCACGATTTAAACTGTTGTTGTGGTTAGTTGACATACTTTCAATATCCTTATCTAACATAAGCGTCTTCTTAAACTTTTTATCGCGAAATCTCTCTTTTTTTTAGAAAATTGTCGGAATAACGTTTATCATTGCTTTACTTGGATAAATTACAGTCATAAAGAATATTAAAGCACACAAAAAAAGACTTGCAATACATTAAGAGCTCTACGCTGACAAGGGAAAGCGATAAGGAAGAATTAATTGGCAAATGTTTCGGTCTGAGCATATGATAAATTTATTCCTACGTTTTGGTACGCAGTGTTCAGTAAACAACTCTATTATAAAATTGTATACTCGTATATATACGTATACAAATTGTGTTTTAGAATTATTGTAAAAGTTGAAATAAATAGAATACATTACATCCTACATTCAAAATAACTGTAAATTATGACTTATTATATATTATTATATATTACATGTGTGAAATATTATAACTTATTTAAATGTGAATTTTAAAAAAATGTAAATAGCATATGATCCGAGGAATCTTAATATTAAGAAAGAGATTATTGGAATTATTATCTTTTTATTACTTTTAGGAGACATTAATTAGACAGCCTCTAGAAATAAAGATAAACTCTGACATAAAGTTTCCGTGAGATTAAAAATTATATATGTATGCTATGTAATATATAAAATTATCATATATACATTTATAACATCTGTGTTTGTTGTAGATTAGCGCTGTTGAACTTACTCATTAAGTAATATTCATGGATAATGTAACTGACACGTCATCTCGTCGAAACAGAGTTGTAATTTATAGATAATATACCGTGTACGAATAAATTTATTGTTTACTAAAACCAAACAAATCGTCAATTAGTTCTTTCTTAATTTAATTCTTCTTCTATTAATTCACAATTAATAGAATTCAACATTATTGATCATTTTGAAAAATTGATAAGAGAATATAAACATTTTAATTTCGATCTAATTATTTTCTTATAACTTTATAAGATGAAAAATTATGTTACTCTTACAGTTTTATTCCGATAAAAAACTCAGTCTTAGGCTGTTCGAGATAATGTAATTTTTTTCATTTTCTTTGCTTATGTATACTCATATCATAATCTATTTGAGATATATGCGAGAAACTAGAAATTAACTTTACTGTTTTAATGAGATAAGAAACAGTACCGATAATTATTCGTATTAAAGCGTTATATGCGCATGAATAAAGAACCTGTCATTAGATCTGCGATTACAAACAAGTTGATTCTAATTCCGTTAGATAAATCAAGATGCAGATATAATTACGATGAGTAATAACAATTAAGGCGCGCATGAAGATATTTTACTATTCTGACACGCGTGTTTATAGAGATCAGTTTTTAATGATCAATCATCAACAATAATTGTCCTCGTTAATTATTATTGACTATCGGTCGTGTAATTCAGTTAGCCTTGTCATGCTATTGCGGGTTCAGCAATGTCCGTTATTGCGAGAAACAATTTCTTGTTGGAGCACGAGAGGTGAAAAAAGTAGGAAAATAGGTGAAAAGAGGAGGGAGGAGGTGGGACAAGGGAGATTAGAAACAGGGGAAAATGTAATCTCACACACTAATATGCACACATTAAGATGTGTTTCATTTATCTGATAAATAGAGAATTAATAACGGATGTGTTGTAAATAGATGACCGGTAATGATCGGTATTTTTTAATCTGTCGCCGGCGCATTTACATCTTTTACCATCCATGTTACAGATATCCGAATACCGAAAAAGTAACTTGAGGGAAGTGCAAGCAGGCAGTGATATGAAGGATACGAAAACCACTGAATATGGTATGTTGATAATAAATTCTAAGGATAATAGATACGAGTTACAATAAAAGAAGCTAAATTTCTATATCGCAATATTATAACGGTAACAATACTTACGAATAAAATGATAGATTAATCGATAAAATATAGATTAAAAATTCTAATAGGTTGCAGCTTTTTAATGCTTTGAAATACACCATTAATAATTTATAATACTTTTTTATATTTCAAAGAATTTAGGATAGCAAATAGAGAACAGAACTGTATTCTTTAGTTAATTTCACACATGTGGATTCTTCAAATAAAATTTTAAATAAAATTTTAATTACAAATATATACAGTAGCAAAAGCTGCGATTGACTGATCTATTTTTGCAACAGTTGATTTTAAATTTGTTTCAAGCTTTATCCTATTTTCAAACGTCTTTAAAGGACTAGATTTATTGCTCGCATTTATTTTGGCACGTAGTATGTAACAATCTTAGAATAAATTTGTATCGTACGATGAAGGTATGACAGATTGAAAGGCGAGACTGACCTTTCGAGTCTCCGAAGAAGGATGTCGATGTAAGTCGGAGATCGAAGGTTGTCTTCTTGATGTCTCGAGGTTAGCACGCATTTTATGGTTCACACGCACTGTCTAGCGTTTTTTTCTTCTACGAACTGGTTTGGCCGTTGTTTACCGCAGTACATACTATGTACTGCCATTGCATGCACCGATCCTCTATCATTGTATCGTCAAGCAATTGTTAGCAATTCCTATTATATCCATCGATGGCCGCGTGAATTTCGTTTCGACTGTCTAAAATTTGCTTGGATAAAAAAATGCCCACTCGCTCATATCATATAGAGTGAATTGATATAAGCTTAATTTATATATTAAAAATCTTTCCGTAATGTTAATTTCTTGATGATTTAACCTTATCAATTTTAATTTTTTTAATTTTCAGTGATAAAAATTTAGTTTCGTATACTATAAATTTTGAATAAATTTTTATCCGCGCATATATTGTGTATAATACAATAACTTATAAATTATATTTTAAACTTATTTACAGATTATTTATTAGAAATATCTGTAAGAATATGCTCAGTTTATGAATATTTATGAATCATTTGTCATATGAGCAAATAAAATTAAATCATTTATATGCAGCCGTGCTTGACAATTGCAATGAATCGATGATTTAATTTCAAACTTATGGTACGCTGAGCGAAGAAAAAATGGTAGTTTCCTTATTTAATAGACTCTTCATATTAATTCTTCTTATTAATTCCTCGTTAGATTTCATATGCGCGTTGTTTTAATACAATTATTCATACAATTACTCGCGCATTATTATCATTTTCTGGAAATCTCATTACATATCGTAAATGATCAGCTATGCAAATATAACTTGTTTTAATAGATATGTATATGCAAATGAGTATTGTCCATACAAATGTGTGTTTCACGATAAACTATTTTATCAATGTAACAGGAAAGATCCGTCCAAGCATTATTACGACATTCGACCGCACTCATTAACCTCCATTAAGTCTCCATTAACTTATAATGTCTATATAAAAAACAAATAACCTTTTGAAAAGTTATACTTCATATAATCTCATTGTAATAAAGAGTGCATTTTTTTTTCTTCCTTTTTTACAAAAATCGAACAATTATGCACGTTATTAGATGATGTAATTGGTGCCCCAAATAAGTCGAGGAGCAATAGATCAACGCACGTGTTATGTACATCTTCACGTATTACATAATGCAATGAATTTATAATCATAATAATTAATGAGCGTAATTAAATCTTATGTTTGACATGTAAGAGAGAGAAGTTGTTGGAAAGCAATATATCATGCAAATATGTAGATTCTGTCTATGATAACAGATTTGCGTCATGCATTTCGCGTTGTCGCGAGAAGAACAATACATGTTTCACGGCTATTAATCGCAATACTAATTATATTATCATTTTTTTTTTCCTGTCACTCGATTTATAATACGAAAAAATATGAGGATAATTAATTCATTTCTATATATAAAAATATAAAGAATCTTTCTACAAGATACAATATATCTAAGGTAGAATCGAGTTGTAATTTAAAGAAAAATAAAATCAATTTAAGAAAAGCTCCGAGTAATTAATAAAATTAAAAATAAAATATAGAATGGCAATAGAAGCCGGCGCCGTATGTCAGGCGCAAATAAATTAAAGCACAAATTAATTAGTAAAGAACATACGATGGATATTTATTAGTCTATAGTCAATTAAACAATTTAAATCAGAAACAAACGTTTTGGTCTCTTTTTTGGACCTTCATCAGCGCAACGGAAAATTCTAATAAATACAATGTCAAATCAGTTAGATACAATATTAAGCCGCGGTCAAACATCTAAACAATTCTACGCAGAATATGTCCCTCCATGATTGGCAGACCACGAAGGCGTAAAGCGGATAAGATATCTATCCGTAATCCCCCTCATAAGCACCAATAAAATGTTGTTAAATGTGTAAAAATCTGGAAATTCAGAAGCATGGAGAAACAAAATCCCGACAGAAACAATAAAAAGGAGAACCGCAAAGACTTACATACATATGAGTTTTTTTTTTATACACGCACTCACTCAGAACTCAATGAGGAAATCAATCATCGGATAAAAACACACAATTATAATAAAAAAATAGGTCGAATCCGCAAAAATAACATTAAATTAAAATTAAATTAAAATGAATATAGAGCTGTGGAGCAGGAGACTAACGATGCTCACAGCATTTTAACGTGCAGTGGTTAGTTTCGAATTCGATAACAAAATTATTTAAATAATAGTATATGTACGGAGCGGTGTATACAAACATCAATATTGAGATTAACCTTTAAAAAGTTTTTCAATAGCAGCAATATAAGTCTCATGTAAGCAGATTTTTACACATTTAACAATATTTTATTGGTGCTCATAAGGGGGATTACGGATGGATATCTTATCCGCCTTACGCCTCCGTGGTCTGCCAATTATGGAAGGACATATCCTGCGTAGAATTGTTTAGATGTTTGATCGCGGCTTAATATTGTATCTAACTGATTTGACATTGTATTTATTAGAATTTTCCGTTGCGTTGATGAAGATCCAAAAAAGGGACCGAAACGTTCGTTTCTGATTTAAATTGTTTAATTGACTATAGACTAATAAATATCCATCGTATGTTCTTTACTAATTAATTTGTGCTTTAATTTATTTGCGCCTGACATACGGAGTCGGCTCCTATTGCCATTCTATATTTTATTTTTATTTTTAGTAATTTAAAGAATCTTAATTAATAGCGATCTTGACACGAATTTATACGAATATGTACAGATCTTGTTAAATTGCAGCAAACGTGAACGTCAAGCAAGTTTCCAACGGTAAGGACGATCATGTCGACTCTGGCGCGAATGTCGACGCCGTGCAAATCACGATCGGCAATCTCGGCAAGTGGCAGATCATCGTCTGCCTGGCGATTTCTCTGGTCAAATTTCCGGTAGCGTGGCATCAATTGGCGATCGTTTTTATGGCGCCTCATCAGAATTACAATTGTACGGCGCCCGCTACCGTCGACTCCAAGGACCAGTGCATGGTCAATGTTAACGGCACCCTGGCAAAATGCACGGAATGGGAGTACGACAGGAGAATATTTCCCGAGACAATTATATCGCAAGTAAGTTGTTACGTGAGTTTAAAAGCCGTCTGCTTTTAGTTTGCAAAGCGAAAAACGAGCGTGTTTGTTTAAAAATTATCTTGCCAAATAAAAGAATCGGAAGTTATTTTGTGTCGTTTTAGTGGAATCTAGTCTGTGATAGGACGCATTACGCGAATATCCAACAGTCTATTCTTATGTTCGGGGTGCTTCTCGGCAACATAATCTTCGGCAGCTTAGCAGATAGGCAAGTTCATATATGATTGAACGTTCATAGCCGTGAAACGATTACGAAGGAATAAAGAATATTGTATCTTACAGGTATGGCAGAAAAAAGCCGCTGATGATTTCTGTTGTTCTCCAACTGTTATCGGGTATTGGATGCGCAGTCGTTCCTTGGTTTCAAGTATTATTGCTGATGAAGTTGTTAAGTGCTTTGGCCACTGGAGGCACGATGGTTACTAGTTACGTTATTTGTAAGTGTCTCGATCCTCAAATATACGAAGCTATTATTAACGAAGATTTTTGCAATGATAAATATTAAAATAAAATTGCAATATTCATACAATTACCTTCATAATATTTTTAATTATTGTATTAAAATAAATATTAACAAAAATTATCTTATTTCTTAAAATCTTGAATTATAGATAATTTAATCACTGTCTGTTATCTCTCTCTCTCTCTGCACGTAAATTAAAATAATTATTTTTATCTAATATATATATAAATGATATAAATCGATACAGATTGCAATCGACTTGTGCGATTCGTTTCTCCAAAATTATAAACGTGTTCTTTATTTGCGTATTTTATTTTTAGGTATGGAAATAGTAGGTACAAAATGGCGTGCCGCCATCACCGTTTTATATCAAATACCATTCAGCTTAGGCCACATGTCGCTGGCAGGACTCGCGTTCTGGTTTCGACATTGGCAGCAACTACAAATCGCCATTACACTACCATCTATAATTCTTTTAAGTTATTGGTGGATAGTGCCCGAGTCACCGAGATGGTTACTAGCCATGGGAAAGCAGAGAGCAGCGTGCAAAGTATTGCAGAGAGCGGTCAATATTAATAAAGTGGAAAATGTGGACGTTCCCGAAATAGTCAGAAAACATTGCTTGCATCAAGTAAGAGACAATTGTTCAAAGTATTCCGATGAATCCAAACGATCCGTATAATAATCATCGCAATTTTCGACAATTAAATTTGTAATTCATTGTCAGAGGGAAACGGTGTTACACGCGGTTCAAAAAATATTAATTTCACGTTCGCGTTTTTGTATTTCAGAACTTCAAGAAATCTGCGCTGGACCACAAGGCTTCGTTTCTAGACTTGTTCCGCACACCGAACATGCGAGTGAAATCCCTCTCGATTTTCTTCAATTGGATCGTTTGTGGAATGGGTCTGTTTGGCATATCACAGTACATTGGTCAGGTCGGTGGTGACATTTTCATTAATTTCGCAGTGTCCGGTGCTATACAGATTCCAGGAAACTTCGTCGCATGGTGGGCGATGAATAAACTAGGTCGACGAATCACTCTGATCTGCAGCAATTCCATAACTGGCCTGGCTTGCCTGCTCTTAATTCCCGCATCACACGGTAAGCAATTATACTATGTAATTCAATATTATTGCCTTTCGGTTTGTGTAGCTACTTTTAAATAACAATAATAAAACAAGTTTTGTAAAAATTTTAATTTAGAATCTATATATCTTGACGATGTTCTGATCTATAATAAGTTTTTTTAAATTTCTTTTATATAATATGTATATAAAATTTAAAAGAGGAAAATTTCTCTTTTCAAAATAATTTCCCCAAAATAAGAAGCAAGTTTGCTGGTTTTTTTTTTTAAGGATGTTGCTCGTATAATCGAAAAGGATTTTCTTTTCTCGCAAAATTGCTTTATTTATTGATTAAAATCGTGTTTCTAGAAATAGAGATTAATTAATATCAAGAAACGTTTTGTTACTTTAAATAATAAAAAAGTTTACGAACGATAACCATCAAGCACAATTGTTTAAATCGACGTATTGATGATACATCTATCTCTGTTTTTAGACATGGCATGGTTAAGATTGCTTCTGGCATGCCTCGGTATTGTCGGCATGTCGGTGTCATTTACGACAGTCTACCTTTTCTCCGGAGAACTGTTTCCTACAGTTGTAAGGAACATCGGAGTTGGCGCGAGCAGTATGTGCGCTAGAATAGGTTCCATTGTAGCGCCGTTTGTGGTGTCCTTGGTAAGTTTACACGTATTAATTAGAGCCAGTTACGTAAACTTGAATAACATTATTTTGATTTATAAATAGTTTCAAACGTGAGACTAAAATTTTGAACTTCGGACAGGTATCATGTACATAAAAAAATCGTCGCGCGAATTAGTGCATTAATTAGTTCCCTAGATTACCAATTGTTGATACTATTCCAGGATTACATTGAATCGTGGCTACCGCCAATTATATTCGGAGTTCTGCCGTTGATTGGAGCCGCATTGTGCCTATTATTGCCTGAAACTGCCGGATGTACATTACCGGAAACGCTTCAAGACGGAGAGGAATTTGGAAAGTAAGTGTCAAACTTCTTTTCATCCGATATCTTTTTCATAAACCTCAAATATTACTAATTTTCATATATGAGCATCTGCTGCATGCAGATGAATTGTTGATTGATTACTTAATGCATTATTAAATTCCTCAAAAAAATTGTTGAATGTTTTTTGCATTTTTTTCACGTATGTGTCAGATACAAATTAATAATATAATATAATATGTATGCTCCTGAATAAAATGCAATACAGAGGTGTTTATGAAGGTAACAGTTTTTATATCAAATATAAAAGTTGAGTATATTATAAACTATGAAACACGTTGCTTTTCTTCTGTGCAGGAAGTGTAAGTCGAAAGAAAAACATGGAGATCTCGAAGCAGAAGCGACATTTTAAAAGAAAATTGATCGCCATAAGATTTTAAATATTTTCGCAGCCGAAGCAGTATCGAATTATTATTATGACAAGTTTTATGAAAAATAAACCGATACACTGATAAAAAATACATTTTACGATTAATCGTGCATATATTTAGTATAATTCTATTTATTATTATGTTATTTTCATAATATTAACAAAATTAGCACGATTGTCATTGATCATCATCTCATCATATTCACACATTTCTTATATAATATATATAAATCAAAGCTGACATTTTTATATATTGATTAATATATGTATACGCCAACCACAATAAGTATATGCGATTATTCTGTAAAGTTTTGCCAGATGTATATATATATTATAAATAGAAATTCCCTTTTGTAGGCAAAAAGCGCATTTCTTTATTTATTAAGTAGTCAATTTAGCTTAATATTCAACGACATGTTTGTCTTCCACTTTGCGAATCATGTCAGCTTTATAGGCGAATATCTCTGATATCAGTATTGTGAGCGATTTCCGTTCGCACATTTTACATGTAATATACAATATTATAAATATAGATACAACTTTGCAAAAAATGCGTTTATCTCATTATTTTATAAGTAGCAAATATATTGCATAAAATTATTTTTCCTAGCCTTTCCTCTGCCGTGCATAATTCTTAAAGATGTTTACAATTGTTTCATAATTGACTAACACTTTGCGCGAGATAATTCCTTTATTTAACTTGCATAAGTAAGCAGATAGCGAATAACTTAACGATTGTCGTGTTGCGCGTAATCTTTTAGTCCGGGAACTAAGAATAAGACGATGCGCGCACAGTCACAATCACAATTATCAACGATGGAAGAAAAAGGATTAACTTTGCCCATGTAATAAAAAATTAAATTAGAATGAAATAAAATAAATAATTTCTCACTCGATATTTTTACAAATTTTGTAATTAAACAATACATGAATAAAGAGAATAAATTTACATAATATACAAATAGTAAATGAGATAGTATCGAATAAGTCCTTGATTCTATGTAGGTGATTCAAGAACTACAGAATGTTTTTATAACAAAAACTTTTTAAATCTTTTTAAAGTTAATTTTTGTTTGACAAAAATGGCAAATAGTAAATGAGATAGTATCGAATAAGTCCTTGATTCTATGTAGGTGATTCAAGAACTACAGAATGTTTTTATAACGAAAACTTTTTAAATCTTTTTAAAGTTTTCTTTCATTTTTTCACTTAAATCTTTCGAAAGATTTTTCCCTTATATTATTAAACATTATTTCACTTTATAATATTATATTTCAAAACAGAATTTTGTTAAAAAATAATCGAAAAATATGTGATTTTATTATTAATTTAATTTTCTAAAGCTCTCAATTCGTAAAGAAAAAACTATTTTTCATTATTGATGACCATGTGTATTTTCTTCCGGCATCAGCATCAGCAATTTTAACAAAGACTCGTTAATACTCGTCATTGAAACATGGTATCGGCATATAAAAGCCAGCGACACGGTCTACAACAGACGTCATTCCACTTCATCGTTCCACAGAAGACCGGTCAGATTAAGCAGTGAGTAATTTTGGCATCACTTAATCACTTAAGACAATCTTGTTTTTTTATAAATTTAGAGTAATAAATATGTCCTTGAATTAATAATGCAAAATTCGACATTTATTCTACGTGTTAAATATTATTTAGTTGAAAAAAAAACAATTCTTATTTTTGTGAACAATAGATATTTCTATAAAACAAAAAATGTTTGCTAATTTTTTATATAAGCAAAAAAAATTATTATCTATATATAAATTTATATTTTTCATAACTAATAAACTCGAATAATTTCTTTTACCTAAATTTATTACATTTATATATAAATAATATGTGTATGTGTTATATATAATAATATGTGTATGTGTTATATATAAATAATATGAGGATATTACATCTATTTTATGTTCTAATTTTTAAAAATTGACTATAACATTAATATAATGTAATTGTAATTGAAATTTAACTGAACCATATCTCCGCGCGGCTTTATAAGATATTTAATATTAAAAATACTATAATTATATTTTATTAAATAAAATAAGTTTTTATTAAATAGAATTTTACTTAAATAGAATTCACATATAATATTAAATAAAGAATTAAGTTTTGTCCTTTGTTTACATCCATCAATTTAATTTCAAAAGAGTTTATTTTTAAATGTAAAGGCTTTCAATATTTTCATCATCGAAAACTCTGCAGCAAATTGAGCTAACAAAGGAGTCCAGAAATCCGGTTCTTATAAGTAAAAACTTGGTCTAATTTGAATATTTTGCCGAAGGCAAAACGGTGCTAACGGTGAAAATATTCGGGCACTGCTTTACATTTCATTACCATATTAACATTGACACATACAATTTTGTGGTCTATATCTTGTAATATGATGCAAAGAAATTTAATATAAAACATTAAGATAAACTTTATAATATATATTAGAAAGAAAGAAAGAGAGAGAATTATCATTAATATATAATTGCATTCTATTACATTTATATTGATCTATTCAGACGTTATCAATTTTCTGTCAACTCTTGCTCGCTATAATTATTATAATTACTAATGTATTTATTCGTCAATGTAGAAAAAAATTTATAAATATGTTTTTCTATTTCTGTTTATTTTCTATAACATTTTTTTTTAAGTTAGACCACTTATATCCGGATCACTTGAAGCTTTTGTCATGAATAATTTTAATCATACTATTCACACTACATTCATAAAAGTATCAGTCAAGGTTGTTTTTCTTGTTCCCAAATTAAAAAAGATACTGCATCTGAATCTCTCTCAAACATAATCATTAATCAATTTGAATCATATACATATATAATGAAAGCTGCATAGATAAAGCAGTAAAAGCTTTTAATTTGTTATGGAATGTACAAACACAAAGAGCTATCATTACACTAATAATTTTATTATAATTAATATTTTGTTCGTAATTTAATTATTTTTGTAACTATTCTACGAAATAAATTTGTGCTTTGGAATATTTTCCGAATTAAATTTATAGAGATGTATTTATATTTATATGTATGAATGTCCTTCAGTAAGTGAGAGAGATATAAAGAATTAAGAGAACAATGTATTTTCATGTTTTGGAATATTTTAAAATTCATAGAAATGTGTGTTTTCAATGTTTTTCAGTAATTATATGATATAAAGAATTGAGAGAGAATTATAATTAACTTTATGAACTCAGAATAACCGATGCAAATAATTCTAAGAACTTGGCAATTTGTGTTGAAACGAGCAGAAAGAAACGGTAAAAACTCAAGAAGATTAGATTTAAAAATGAAAACCAAATCTTTTCATGTTTAAAAAATTTGCGTGTTCATCTTCCGATGAATAATTATATTTGTTATTATCATTAATCACATTTTTTATATAAATGGCTGCCGTGCAGTGATTGCGAAAATTGAATTAATATCTAAGTGTAAATTATTAGCTATTACATTCACAACATTTCTAGGAATGTTTGATAATCACTTACATTACTATTATGATGCATTAATATAGTATTTAATATTCAGTTTTGCAGAATTAGTAAATATTTACGATCATCTGTTGTTATATATTTTATTTTAAGATCGTTTATTATCTATATATAAATTTATATTTTTCATAACTAATAAACTCGAATAATTTCTTTTACCTAAATTTATTACATTTATATATAAATAATATGTGTATGTGTTATATATAAATAATATGAGGATATTACATCTATTTTATGTTCTAATTTTTAAAAATTGACTATAACATTAATATAATGTAATTGTAATTGAAATTTAACTGAACCATATCTCCGCGCGGCTTTATAAGATATTTAATATTAAAAATACTATAATTATATTTTATTAAATAAAATAAGTTTTTATTAAATAGAATTTTACTTAAATAGAATTCACATATAATATTAAATAAAGAATTAAGTTTTGTCCTTTGTTTACATCCATCAATTTAATTTCAAAAGAGTTTATTTTTAAATGTAAAGGCTTTCAATATTTTCATCATCGAAAACTCTGCAGCAAATTGAGCTAACAAAGGAGTCCAGAAATCCGGTTCTTATAAGTAAAAACTTGGTCTAATTTGAATATTTTGCCGAAGGCAAAACGGTGCTAACGGTGAAAATATTCGGGCACTGCTTTACATTTCATTACCATATTAACATTGACACATACAATTTTGTGGTCTATATCTTGTAATATGATGCAAAGAAATTTAATATAAAACATTAAGATAAACTTTATAATATATATTAGAAAGAAAGAAAGAGAGAGAATTATCATTAATATATAATTGCATTCTATTACATTTATATTGATCTATTCAGACGTTATCAATTTTCTGTCAACTCTTGCTCGCTATAATTATTATAATTACTAATGTATTTATTCGTCAATGTAGAAAAAAATTTATAAATATGTTTTTCTATTTCTGTTTATTTTCTATAACATTTTTTTTTAAGTTAGACCACTTATATCCGGATCACTTGAAGCTTTTGTCATGAATAATTTTAATCATACTATTCACACTACATTCATAAAAGTATCAGTCAAGGTTGTTTTTCTTGTTCCCAAATTAAAAAAGATACTGCATCTGAATCTCTCTCAAACATAATCATTAATCAATTTGAATCATATACATATATAATGAAAGCTGCATAGATAAAGCAGTAAAAGCTTTTAATTTGTTATGGAATGTACAAACACAAAGAGCTATCATTACACTAATAATTTTATTATAATTAATATTTTGTTCGTAATTTAATTATTTTTGTAACTATTCTACGAAATAAATTTGTGCTTTGGAATATTTTCCGAATTAAATTTATAGAGATGTATTTATATTTATATGTATGAATGTCCTTCAGTAAGTGAGAGAGATATAAAGAATTAAGAGAACAATGTATTTTCATGTTTTGGAATATTTTAAAATTCATAGAAATGTGTGTTTTCAATGTTTTTCAGTAATTATATGATATAAAGAATTGAGAGAGAATTATAATTAACTTTATGAACTCAGAATAACCGATGCAAATAATTCTAAGAACTTGGCAATTTGTGTTGAAACGAGCAGAAAGAAACGGTAAAAACTCAAGAAGATTAGATTTAAAAATGAAAACCAAATCTTTTCATGTTTAAAAAATTTGCGTGTTCATCTTCCGATGAATAATTATATTTGTTATTATCATTAATCACATTTTTTATATAAATGGCTGCCGTGCAGTGATTGCGAAAATTGAATTAATATCTAAGTGTAAATTATTAGCTATTACATTCACAACATTTCTAGGAATGTTTGATAATCACTTACATTACTATTATGATGCATTAATATAGTATTTAATATTCAGTTTTGCAGAATTAGTAAATATTTACGATCATCTGTTGTTATATATTTTATTTTAAGATCGTTTCTTAATAATTGGCCTTGTTCTGTTAAGAATTATTTACTGTTATATTATCGTTTCGCAAGAGAATTGATATTGTTTGCAGATATGTTCTACTTGCTACTTCTGGCCTGCCTGGCCATGGCAACTGGCTACAGCTTCAATACCGATTACTCGTGGAAGCAGGTCGAATTCAAACTTCCAAATGATACCATCCGAAATGAGTTCATCGCTTCCGGCGATTACATCCCGGATAACAACATGCCATTAGGCTTGGCCACTTGGCACAAAAAAATGTTCGTCACAATACCGCGATGGAAAAATGGCGTTTTAGCTAATTTAAATAGCTTTTCGATGGTCGACGCTACACGTAAGTAAAAAAAAATATAACTTGAATTTTACTAATAATATTGAGCGTATTTTTTTATAATATGAAGAGTTTATATGTAGAATTTATTACTTGTGCATGAGAGAAAGTAATAAATTCTGGGAAAAAAATAAAGAAAAAAAGAATAAGTAATAAAGTAAATGTTGAAAAACTTCTTTTACAATCAGATGCAGTGAGAGAACATTTTTTTAATAAGATAAGTTTGGAAAATGAAAATTTCACGTCAAGTATAAAGAAATCCCTTAAAGAATATCAAAAGTACATTAATATCTTACAATAGAGAAATATTTCTAATTAATAAGTAGTATATTTCAATTATTATATATTTCTCTAACAGACAGTCCGATCTTAACACCGTATCCTAATCTCGAGGCAAATAACATTCATTCACCTGACGGCCTCGTAAATATTTTTCGTGTCAGGATCGATGCTTGCGATCGCATGTGGGGTCTCGATACAGGAATAAACGATATTTTGGGAAATTTCACAGTTGTACGACCGATGACGCTTGTTGTTATCGATTTGAAAACGGATAAGGTATCGTTTCTTAATATATATACAATTTTTTAATTATTATATAACAATTTGTCTATTAATCTTAGCCTGTAATAAAAAATATAAACTGCTATATAAATCACTGGGCGTAATAAAAGTTATAAATTTATACAAGAATGTTAATAATATTTTTAAAATGTATTTGTACGTCGTCAAACTATGTAAGCTATTTGCGTTTGTTAAGATCACTCGCATAAATGTATTATGCACTTATGTGTTTGCAGATTATTCGCAAATACATTCTGAAGGATACAGACGTAAAGCCGGATAGCTTCATCGCCGATCTTGTGGTCGATGTTGCACCCGGACAATGCGACAAAGTCTATGCTTACATGAGTGATTTTGGTGAATATGGTATGGTGGTATACAGCTGGGAAAAGAACGATTCTTGGCGAATTAATCATCATTTCTTCCATTTCGATCCATTAAATGGTAACGTATTTAGAAAATAGTAATATTTTTCTTTTTTTCCATGTCGAGTTTCACGCGATTAAGTTCTCTTTTTCAGAAAATCTCAAGAGATTCTTTTCATCAAAATATGTTTTATTATCTCACATGTGTGTTCTGTTAACTGTTGGAAGGTGATTACAATATTAACGGCTATAACTTCCAATGGACCGATGGTGTTTTTGGAATGTCTCTGTCCCCAATTTGCGATGATGGATACAGAACACTCTATTTTCACGCTATGTCGGGTATCACGGAATTTTCCGTGTCTACGAATGTTCTACAAGATAATACATTGAAAAAAGGGAAGAATCACTATAATTTCCATATTGTTGGTAATAAGGGACCGTTGACTCAAGGATCATCTTCCATCATCGATTCAGAAACATGCATCGACTATTTTACTCAAATAAATAGAAATGGTATAGCGTGTTGGGATACTACAGTAAAATTAAGTCCAAAAACATTCAGTGAGTATTACATGAAAAAATACTTATTAACTCTCCTTGTCTCTATATTTACGTCATTTACTACTATTTCGTTCACTATTATCATTGTTTTATATTCTCCATCTTTCTTTTCAAGCATGACCATAGAATTTCCCGCGTATGATAAGAAATTTTATTAAACTTTAATTAAATTGCAAAGTTATTTATTTATCTTCTAGTGCATCGTTCAAGAATAATTCGCAAAAATATGTAACACATTTCAAAAGAATTTAATTTCAATTTGTATCATTTTTCGACAAAATGTCATAACGTTAGAGCGATCTATAAAGCTGTAGTTCATATATTTCATCAGAGATGTCTCTAAAGTTCATGTTTACAAAAGCATCAGGGAGATATATATTCTGTTAAAATGCTCCGATAAGCGTCAACTTTTGGACAGACACAATATAACAGTTAAAAAAATTTCAAACAAATTAATTTAAATAAATTACTTTAAATTAAGTAATAAGTAACATAATCCGCTTATTTGTTTTATAAAGCTACTATATTAGCTTGCATTGAAGTTACATAAGTTTTCTTTACAGATTTAGTGGCGCAGGACAACACGACACTGGTGTTTCCTCAAGATATAGCTATCGACGATACTTCTCGAAAATTATACGTGCTTTCTAATAATTTACAGAAATTTTTATTTGACAGCTTCGATCCGTTAATGACAAACTTTTTCATTACTTCAGCTGACCTCGGAACATTAACATCTCTGTGCAAAAATAATACAGCAGAGTAGTTAAAGTTAGATTACAAAAAAATATCTTTCTATTTTACTATTTAATTATACATATGTGTAATATTACAGACTTTTATATAAGTATAAATTAAGAAACATTAAGTGTATGATAAGTACTTATATTTCTTTAATGTTAACGCAACGTGTCTACACAAACGTAACTATAAATAAAGATTTCTTTCGATTATCTTTTTAATTTATCGCCTATCGTGATTGACATGTTATTTTTTTTAAATTATGTTGTTGAATAAAAGAATAATTCTCCTATATAGTTTTTCATAAATATGTTTAAGAGACAATGGAAATATTCTTCTAACAAATGAAAAAGGAGATGCATGTTATATAAACTCGCCGTCCTCCTTCTCACTCTCTCCAATGGACAAGCGCGTGTGCATTCTCTCTTTTATTTCTTACATTTTAAGTATGAAAAACGTAAAAAAAAGCGAGGACAGATTCATTATTTCGCAACTTGTGATAAATAGATAAACGCGGCCCATTTGAAAATCAATTGTTCGGGGGGGAATTAAAGCGACGCTATCACAATTAGAAGCAGCGTATTATCGTCCGCGGTGGATTATATAGTTAGAAATTGAAATTTCAACGCGTCATTTTAAAATGAGCGTCAGCTACGTTCTTTGGCCAGTCAATCCCTTGATAATTCACGGAACTTTTAACTGCAACCTTTATAACTCCCGCGGTAGCTTCCGCCCAGAGCTTCCAACTCCCTTCTCTTTCTTCCCGTCAAACCCGTCCTAGGAGCGCTACTTTCTTCCGCCCCCTTTACGACTGGTCTACTCTCTCTTTACGAAGCCGTACATTCTAAATAATTGATCCTAACGTAGTTGCCGGTGTTTTTATAACTGTTTTACCGCCCGCTCTCGCCGCCGTGATATACATTATTTAACCGTTGGTTTTTAAAGCGAAGTCGCCGGGATCCGCGTAGGTGCGAAAAGACTGAAAGGCCTATTCGAGGCCGCGCATCTGCAGAATTAAAATGAATGCCAGCTAAATGTCGCCGCCGCCACCGTTCAATTAAATCGTCGGATTTCTGGCGACGACGCGGATTAACGCGGCAAGGAGAAGGGACGCGAGAGTAATCTCTTAGCGGAATAAGAATGGCAATTGCTTCTTCCGCCTTTATCCAACGCGGTTTCCTCATCCCGATTTATAAGAAGTCCCGCGTATTCATACGATCAAATTCCCGCGGGATATGTTTTAGTAAATCAAATTACGCATACCGATATGCGTAACAGTATCGATCGCTCCCATTGAAGCCCCCAGAATAATTTGTATGTAAACAATACAATCTGATTTTTTAACAAACGATGCGTATTCCACCTCTCTTTCGCTCTTTCTACCTCACATTTTTTAGAGAGTAACGACATTCTATGAATTATTTGTGAGTCATGAGAGGACCCATATTCGTGCTCGATTCACGTAGTCCCGTCTGTATAAACAATATGTATATCCTGTCGCCCATTTTACAGCTACTCGTATCGAGGGCTCGATTCCACGCTCGCGTCCCACCTCCCCCTTTCCCGCCCCCCGAATTTCTGTTCCATCGTTCAAATATTCACGATTTATCAACTCGTTTGAATTATTCATGCCTCCCCCTTCCCCGGCTGATATCTTTGTTATCTTACCGATAAGTCAAAGGACGAAAGGATCGCGGATAGAGAAGACGCCGCGCTTCCGGTATCTCTCGCCAAAAACCTTCACTCTCCCCCCGCCTGAGAATGAAGGTGTAGAATGCAGAATGCAATGTCGTGCTCTCTTGCAAAGAGCACTTTGACACAGCCCCACGGGTACATTACTAGGATTGCCGCCACCAATTGAACTCCCCCAACTCGCCGAGAGAACCCCCGGCACGAACCTCCCTTATATCTGCAAACACAGCCGCCCCGGGCGACACCGCCCGCTCAAGTAACTTGAAATTCTCCATTGTTAACGTTATTTGACTTATACGCGCTGATACCGGCGCTGATCTTCATAATAGGTAATACTTATGAAAGGACGGTTCCGGGGGCATTGTTCGGGTTAAGTTTCGTGAGCGCGAGCATGATTAAGGCCCACCCCTACGCGCCAGATTATATAAATATCCCCGGAAATGTGTCGCACGAGAACATTTATAATGGAATATCCGTTACGCGATTTGTAAATTTAAATATCTTGAATTCTTTCTTATTCTCTGAGAAATATAGTTTCATCGTAAAGTCCGATAAATCGCGAGGAAAATGTAAAATCTTATATTTCGTCTTGATATTTTGTATTATATAAAAATTTTTTACAAATACCTCTATTTTTATATTTCTTTCTGCTATTTAAGAATCTATATTATAGCTTATTTTTGTCCTGGGAGATAAATATCATTTTTATTTACAGAGAAATAAAACTGATCGCCACATAGTTTTGTTCGTATAATAAAAAAGAAAAAATTAAAGCAACTATTTAAAGATCGTCTAACCGGAATTGTGTCTAAAAGTTGCGCGCACGTTTCACGTATAATAAGAGTAATATCACTATGAAATATTGTATTTTTCGTTCTCTTTTTTTCAGTACTGTTGCATTCCACGTACCGTGCGAACGCTATCCTGCGAAATGTTCAGTCCCATGTGTATGGCGCAGGCGCTACTTTGTGCGTCATTTATAAATATTTATAAAGTTTCGCGTAAAAATTTCACGAAGAGATATGCGCATTCCTTACGATTCTGTGTTAAATAACATTATATCTAACTCCAAATTACAAACTTACAGCTTCCTCGTGTCAACCAGTTATAAAAATATATGTTTGTCGCTCAGTTAAAGAAAGCGTCGAGATGCTCGCCGGAACCAAGATGCTGCTGTCCGAACATTTATTTGCCGTTAATCTTTTGTATTCGTCCCATGTAGAGATTTATGGAAATGAAAAATGTATAAACGGACAAAGAGAGTGAACGCGTATGAGAGACTGTATTCAAAACTGAATGTCATCTCTTATAGAGTCTCGGAGATCATGAAATATTGTACTAATTTATTAATAAATTCAGATCTGTTTCTCGATATTTCTTGGAAACTGTCATTTATTAATATTTAAAAAAAAAAAATAACATGTATTTCGGTCTGTGACGAGAATGACGCAAGGGTGAACGAAGGAATGTCAGAGATCCAATTTGCGAGGGCGTGAAAATGGCCACGTAACTTCGCCGCGCATCGCGATATTCTTATACCGGGGATGGCTAAATTTACTCGCGAAATCACCCACATTCGCGGGCATCCATATCCGCGCGAGGGAACATCCCCCCGCGTACACGACCGATTACACGTCATCGAAATCCACGATAGGCGTGGTGGATGATCTCGTGGTAGGTATACGATCGTCGGACAGATATATCCGCTAATACACGGCTTCTCGCGCGCCCATAGTACCACTTTATACGACCGAAATTCCCAGTAAGATGCAGGAGGACACCGGCAGAAAGGAAGAGAGGGAGGGAGGGAGGACGAAGGGCGAAGGGGGCGGGGGACGGGGGAGGGGAGGAATTCGTAATACGGAGGGCGGCTCTACGACTCCGCTGGGAGGAATTCCGGGGTACGTTTTAAATTGCTGCATCCCCAACCTTCTTGTTTATGTATGCTACCGTGTTTCTTATTCTTGTGCGGCAGCGAAGGAGAGCGCGCGCCCCCCTAACTTTATGTGCACAGTGCCGACATAAGTATGCAATCTATGCGTCGGTGTAGCTCGCGCGGATGCACGTGTGAGAGGCACGTATGTATGTATGCATATATATG
Organism: Formica exsecta; assembly: GCF_003651465.1. NCBI lineage: Eukaryota > Metazoa > Arthropoda > Insecta > Hymenoptera > Formicidae > Formica > Formica exsecta. The sequence continues at coordinate 134,682 of NW_021853667.1, read as the reverse complement.
TACGTGTATTGGTGTGTGTGTGTGTGTGCGTGAAAGAGCGGCACGGTCGTAGCCCGAGACCGGTGAACATGCTACACACGCGTAACGTCGCGCGTGCACGTACGTGTGTATTGTATGGCGAAACGTGGCCCTATGTTTTCTCCCGCCGTGTATTTGGACTCCCTACAAAAGAAAGAGAGAGAGAGAGAGAATAAGATCCGCGCGCGTTTCCTCCCGGTGGATTCTTTTCGTGTTTCGAACACACAGTCTCCCCTCCCCCTCGCTCCCAAACTCTTCCTCCGTATTTCCACCCTCGCCGCCGCGTACTCTTTCGCGTTCCTATCTCTCCGCCACAATTGCTGTAATCTACGATCTAGGGTGGTGGATTTAACCGTCCTATGGATCTCAGCTGCGGTAATTTGTAAAGTTTTTAATATTGCACGGGGTCTCTCTTGAACGGACACCGTGCGGAAATGTTTCGGCAAAAACGACGATTGAGAGACGCTAGATTCTGTAAATTGATTTAATAATTTTCCATCGTCCAACACATTAATGTAATTTATTACATTTATATAATTTCCATCATCCCTCGATCATCGCCAATGATTTTTGCGGAACGTGATCGAGATATCATTAAGATTATTTATAATATAAGTACATTCCTGAGTTATATAATGCACGGTATACAAAATCTATAAATTCAAACAAAAGTGCATCTTTGCGTCAGAAAATAAAGTGTGCTATAACACATATACACATATAATTATATTCTAATAATATTTAATAATCTTAGAAGAAGAAATTTTAGAAATATCATTTCTAAAATTGTTGAAAATGTCAAAATGTTGCGAAAAATATTGATAAGCTAGGAACGAATTGGCCGAGTAATGATTGAAATCGATGACCTACTGACAATATTTTCAAATGAGAAAGACTGAGAATCGTGATAAGATCATTGAGCACATGTAGGATATTATATTCGGCTGCCTAGTTCTATGCTATACTACTAGATGGCAATCGAGCACACTTTCCCCTTATTTATAAGAAGATATCTATGTAATCATCTTAATTGAACAGAATTATGAAATATGTAATTAATTGCTCCAGAGTTGAGGCATTTTTCTTCTTCATTTATCTATATAAATATATCTGAAATTTAACAATTTGGAAAATTTGAACTTGGTTGTGTCGTTATTCAATAATTATTTTTTTTTTATAATCATAAAATGTATTTTTAAGGAAACTGCAGGAAAACAGAGTTATGAAGTTTCTGCATTACGTCCAATTGAAAATCTTTTATTAGCGAAAATAATTATCGTGCAATTAATGTATAAAAAAAAAATTAATTTTATTGCGCGATAAACGAAGATATCGTAGATATCACTTTGTGCAGTGATACACATATTTCTTATCAAGGTAACGAATGTAATCGTCCACCCGTTAATGAGCGAGAGAATGTCGCATCAGGATCATTATACGGGAGTGAATGATATAAAAGGCGTAGACAAAGGGTTGCTTTGTACAAAGAGTTAGAGCACCGTGTCTTTAAACATCTTTATCCCTTACTTTTAATTTCACGAGCGTGAAGAAATCGATTAAACTTTTGATGACAGAAAATTGTATAATGTCCTTGTAATGAGTTTCTCACAGCGGTGTATAGTCTATTTCATAAAACATGAGAAATCGATAAGCAAAACCTTTCGAGATAATTTTCTTTTATAATGCATGTCTTTTTATTTCGCGTACTCTCTAAGCGCACGCATCTGTCATGATTAGTTTGCAATGGGGGAATGTGCGATAAATCGGAGTGTAAAGGCTTGACTAAATATTAATATTTATTCAATGATAAACGTTGTAAGCTAATTATTAGAGAATGACTTACTACTAATTATAAAATTGCTGCAATTTGCAAATTCTATATTTTGTGCCGTGTTTATATGTATCCTCGTTAAAATTTTTTTTTTTTTTTTTCAAAACTTCACACTCGATTGACTGAAACAGCATTTCCGACTTATTGCATTCAATTTTCAATTTCTATAATAACTTATCATATTCTGTTTTACAAAATATTCTATCCCATCGTATAAAAGCCCTGTGATTCCATAGAATAATAGAAATGTTTTTTCCGCAGTAAAATATTTTGAAAAATATTTATCATAGATAGAGATAATATACATAAAAATTTTTCTGTCATTTTATAGAAATAATTATTTCCTCTGATTATTATCACTTTATTGAAGTTATCAAATTTGATAATTTGCATTTATGTTTTTCTTAGTTTGATGTAATTGCATTTACATGCTAATAAATAAATAATAAATTTCTGAAGACTTATTATAAAACTCATTATAGTATATGTCTAATCGTGAAACTCTTAAGTTTAGCGAAATACATTCATGAAAAAGAGTTGCATACTGATAAAAATGTGGTTATTAAAAAGTCCACTTTAACCCTCGGTATAAAACGTAATTACATGTACGAAATATTAATAAAGCTGTTATTACGCTTGGCAAAATATATGACGAGATGTTGTGTAAAACTGTAACTATCAAGCGGACGCGACGTTGTATAGAGTGCGCCATTTCTATTTTTATGCATTATTTTTATGCATAATTAGAATAGCAACATTTTTTACCTAATTACTCTTTTATAATAGGTCTGCATGAATTAGTATTTGTTCAAAATTTGTGCAATAAATTATGTACATGTACATATATATATATATAAAGTTGACAATAGAAATTATAATTTCTTGCAGGTGTAGACTGCTAAAAAAGTGACAAAATGATACTTTTAACAAATAATAAAATTCAAAAAAATGATACAAAATAAATCGAAACATTATAGATATATAGTTTTACATCAATTTCGATAGATTTATTCACTCAAATCCACTTTCAGATTCCGATCAACTCTTCTCTTTTTCTAATAGAAATAGATAAATTTTTAGCAGGCATTAGATTTTGTAAGAATCACGCAATCTCGATGTTACTCCGATTTTGTACTTCGGAATTAGCTACGTACTTAGCCAACGTATCGATAAGCCTCGCAGGCTCTCGGCTCTTTCTCCTTCTCGCGGAGAAGGATAAAGATATCTTCTTAATATCGTCGGAAAACAATTTTTCCCGAGCTACCTCGAGTACGAAATGGCCGCGAGCGGGTGGCGAATTGTGCGCCGCGCCGACCCGGCCACGAATATCCCGACGTTATACGAACAAACAACGTAAGCGCGGGCGGCAAGCGGAGAGATAGAGATGTAGTGGGCTAGGCGTAGGTTTTGATGGTAGCCGGTGTGTACGGCGATGCGGTATACGTGGGGTAGGTAGGTAGGTCGGTTAGGGCAGGGGCCGGTTGGTCGCGCGGGGGGTAGGAACGGGCAGGGAAGGTTTGGATATCTTGTCGAGGATAGGCTGCCGGTGCAAGTAGGTTTAATATTTGATAACGCGGGCTGGTCATCCTGCCGAGGCGATAACACAGGCCCCGCGGGAACCTTCCGCCCAACATCCCTCGGAAAACGACTGCCGCCAAACTCGCAGTGTCCCTCCGCCCTGCACCCCCGGTCCCTCCTCCCCCTCCCCGCCGCCTTCCCGCGATTCTCTCTCATCCGCATCCACCGGTGTTCCAACGGTCCGTTCCATCTCTTACCGACCCCGTTCTATCCTTCCTATTTTTCTTCTTTTTTTTTGCTCTTTTTTTTTTCGTACACCGGAGCTCGTTTCTCGAAGCGTTATCTCCTCGTCCGGTGCTTCTCATGCATCCGCTTCCGTTTCGCGACGCCGATGTAAGGGACGATTGAGTGCGGACTACAAGAGATAAAATAACCGATACCGAAACTCACTGATGGAATAAACTGTTTAAGCTGCTTAAATTAGTTGAAATTGCTATCAAGTCGTTAATAAAAAAATAGTAAAAAAGTTATGATTTTTGTTACGATTTCGAACAATCGGAAAGACACTCTACATACACACATACATAAATATATATATAATATATACATATAAACCACGACGTTAATATATTATGTATACGCAAGAAAAAAGGGTCAATCTTTGTGTACGGGTCAATTTCATTGGCATCTCGGAGAATCATATATAGGAAACAGCTTTATTCGTTTATTCGATCGACCGAAATCCCGAAGCCTTGCGGGACTAACAGAGGGGTCCTGGGTTACGGAGGGTCCACACGGTACGTTAAAAATTTACTATAAAACAGCTCACACAAGTCTGCACTTACTGCGAAGATTTGCTTGCTCAAATTTCCGTGTACGTGGTCGTTAAAATCGTCGCGTTAATACCGAGACAAATGTTTAGAAATTTTATCTAGCGATTTTTTATAATTAAATTAGAATATCGTCGTGGAATATACGATTAATTGAGTATACGCGTCATTTATTTTTTTATAGATTATGTATCTTCTTTCAAGAGAAATGCTAGTTTCATTATCATTTATCGATTGAAAAATAAATATGTTTAATTGTTGAGAGAAACAAGATTAAAAATGTTGCAATATAATGCAAAACAAACGCGTTTCTACTTATTTTACCCTTTTGTCTCTTTAATTATAGTTTTGACTACAACATGTGCTTCAAGGCTGTTTTAATGATAGCGTAATGCTTTTGCGTGACTTGAGTATTTCAAGGGACGGGATAAATTGAACAAAGTATATAATTATAATGCCAATTGCATATGAGATACCTATTTTTAACATAATTCATACCTTGTACGTCGTCGCGCGTATTTCTTTAGTCCCACTTTGTCATCATGCAAATGTGGTATAAAATTAGAAGTTTCAATGGCAATCTTATATATATATATATATTTTAATATTAAATAGAAATTTATCAAGCGTCCATAATTTTCATATTTGCTAAAACGAATTCTATACTTATAAAATAAATCATAAAATGAAATGTAAATAAATTTAATTCAAATAAAGTTCAAAAAACATTAATCCATATTTACAGCCCGCTAATCGGCGTTATAAGCGTATGTGCGCGTATAACTCTCTGCTCGAGTTTTAAAATTTATATATTTCAAATGAAAATTGCATCCGATGTTATATTATGTGGAATTACGTGGATAGATAAGCGCTTAACGTGAGAACTGGACATGTGCCGTTGCACTTGTCATTGGTGCATTAAGAATATTTTAATTATAATTTGATAATAATATAAATTATATTGATACGGATTGTAATAAATTTTAGTTACATTTCGAAATTTCTCTCTCATGATAAAGATTTAAAATAAATTTTACAATGTATGCAATTTCTGCAATCATGAACGTTTAACATGGGAAATGAATTTGTGCCTGCGTTACGCGTATAAAAAATATTCCAACCAATTTTTTATAACAATGTAAATAACACAACGCAATGGCTTAATGGATTTCAGTTGTTTCGTCAGTCAAAGTTTCGCCATGAGAGGACTTGGAGTAGACTTTATATATACGCATGATTTTTACGATCTGAACAAGATAAGCTTGCCTATCGTTCATTTTGAGATGACAATAACGTCAGATTTGAGCGCGCCTTGTTAGGAAGAAAAATATAAAGTGATTGTTGAAAGAATTGGGGGAGAGACAAGGGAGAGATCTGATTTTACTAATACGTCAATGACAAAGCCGTCGTGACAGTGTGTTTTGCTTGGGTCAACGAAAGTGCAATGTATTATGCACAAAATGTGAGAAAAAGGAGCATCATCCGTTTCTGTACCGACACGCGCGACGGCGAGACTTATGTGGGGATGAAGTTCGTTTCGAATGACAACTTTCCGATGTGGAAAGGTGTGCAGCGAGCGGTGGAGAAGTAGATCGAGCGAGATGAGAATAAAAAAAAAATGCGCATATTATAAAATATGCGTAGTAGTGAGTAGTAAGTGCGAAGGAGATGCAACGGAGAAAGAGAGAGAGGGAAAGGGAGAGAGAAAATAGAGATTTATAATCCCGACGATAAAGATTACAATAAGCACGCGTAGATATTTATACATCGTCGAGATATAACGATAACGCGACTTATGACGTTTGCGTACAACCGAGCGCGCGAGTAAAATAGAGCTGATATTCGCCATGGAAGAGAAAGACGCGCCGGAAGAGGTTACAGAGATGTACGGGCGGGAAGACAGGCAAGATGTAAAAGATAGAGATAGGGAGAGGGAGAAGGATAGACTTGGCTCAACTAGAAATATAGAGAGAGGGTGTAAAGAGGATCGAGCGCGAGTGGCGGCGGCGAGCAAAACGTAGACGTGGAAGGGTGAAGGGACGTCGAGATGTACACGCGCATACATACGCACACCGACACAGGGCATACGCACACGAGGAAGGATGGACAAACGGGTGGTCGCGGTTAGCGACACCCATGCGAGCAACCCCTGAAAGCAACGGCAAAGATGGCCGACGTGCATGAGATTAGGGGCGCAAGCGTAACCGCGCGTAGCTCCGCCCCCGTTCACCGGGACTCTCCGTTCCGCTGGCTAACTCACCCCCGCCGCGACAAAATCACCCCCTCGCGAAACGAGGAGCGAACCCTCCCGCCGTGTGGGCAAGCGCCACGCTGCGCCGCATCGCGTCAGGACCGCCGATCCTCCCCGCTGCATCCCCCACCTGCACCCCCGGACGGACAGCAGCACTCCTGCCATCCCCCTGGAAGAGTTCATCCGCGAGGCGCTCCTCGCCGGCCAGTCAGCGCCAAAAAGTGCAGAGCTTCGGGACAAGAGTCCGCCGTACTGTACCCCCGCGCGTACTTCAACCCCCTGTGTATGACAGTGTGAGCCGGTATACCTCTCTCTCTCTCTTCCCTTTTTCCCTCCGAAAGGCAGTGTCACTCCGAGTTAATCCCCCCGAGTGCCTCGCGGGACACGAAGAATCCGGTGACTTCGTCGCTCGGTGGATCGTTTCGTTTTCTCGGTCCTCCATCCTTAGCGGGACACACGCTGGTGAAATCCGAAGTGAAGTGAATCCGAAGTAGAGCGTGCGATCGATTTTACAATTTCTTTTTGCGGGAGAAAAAAAAAAGAGAAAAAAAAGGTGCTCGGAGAGATCGTGATTATTGTTATCGTCGACACGACGGGGTGCGCGCGGTTTTCGTTGACTGTGCTTACGTCGCGTGGAAGCGACGTTCAAACTGACTATCGAGATGCGGGACCGCGGGTCTCTGGCATCCGTCGAATCCACGCTTATATACTGATAAATTCTCGATTAGGTGAGTGCATTAGGTGAGTGCCAGGATCATCCCCTTGCGGAATACATACGCGTACTGGACGTGGTGTCGGGGCTCCGCACGGTTCGGTGAACGTGAACGGTGAACGTACTTTGAATTACTTTGAAATCAACCCAGACATCACGATAATAACACAGATGCGAATGCATCTTGGAACCGAGAGGCGCAGCCGTCGCTGCCGGTATCACCTACGTCTCGTCTGAGAGTGCCGCCCGATTCCGGAAGCCGGGAGAGCCGGAAAACGCGGAGGAGGCCTAAGGCTTAGGCGGCACGCAAGATGATGTACTCGCCGGACAAGATGATGGGGAGCAAGGGACTCCACGGGGCACCCATCACCGCCCCGGGATGCTTTCCCTCGGGGAGATACTCGCCGCCGCCTTATCGCGCCGCGCCGGATCCGATGCCGCCGCCACCGAGGCGATGTATGCCGAACCCTACGGTGAGTGATATTACCAGTTCCCTACAATTTCGTCCAATCGCACCCACCGCCCCTCGATAGAGAAACCCGCTCGATAGACTTTCGAGCGGTTGTAAAAATACTTTGCGACACAGTTTTCACAATCTATCTCAGATTGCGAGAGCTCAACGTTCATCCGAGTTAAACCCGCGTGTTGCAATGATAAGTGAATTATAGTAGATGTTCTCAATGCTAGAATATGATTTTTCTCCTTCTGTATAAGACATAATTCACCCTTGTTTAAAAAAATCTTTATAATCTTTTAGAAAAAAAATAAAATGCATCTCTCATACAAACTTTTAAACGAATATTTTTGCGTAGATTATTTAATAACTAATACTGAAATAAAATATTCGAAAACATGAGTCAAAATGTGTATTAATTTAACATAATTATCGTATTGTGGAACTCTGAATAATATGAGTAATAAATAAAATAATAAACAATACATATATATATATA
>NW_021853667.1:104526-126251 GCF_003651465.1 Formica exsecta | reverse complement strand
AACCATACAATTTTTGTTCAAAACGTTTTTCTCTAAAATGCTTAGTAAAATGTTAAAAAAAGGTGTATATATATATATATATATATAAATTATATATATATATATATATATATTATATATTGAATATTTTTCTTTTGGCTTTCAATTTCAAGTTACTCAATAATTACATTGCACAAAATCTTCTATGCATATTTTAATGTCTAATGTTTAATGTTTACAGATAAAAACAATTATGAGACTTATTGTTAGTTAATTTAATTTATGAATGACGTCTTCTATTTCGACATATCTTTTAACATACACACAAAATGGTGAATCAAATCAAGGTTTTATCTAAAAAAAAAAATATACATTGTCAATTAGTTGTCAAGTTTTGATGATATTGCAACAAAATTTATTAGCAAAAAGATTCCCATTTAATCTTATCGATGAATCAATAGTTTAATTGTAACTTCGGGTTCTTGAACCGACTATAAGAAGTCTGTTCCTACTAAATTATTCAATAAACAAACTTATATATAATAATATTAAATCATAATATTTTAATTAAAGAAATGTTATTTAATTTATATTCTTTTGAAGTTAAAAGATATATTATATTGCAGATCAACTAATATAAAATAAAATAATCAAAAAAGGTGTATTCGAATATAAACTTTTTTTATTAAAAATTCAAAAGAAAATTATTCATTAATTTAAAAAAATCATTATATTAAACTTTAATTAATTTTGTATTATTGTAGTCAAATCAGTAAATCACCCGGTGACAATATTATCTGATATTTTTCTAGAATACAGCATACAATGTACGTTTTAATTTTAATCCACTCAATGTATGATCTAAGCGACACGTTTGCATTTATTCGTAATTATTATTTGCCCTATGCAATATTGCGTGCACTATTGCATGGAACGCGGACAATTTTTTGTGTCTGCGATCGTTTAAAATACGATTGAAATGGCGGATCGGATAAACGCAAGAGTACGACACCGTGGAACATTTTAAGAAGCGACGTAGGGTGGCGAGGGATGTCGTTGAAGTTTCTCTTCATTCGTTTTCATTGCCCGACACTTGACCGCGTCGGCATGCTCATATTTCTCGTACTTACTGGCGACATGTACACACCCAATTTTAAAGCGAATATATCTATAAATATAACTGTGTGCATGTATGTGAGGAATATCAAGAATACACGTATGAACCCATGTTTTTTTATTCATGAAAAGATCAATATTTCTTTCAAGTTGCGTCTATATTTATAAATCATCATTTGCCGAGAAGTCTGGAATCATTTCTTCAGAATCGTTGCATTGCATTTAGTTAACGAAATAAATATTTCTAAAGATGTCACTTTTATTCCTTTTATACATATTTTAAATTTAGAAGCGATGAAGTAAATCTGTAAAAAATTATATATCGTGTCTTGAAACCCGTATACATTTGTTAAATTAAAAAACTCTATCATATAATATTAATGTTTATTGTAAAATATGTCGAAATACATATAAATAAAAAAAAAAATATACATTGTCAATTAGTTGTCAAGTTTTGATGATATTGCAACAAAATTTATTAGCAAAAAGATTCCCATTTAATCTTATCGATGAATCAATAGTTTAATTGTAACTTCGGGTTCTTGAACCGACTATAAGAAGTCTGTTCCTACTAAATTATTCAATAAACAAACTTATATATAATAATCTTAAATCATTTCTAAAGATGTCACTTTTATTCCTTTTATACATATTTTAAATTTAGAAGCGATGAAGTAAATCTGTAAAAAATTATATATCGTGTCTTGAAACCCGTATACATTTGTTAAATTAAAAAACTCTATCATATAATATTAATGTTTATTGTAAAATATGTCGAAATACATATAAATGATTATAGCTGTTTCATTACTTACTACATCAATAATATTGTTATCATAAATATTCAACATTCAGGAAATTTTTATATAAAAATGTATCCCCCGTAAATATAGATGTAAGAGAAAGTGACTACACCATTTCAAGGTTACTATAAATTACTTTTTTTAATAATTCGCTGTAGCTTTATATTTATCGTATGATAGATGCTGTTAAAACCAAAACGATGTATTATATAAAACCATTAGCCACTAACATTAAACAAACTAGCCGAAATAAAAGTTCCTATTTCGATACAACACGTAAAAGATCCAAGCAATTTATCCAAGCGTTTCAAATTTGAAAGGATCATCTGTTTTATTAAGCGCAAAAAATAATACTGTACTATTTTACACATACTCTTATGTAAAATATGCTGGACTATTAAAGAAAACAATATTTTTTATTGGAGATACATATACATACATTTATTGTAAAATATTAACATATGTCTGTCTGTCCATCTAAAACAATGATAGCATCTGAGTATTTAAAAATCGTTGAATTGAATGAAATTCAATTAAAAAATCATAAATAAATATTCCAATCTAATTAATATGATCTGATTTTTTTCACAAAAGAGCTTAAAAAAATCCAGGAAAAAAAAATTTGAAAAATAAATATATTTTTATCGAAGATAATGTAATATATAATAATAATTGATTCAATATCACATTTAATTATAATAAATTAAGAAGAAATTAAATTTAAAAAAAAAGACTAATAACATTATATATAATATGCGGATAGTTTTTCAGTTTATAAAACAAACATAAGTTTTGTCCATGCAATTTTGATTTCTGATACAGATAAGTTTATCAGAAAATTATGTCAATTCTCTTCTGATGAATTTGCCTCGAATTGGGCTAATCAAAGAACTAAATGTCATAATTGAATTTAAACTATTATTTATGCCGAATACAATTGTGAGCATGACAATCAATCGTGGCGATCTGATCGCAGTAAATTGCATTATCGAGCTGTCGTAGAAACGGTCGATGGAAAAGTGAAATTGGTCGGGGAAATATCCGTGACGATAGAATTTGTCCGGCGTGAAGAGCTCAATAAAAATAACTTTCGATTCGCAATGCGGTTTAAAATTAAACGTCTCAAGGTTTCATTTAAATCATATTCCGCCGTTCAGCGAAACGCCGCATTTAGAGTATTGTTATCGCTATCGTATCGAGCGCCGTTTTTCCATTAAGGTCAAACGTAACATTAAGCGAGATATTACGTATGTAACGTATGTAATGTATGACAGTTGTGCTGCTTTGAAACTTAACACGCTAGAACGTGCAGAACTAAACGCACGAGTGCGAGAAGAAGTTTCTCTCTCTCAATCTCTCTCTATAAAAGAATATATTTGTCTGAAAGAAATGAAGAAAAATTGATATTACACTGACGCGGATTAAACCGGGTAACATCTAAGATCTGAGCGAATATCGATTATTTTAGTCTTACAACCCCCCCACAGCGTCTTTACTCAGTTGTGAATACGCGGCCAACTTTACCTTACGCTGTTAGTCTTCATGAATTTAACAGGATAGAGACGTGAAAGCCATTCGTCACATTTTTAATAATCCGCACAATCGTAGAAGAAGCGAAGCATATATAAAAAAGGAGTTAGAAGAGTAAATGTTTTATTCAAATTTAGAATCAGATTTATCTCGATATTATTCTTTGCCTTCGATTGCAAATTCTCAGTGATGTCAGTGACCTGTTACTTGTGTGTCGCAACTTTATTAACACTATCAGCTTTTTCTGCGCGTGTGTACACAGTTTTATACAAATATCACAATTTTCAAATATTCAGCGTTGCGAATTTTCACGTTCAATCTTAAATTCACGCAAATCATGCAAAATTGTAATAATCTTTTTGCAGAGCTTGGCACATTCCTCAAATTCCACATAACTAAAAAAAAAAATTGATAGATGTACACGCGTAGAGAATTAATGTGGGTTCGATCACGCGAAGAACTAATATTGGCTGTTCTCGCATGACTATTGATAACTAAATGAAGAAGAAGAACTTGAAACACACAATGATTTCGATCCTATTCGTCGCACTTTACGGTAATCATAAAGCTCATAAAAGTAGCAGATATCTAAACGGAATCAATCACGGTTGAGCCACGTTCTTCTCTGTACGTTCCTGCGGCCCCATCACTCTCTCCCCCTTGTCTTGTCCTTCGCTTTTCCGATCCCTCGACAGACTACTCCGACTATCGTGAGGTCGGAAACCAAACCATATCGAACGATCCGAAGAGCGAGTCCCACCCCGACGGCGCGATGCGTTCTCCCCGGGCTACACATCGCGCGCGCGGGCTCCGCAGTCTTTAGTTTATTCATGTGACGTAATAGGATAAAAACCGTCGCTACGAGCTGAGTGCCTAGATGAGATTACAGCCGTACTGTTACGCCCGGTAACGCGAATCCGATGTAATCGGCCCCTCTCTTCTCCTTTGATTTTTCTCTTCAGTTCTCTCCCGATAACGCGCGCGCGATAGACGTACTCCTATATCGTGTCATCCTGTATTCTCTTCCCTTCCCCTTCCTCTTCCCCCGCTTTCCCATCCCATTCGCATTCTAACGCCTTTTTTTTTTCCTGGATTTCGCGGATTCTACATACGATTAATACTGATGTAATTCTGAACCGGAAACACCCACAGAAACATTTTTAAGGCGCTTTACCTCACCGCTATATTTAGCCGAACGGGACGGAAGAGGAAAATGTCAATGCTATATTGATAATCCGCGTTTTTAAATAACATACATTATAAAATAAATGCTCATTTTCATTCAGAACTAATAAAAAATTAGAACGTGTTGCGATTTTTATAAAAAATGCATATGTGTCACTTCAGAACTATAATGTCATCGTGTACATCGTACTTTGACATCGACATGAAAAACTAGATCTTGGAAGGAAATGTGAAGATGTAAAATCCATGCAACTCGACATGATGAGATGTTCTATAATCGGCTGATATCATTGTCAAATCAATTCAAAGGAAAAAAAAATCGCGATAAGTTTGCATGTGTCTGCAAATATCGTTAGCCCATGCAGAAGTGATTTGCGTGTTCGACGAGACGGCATTGCCGATCGATCGATGATTACTGGTCATATTCGAGTGTACATTTATATCAATGCCGCGCAAGCGCGAGCGCTCGTGGTCAAAAGAAGGTATCGACGAAGGTTGGTCGCGTTAATTGTCTATCGCTATTAATTGTCTATGAGCATCAGGCGTGGCTTTCACCTACGGTGTTAATTATCTATGATAATTAATACAGGACCGTATTACGTATTCATCGGTTTGATAGTAATTATTCACGCTTTGGTGGACATTTACTTTGCACGTTTTCTGGTTTCGACGACCCTTTTATAGCCGGGTGGCATATTAACGACGCGGCTTAATAAAACGCGACGACTCTCTTTTTTTTTTACACGTCATTAATCTTTTAATTTTCGTCTCTCGCCGCAGTGCAGTCGAGAATGCTTTGATATCAAACATTCGGATGCTGCGTACAAATTATTCATTATCCGACCATGTCACGGATGGCAGATGAGCCATCCTCGTTTTGTGCAACGACCTAATTTTTCTTAACATTGTATGTGTGTGTACGTAGGAAGATAACGAAACGTTCGAGAAAATTTTATCGCGCAGTTCTATTTCTTCCTGCAGAAGCTATTTCTGCGAATCCCGCTGTGTGATTAATAGTTTATATTTGTAGATATCGTCTTTTAAACTCATAATTTCTCGTTTCGATATGCATTAAGCTCCTTCAGTTTTTCAGTTTAAATTCCATGATAGGATCTTATGTTGACCACATGTAACATGCTCGTATTAAATTCAAAGATTAGCAATTCAGGTTGAGCTACTAACTTGGTGAAACTAAGGTGGCCTACATTGAAGTAGTTAACTATAGTTTAAGATAATACAAAATTACTTTATTAAAGAGGAAAATAAAATATAATTAATACGTGGTAACAATATATAAAAAAAAAAGCACAAAATGCAAGATTTTTTCTCCAACCTATCATTGCTATCTTTTTTATTCTTTCTCTTTTTCTTCCAAAAAACAATTATATTATATACTATTATACATATACAATAATGCTATTGTTTGAAATAATATATATATTTATATATATTCTACTGCATTTATAATATTATTAAAAAAGCATAATTAAAAGCAAATAATTTTAGTTTATTAAAACTATTATTACTGATATATTTAATCCTTTTTATGAGATTAAAATGTATTCATTATTTCTTATGTGTTATTTAATTTATTATATATAACTTGTTTAATAAAGAAGGAGATTATTATCTTGTCTTAAGCGATTGTTAAAGAAATGTGCAATGTGCATAATCAAACAAAAAACTGTTACCAATTTCTCCTGAAAATTTTATGGTAAAGGCAGCGACAGGCGATAAACATCGCGCAAAGAGCCACGGCTAGTAGCGATTATCGATTAGTTCTCTATATTCGGCGCGCGTGTCATTACTCATTAACCGTTGAAAGTAAAAGCTCTTTTCCTATCGGAAAACAGCATACTACGCATCGCAAAGATTGTCGGACAGTAGGATGATTTGACTTTCAATTTTAATCTTATGATGCATTTTTTATATATATACTAATAATATACACAATACTAAGAAATGTCAACTTATCAAAAATTTGAAAGTTAGTTTCAAATTACATATACATATGTTTCCTTGAATCTTTAAATTTGCGTCTTTAATCGACGCATTAATTTGATATCTTCATGATTATAATATCAATGCAATTCATAATAGATTCGTCCCTTTTCAGCAAAATTTAATTATTTTACACATATAGTTTTTCTCCATATACTCTTCGCCCAAAAAAAAATATTAAAGTGAAATCAATTAAAAGTGAGCATATTACGAGATATTTTACATCTCATTTGATGCGTGTTCCAATATGAACTAGGGGATAACAAAGAGAGAAATATCTTTTTACAAATCATACAAAAGATTGCGATACTCACTTGTTTCGGCGAATTTCCTGAAGAAATCCTGATAGCTGGTGACGAGCCGATCGCGTCACACCGTCGTCGCTCTCATCAAAATCTGAAAAACGACATATGCATATAGCGTCGTGACAAGGGATTGTTCGTGCGCGACGCGCGGCGGTAGTAAGGCGACAATTAACGTCACAAGTGCTTCACAGGGCGGGTTTGAACTATTTTATGCGCGCGGGGATGGCTCGCCGTTTCCCTCTCCCCCTTTCACTCCTCTGCCAACCTTCATCCGGGGGTGAAGGGACGCTCTCTTCGTCCGTGCATTACGGCGTATACGTGCCACGGCTCCCCGCACGGCCGCAAGATTACATAATCGATATCCGGCCTACACCTGTGTCTCTCTCCACGAGCACACACCTGTGTACGGGGCGAGGAGAGAAAAAAAAAGCGAAGCGCGTGTGCGTTCGAAAGAGATTACTCGATATATTCGCGCGGTTGGAATATTCGTGTCATACGGTGGCCTGTCGAAAAACCAAACTGACTCACTTGATATAAGGACAGATATAAAAGGACGGATCGTTAATATGCAGGGCTAGACTATTTTAAAATAGATCGCCAAACTTTGGTTTATATTTTTCCCCGAGCGAAAGTGTTGAGATGTTAGTATTGCTTCCCTGTATTATATACGTTTGAAAATGAAAGCATTTTCGCAAATTAGCTGTACAGATAAAAATAGATATATAATAAAAACTTATTCTATATTTACTTTTAAACTATATTCGAACAGAAATTTTTAGTATCTATGACACAATTATCTAGGTACATACAATATTTTATATTGAATATTAAAAAGCAAAAAAAAAAAAATATAATCCAATGTCAATATTTTCATAAAGGAAGAAATTCAATTCAGTGAAAATGTTATCAAAGAAAAAAAAAACGCTTGTAAAATCAACAATAAAATCTTACTTATATAGTTTATATTTAAATAATCTAATGATCGTTTCAGAATAAAATGAAAGAGAATAGAATAAAATCGAAACATGTTAGCCTCATTACGAATTCGAGACGTATTGTACTGTTATCCAGCGGTGTTATTCAGTTCACTTTAGATAATAAAGGGTTTAATTCTTAGTGATGGATATAAACGGGTAAGAAATTAAAATGATAGGGGGCGGCGTCGTGGGAAACGCGACTCTGCTGACGGTGCATTGCTCGTACTTTTACGGAATACATACTTCGAAGTATCGAGACACGTCGACGCCGAGCGAGTACGTCGTCTGCAATAGTAAAGGCAAAATAGGTGGATAAGAGTAGCGATGGAATCGATACATCCGCGCCGGATATTAATTGTCGTGAAACTATACGAAGAAATATATCTGATTGCTCGAAGATTAAGGTAACGCACGATTGTCTATTATATACGGCGATTTTAAACAAGAAACCGATTTTATATAAAAAGGATGTATAATAATAATAATAATAAAAATCATTTTTAAGAATTTCTTCAACATCCACAGCAAATGATACGATCGATCGAAACAATTTATGAAGGTTCTGTTTGAATATGAAGAAAGATTGCAGATAGTTCATCTTGTAAGAAAAAGATTAATGATTAATTTCTAATAATTTTTTAAAAATTAAACTTTTTTATAATTGTTTAATTAATAAACTAAATAATTGCGACTAGAGGAGAAATTAATATTCAATTCAGATTAAAAAATGATTATTTAACATCAAAAGAATTTGGAGAAGAAGCATATCTACTGATTTTCTTTTATAGTAAATGACGGATTATATATTAAATTTGTTCGAAAGATATGAAGTAAGTAACAGCTTAGACCCATCGCTACACGGAGATAGTTCATCGTTTCACGATCGTTTCACCTACGTTTGCCGGATACGTGTATCTTTCTCTCCTCCGTCTCTCTTGGCCGTAGAATACCCGCGGACGATCCCACACACGGGACACTGGGGACACATAACACCCCCGGTTACATCCAATCACTCCTGATTTATATTTACTACTCACTTGGCCCCCTTATTTATTGCGCTTCACGGAAACGCGCAGAACGAAAATGTTAATTTGCACAATTGAAAATTATGGCGGGCCACTATGGGCGAGACACTCTTCGAAAGTGCGATTCTCGTAGAAAAGCTAAAGGAAGATAAAAGGAAGCTAGTTTCACAAATTTATTTCTTGAGAAAATATGTCACGTATTTTTACGTATTTTTATAATTGCTTGTAGCGATATATTAACCAAGCTTCCAACTTGTTATTAGTTTTGTGTCACTAGCATAAATTAAACGAGACTGTTAAAAAGATTTTCAATTGATTATAAAATAATTTTTTCTAACAAGTCTTATATTTCTTTCTCTCTTTAAAAAAAAAAAAGAATTATAAATTATAAATATTTATTCTAAAAATTATTAATTAATATAAGTAGTCACAATAGATTTTTAAATTATTTGTTTGAATCATATTTCTAAACATATTTTTAATCTCGAATCGATATCAAATTATCACACAAATCTGAATTTTGATTAGTATCTTTGATTTTAATATACCAGTATAACCGAAAATGATCGAATCGTTATACTATGCTTTGCGAGCCGTTTTTAAACAGACAATATGCGCACCTTAGCGGGGTGCAGTCCTATTTCCATGCTCTCCCTATGGTTTTCGCCAAACGTTGCACAAAACCTCGCAATGCAGCTCGATGTGTAGGGCCTGCGATGTGTTCTTGTGCCACGCCAGGCTTTGACACACGTAAATCTATGTAGAGACCTTGCCTTCCATCTATAAATAAACCCTACACACGTGTATACAGGCGCACGTAAACCACGAGTTCTGGACACCGCAAGGATCTTCTTGCATATCAGTGAGAAACATGGATGGTTAGATAGAAGACACTTCCGCCTTGTCTCTCAAAGTTCTCCGCTGCATCGCGTTTTTATCGCGTTCCCTACTTTATGAAGATTATGCCGCGCGCGACACAAACATGATACAATATAAAACTTACTGCCTTAATCACATCTCGATTTTTAAGAGCTAGAAATTTATGTCGCAAAAGTACTCTCAAAGTGCCTAAGACAGACTTTTTAATACCAAATAAGAGATAATTAAATTAAATTAAATTATCACGATAAAAGTATACATATATATTATTAGAAAAAACATAAATAATTTCATTCTTCACCGATTATTGAAGATTATAGATGCAAATGTCATCCATGAATTTTTTACGAAATCGATTTCTTCTGAGAGAGAATTTAATTGATTATCGTCTTTATTTTTTTCGCGATGAATTAGGTAGAATCTATCTAGTATTGGCAAGATATTAACGGCAAATTTAGACGTACAAAGCTACTCGTATCTCCCTATAACTGTACAATACTACCACAACAACTTGTATAACACGCATTACGAGGATTCCGCGGTTGGCCGCACGGAAAGGTGAACATTATTCTCATACCGTTCTCTCTCTCTCTTTCTCTCTCCGCGGTTTAACGCTCTTATTATTTTTATTAGGGTGCCGTGGTATATAATGCCATCAACCCCTATGAGTGCGCGTTCGCAGGAAATAAACCTAAGTGTATAATTACAATAATACTTATCGGGGCACCCTCCGTGGGTTTCTCTTCCCTTCCACATACCC
Source organism: Formica exsecta (assembly GCF_003651465.1). NCBI lineage: Eukaryota > Metazoa > Arthropoda > Insecta > Hymenoptera > Formicidae > Formica > Formica exsecta. The sequence continues at coordinate 115,691 of NW_021853667.1, read as the reverse complement.
TTCCTTCCTTCCTTCCTTCCTGCGAGCTCTCTCACTCTTTCTCTTTCTGTTTTGTCTCTTTCCTTCGTGATTAAACGTGGCTTTGTGTATGTGTGCAGAAACATGCGCGCGTGTATCTACGAACACAATGTATCGAAGGGGCGAAACTTAACGAGTACTAAATTTACCCGGGGTAGTCTTAGTCCCCTCGTCGCGATTAGATCTCTAAAGATGAACGCGCGATGAGCGCGCTAAGTCCCTCCGAAGAGAAGGACTCTAGAATCGACAATTTTAAAATTCGAAAGTCTTACATATTAACCTGCAGATTTTTTTTTTAAATTCTCGACGTATAGAATAGAAAATTGGACATCCGTATAATTTATTTGGGTATTTATAGCGGAGATTGTTATAAGCGAACGAACGCGTGCATTGTTTCGACTGCGCTTAACACGCTGTAAAACGATGTCGGGGACAGTGTCCTGATCCGAGGAACATCGCACGTGTGATCCGCGTGTGTCGTGTTGTACATGGTTTAAGGGATGGGACACGTACGTGTATCCGGATCCACCGTTCTCGATCCGTGGGTGAGATGATCGCGTAACGGCGCGGTACAAACACGGATCCCATTCCCCATCTGAACTCTATCCGAACTTCGCAATTCGCCCGTTTAAGAATTCAGTCACGTACACCGCCGCGCTGTGTTTCAAACGCACACACCGCAGAATTGCTTATCTTTTATAGCCGCGTTCGCACGTGTTCCCGATACACGTTTATTTTAGAGTAGAAACATCTACAAAAATCTCGATATATCAAAATTATGATATTACGATGTATTTAACAATAAAATAGGGAAAGGCCATTTCTATAACTTTATTTTGTTTTCCACACACACACAAATATTGCAAAATAAATTTATGAGATTATCATCTTTACGAAAATATCGAAAAGTAGCAACAGTTAAACACTATTGCATCGTATTTAAAATCGAAACTGGCTTGAATTAACCGTAACGATGATTAGAAGATATTCTTTGGACTTCCGTTTCTTTTTTAATGACAGTCGAAGAAAAAACATACCGCGTTATTTAAAGACAATCTCTTCCTCTTTTCTCTTGCTCTTTTCGGGAGTAATGACTGAACGTTATCACTTTATCCGGACCTGATATACCGTCGTCGGAGTATAGTTTATGCCCTATGCGAAGTTACCTCTATTGTCTCGGCACATCATATAAAACGTACAATCAATTTTTGAAGAGGACATTCAATCGATCTGTCTTGCAGCATGCAATCGAAGACGTTCCCTGAATAACAAACTAACCGGAGCGGCTTTGGCAGCCGATTCGTGCACTGCCTGCCTCATATTATTCGTTGAATCACTATTCGTTGATCCGCTCGCGTTTTCACAAACGAAATAAACTTGCCCGTATGTATGTCTCTGTATGTATGTGTGTGCAGAGAAACTATATATAATACGATGATACATATACATATATTGGTCTGATTTTTCTCTCTTTTGTAGCAAGATACTTTAACATAGCTGTTTTGCGATAAGATTAAGCACGAGTAACATTTCGTCGATAGATGCTAGAAGTTGCCAAACAATGGAAATTAAATATCTACTACATAGTTTTAATGACTGTGTACAGTAATTATTAATTCTATATCATTGCAAAATTATATATCGTGTTATTGTTCCGTTTACTCAACGACCTCAATCCACATGGTTGATTCTAAACATAAAATATAGACGCCGATTTCGCTGAAAATTTTGTTCATATTGTTGAAAGAGAGTAAATTGAAGAAAATAACGAACGCTTTTACGAAAAAGATATAATCAATCTGTTTTAAATGAAACTCGGAAATGACCGATTAAAATTTTTTGGCAAAGTCACTGAAAATTTAACAGCAAAGTCAATCCTTTCCACGTTTGTAAAATGTTTGACATATTATATTACCATTATTTATAATTGTAATTACCTAATTAATCGATGTATATGATAGCTGCTAAATTCGTGACAAGTAATTTTCTACATTCCGCGCCACGTTATTTCGTATAATTTGCCTCTCGCCAAAAGTAATGATTGCTAGCTGGTGAATAACCGAAAACGCAATACCATTGTGAGAAACAATTATTGGTTCATTAAAATGAAACGAATCGTTAGCGGGGCCATATATGAAAAAGTTTGATAGCTGTTTCACACAATCGATACGCATTTCGAAAGTTATCTCATTTTAACCGTACAACGCATATACAATCACAGATTTCCAATTCGACAGATTTTTATGAAAAAGCTTTTTCTATTACTTGCGTCCTCATTAAATTTTTCATTTCAATATTTATATTTTATTTCAAGTTTTTTCTATCAACTATTTAATTAAATTATTAAATTATTATTAAATTATCCACTACTTGTTCAATATTATGATTTCCATTTTTATAGATTCTGCAAAAAATAATTAACTCGCACAATATAATGAAATTGTGTTTTAATCTTCATGTGTTCTCATTGTTACAAATTAATTTTGACAGATAAAAGTTTTTAACAAGCCACGCATTAAGCCGGTAATAGCGCGGAATCTTTTTTCACTTGCTAGACCAAATGTCTACGACCGATTGTGTACAAGTTTTACGTTTACGCTCGAGAAACAATCACGGGGCACTTATAGAGAGCACCCCTTGTCAAAATCAAGAGTCTATTATTATGACCATATGTTTACGCCACGATTGTATCTTGACAGAGAGGGACGAGCGCGTTGGGGTGAAGGGGCACGATCGAGCACCTGCTCGAGCACAACATGTGGATAAGAGCGCATGGTGCGTGGGTAGAGCAAACACCCACGACGAATATGTGTCATTCTATAAACAGGATAACCCGCGTCGCACACCGCTCTTTATTGCCGATTGTTTCGTATTTGAAAAATTCCTCTTTTTCGTATTCTCTCCACTGCCTCAGACACGCAAAGATTCGATTATCCTTATGCGCCTAATTTTACTGTTATCTTCACATAATTTCAATATTTTTCTTCTGCTGAAAAATTATGCATTTACACAGACGAAATGTAATTATAATATTTCTCAAGTATTAAAACATTGTTTGATTCTTAGACGTTTGAATTTGTAGAATTAATTCGTAAATTTTTACCTTTGCGTTCTCACATTTATTTCCCAATGCAATTTTGTATCCATCGGATTACAAGCAACAGTTTAAACTCTAAAGTTACTGTAATAAAAATCTCGATTTTTTTATTACATTAAAGTTTCTGTAACTCCCTCAATTCAAGTGAAACCGACAGTAACGGGATCGTAAAAAGTATCAAATGAGATCGTTTAGAAATCTAATATACTTATACTCCCTCTGTTTCTCATCTCTCGCTGATATCGTAAAAAAGGTTCCGAGTTAGGGATGTTCAGGTTAGAGAAACGACCGGATATGCTGCGTCGGCTTAAATTAGCATCATCGACGGATAACTGAAATCGACCGCGAGATATCTTGCAACACGGTGACCCTCGCCGGCGCGACGGCTTGCTCTCTCTCCCTCGGAGAAATGGCGGTCTTAATAAAATTATCGTCAGGCCGAGTTTCGAGGACAAATCGACGTTTCAATTTTCTTAATGCGCTCATCTCCCCAATGGGGATATGCCCATGAGCCCGGCGCAGGCAGGAAGGATATGGTCCTGACGATAAGTCGTAAGGACCAGGGCTGGATTACCAACTAGGTGTACTACGAGGGCGTAAAGTCTAAAAGCCCTAAATCCTTCGGATCTCGGTACATTTTTTGCGCTTCAGAATTTGGAAATCGAGATAAAAACTTGCCGATTCAAGTTTGATAATTTTATTTAGTCGTTTATTGAATTGTTGGACGTACAGTTTTTTCAAATCAAAAAAATTTACGATGATACCAGTGCGAACAGCGAAAAGGTATCGCGATGATTTTCGCGATCCCGAGACTGGTATGGACAAAAAAACATATTTCACGATGCCATTCGAATCGCTATACTGCAATCGTTTTTGTGAAGTTTGACAGAGAGATGGCCGCGCTGTCGAGTGTCGGCGACACGTGCCGCCACGTGCGACCTGCACGTGACCGACCTGCTACGCGCTATTTGCTCTCATCCTTCCTTAAGTGCATTACTACTGTTCCAATTATAGGGGTGGTAAATTAACGTGTCACAGTATTCCGTCTCGCACCCTTTCGCTGTCCGTTCCCTGATGCTCGGCGCGTAACGGATTTGATTTGTCATAACAGATTAACCACTCGGGCTTCGCGTTTGCCCGAAGAAAAGTTTAAATCGCGCTATTTCACGATAATAAGTTTTAGCAATTAAGTTATAGTGATAACTCAGTGGCAATATTACGAAACACGATATTATGTATATTAACGAGAAACAAATGTTTTATGCGCATTTCGTATATTCGTTTTTCCCGCTTAGTTTTTGTTAATCTTGCCTTAAATTAATGCCACAAATAAATTTCTTTTTAATTACGCGTTTGTAATATACAAACATAAATTAAATAAAATTTTTCAACAGCACAAATTACTAATGTATACGAAAATTGCCTATGACGGATTGATTTGTTTTAATCACGGTAACATATGCCATATAGCTTATAATTTTATTTAATATAACTGTTACAAAGAGAGATCGCTCGCTCGCTTGCTCTCTCTCTCTCTCTCTTTCTCTCTCTCTCTTTCTCCCTCTACATTTCAGTTTTAAGTATGAAATGCAATCAGAGATGAATTTTATATACCCTTTATTTAATGACCATGTATTTTATTTTATACGTATGTAATGATTAACGCCGGTAAAATGAGATCGGTACCGTATCCTACCCCACAGTGTTTTCCCGTAAAACACTAATTGCATATTTTAAATCGCAATCGTACCGCCGCAGAACTCTATTATGCGTAAATATAAAATTTCATCCATATTTTCCGATTATTCGTGCGTCACCTAACATTAAATATGTAAATCAATTACTTATCATTTACATTTTTTATTCGTAATGATTTTATCAAATATCCAGTTGTATTAACATACGTGATGATGCAGTAAAAGGTAATGTATTTTCGATCATAGAGTGCACTTTTAACATTTCATGCTTTTTAATAAATGAAAAAATTATTTTTATGTTAAAAATCTCGTATTTTCCGTTGCACGACATATCGTATTATTATTACTAATTGCTACTGTATACATGTGTGAGATTTCACAATGTATAAAGAAATTAACATGAACGAGTTTTTAATTACAACATGATTGCATAATTACAATTCTAATAATTTTGTATATATAAAACCTTAATATATACATAAAAGATCTTAATAGAAATAATAAAAATAATAAAAATAAAACAAAAACGATCAAAGACCAACATCTATTAAAGACTTTTAGAAAAAGCAAAAAAGGATTATCATCAAATAAGAATATAAGCAAAAATCCACCGTGAGGCTTTAAAATATTAAAATCGCAAAAAAAGAGAAAATATAAAAATTCCTGAAATAAATTAAAAGAAAAGAGAGAGTGAGAGAAGCTTCACGGGATGAAAAACAAAATACGAACGCGAGATGCGCATAAATGGTGAAATTGACAGAAAGAAAGGACATCAGAGAAAGTTTGACAAAAATAAAGACCAAAAACATGCAGATCTAGAATGTTGCAAAGGGAAGTATAAAGAGCAAGCTTCGCGCTAAAAAAAATGAAGGAATAACGTGAACTACGGTAAAATACGAAGAGGAAGAAGGGCACGAAACGGACGGACACACGGTAGAGTGTTCCTAAGTGCAAATCAGTGAAAGCATGAACAGACAAGCAGATCCGAAGGGATGGAAGGGGCGCGCGAAAGATGGTCCCGGTAAGCGACTGCTCTAGACAAGAAGAGCAACCGAGACGGATGGACGGGGTTACAAAGTGGGAGATACGACAGAGACTGGAGAACAGGAGAGGAAAAGAGGGATAGAGAGGGTGACAGACACTCGAATTTTGTCCTAGGGAGGCACGATTCGCCTGAGGGGAGTTTGAATGGGTACGCGGAAGTCGATCTGGGAAAGAAGCCTCCATTAGATGATGTCTACCATCGCTATATATGCGATACATTATTGCGACCGCGTGTTAATCAGATGGAATGTCCGTACGCAATTACGCCCGACGTTCCGTTCTATGTGCACGCGTGTTTTCATCTCTAAATCAATTCACGCGCCGAATTGCTGCAATTCTTCTATCACACTGTATGATCGAACTCAAGTCGATTAACAATAAAAGTAGTCGGTTAAATCGAGCCAAGTAAATCGCGGGGCCATATTTCAGATTATAATATACTTCAGAAAATTGAAAATATTGCATACATATAATATGCACGTGATTAAAATACTTAAAGATCTGGAAAGTCAACACATAAGCCAAGATCGCTCTTTTTGAATAGAAAAAAATATTATACATTTTATATTCTAGTACATAAGATGTACAAATATGCATAAAAAGCTAACTTACATACTTAAACTAAGATCACAAGTGCATAGGTTCCTGTTTACACGTTCGCTTCCCTTTACCCTTCATCGCTGTTCAGTGATTCGTTCATAATTCCTACGTTGTCGAAAGTGTTATCGTTTCGTCTGGGAAAGCAACACCCGCGTTTGACGAACAACGCATATGATGGATGAGGAATGATTACGCAAGAATATCACTTTATCATATTTAGTAACACAATCGAAGCGAATTTCCAGAATTTCCCGTCGTGCGAAATATCATGTCATGAGCATAGTTGTTTCTCCGATGAATAAATAGAATTTCAGTAATCTCGTTATAATTCTTTCCGTTATCGAGATTTATTTCGTGAAAAAAGAATTGGCAACATTAAATTTTAATCCATTGCAAACATTAATACCTCGTTAAAATTTCAAGCCAAATATTTCGAGCCCCGTGTAAATTCCATCTCTTCGATTTACGTATTAATCGACGTTGTTATTTTCAAAAAGCCGAGAGATATAAAATATCAAAACGAAAATACATATATGCGTAATCCACTAATATATCCAACTTTTTTGTAACTAAACAAAAGGCAGGAATGAAAAGTATCAACGCGATCTCTGTAATGGCGAAAATTTGCGCGAAACCAGGCGAGAATATAATGCTGCAAATTAGCGAATTCTGCAACAACATGCGACGGCACATCAATCTTTCATCACATGCGGCGTTTAACAGCGCCGTGCAATAATTTCGTTTTCGCGAAAATGTCCGATTATAACCACGTTATCGATGATTTTCGATTGTCCTTGTTACTCGAGTAATAATTATTTCCTTGCGTTGCAAATAAAAACGAGATCTACGTTAACAGATCACGCTGACACATATAAGAAAAATAATTGTATAACAAAAAGAGAGAGAGAGAGAGACACACATAAAAAGCTTAATTTTATATATTTTTTGTACTTTATTGAGAGAATAATATCTAATTATACGTAATCAGCATAAAGCCATTAGAGAATAATAACGGGATAAGTATGCGTAATTTTTCGTATTGATCGTATCAAGGAAATGTCACAGCAATGGGTAACGTACGTGTACGAAAAAGGCAAGGTAAACGTATGATTTATAGTCGTGTAATCGTCGCGAGTCGACGATGCGGACAAGAGAGGAAAAAAATTAACGACTGCGTCCGCACCTGCGCTTGTGGCAAGTATATACAATACACATGTGCAAGGACGATATAATGCTTTTATATACCGGACACAATGGTATCGCATGTGTCGAGAAAAACTGGAGGTGGCATTTAACAGAGAAAATTAAAGCTCTTCGATAGAGAAGACAAACCTACGATATCTTGTTGCTTACTGTTTATCGCGTTTGCATCTCTACCCTCGACTGACGCTTTATAAATAATAAACGACAATCGCGTAGAATATAAATATTGCAAAGGGCTTAAAAGGACGTTGCAGTTTTCGGCGCTTTAACAATTATAGTCGTATCCACAAACGTTTCGTGCGGGAAGAGAGGATTGGTTTGTAAATTTTTTTTTTTAATTATAATATTTTTCGTCTCAATGTATCATTACATGCTCGAAAGCATAGTGTACGCGCATAAAATTCGTCGGCGGAAATTACCGTCGATTTTTGAAACGCGGCCGAACATAATTAGTTGATGAGAAACTAATGAGTTTGTTTCTGCACGGAGAATTCCAAGTCCATTATAATTTCTAACTAATTGACTTTGATGTTTTAAGGCGTCTAATGAATTGCTAAATTGATGATCGTCCACACAGATGTAATTATACGAATGCGCGTATGCACGCACGCAACACGCGCGTGCGCACGCAATCTGTGTTTTAATACTTCATATTAATAATAATTGCACTTATATTCTTGTACTTTTCATCTGCTGTATCACTTATTTTTTCCCATGACCCATTTCTTTCGCCGTCACGATGGCGTAGAGTCTCATTGATTCGAATGTAAATTTCGTTATTTACTTAACAGAGATGGTAGATATACTCTCTTAAATGAAATCAGTGTATTATCACTGATAAGCAATAGTTTCAGTTACAAATATAGCACTGAAAACAGTAAAATATCACTCAAAAGAATTAATTGTAATGATTAATTTTTAAATAAAATTGCACTACCATAATCAGTGATTCACAAGACGGAGGAGCAAAGTGCGAGTGTTCCACTGATTTTCAGTGAAACCTTGTCACTTTAATCAGTGACATTTTCACTCATTCACTTTAACAGAGTAAATATCTAAATAATCTATCGAATATATCAAAAGTAAAAACTTTCAATTTATATGTTTTTATTTTGATTAATCAAGATTTGATGGTTGTAAATTAATTATCTAATGTGACGAGAATGATGATAATGATCTTATCAGTCCTTCAAAGAAACGATGAGCCTAGCTCTCTACGTCCTTTTCAATATGGTTATCCACCGATTCGGCCGTCTTACTGCGGAATGTGGGAAAGGGGTTGCAACGGCGGGGTCGGCAACAACCCTAAGCGTTCCTTCGGCTTTACACATCGCCGTGTCTTACACTAGATCGCTGTACGGTCGGAGAAGGATAGGGGAAACGGGCAAGAGAAGTGAGCATGGCGGCTGAGTATAGTGTGGATGGTTTGGATCGATGAGAGAAAGCCGCCGGTCTGATTGGCGGGGCTGCGGGGGCGGAACAGGACGTAGCCAATGAACGTGGCTATCCCCGACATATAGTGGTTACGAAATCACTGATTTTTACGCTCGGCGCCCGTCGACTTCGGCTCCGTTGTAAATATCATAAATCGGATAGCCACAATTTAGATATCGCGTTATCAGGCCCGCCGAGATAAGTCGGCCCGATATTTACGCGATCGGCGCACCTCGCGATGTAAATCATCGCGAGAGAAGACGGATGCGAGAAGAGATACAGTGCGTTCTTTCCTTTATTTTTATCTCATACCTTAAAACATATAGTCTCTCTCTTTATAAATGATAATGGCTTCCAGATTATCTCGCGCTTCTCTTCTCTTTAACAAGTGCATGAGAAGTCGCTTTTGATTTAACGGTGGCAATGCGTACATTGTGAAGCGTACAGGAAAAAAAAATTATAGACATATTACTAAATTATTCCGCTACTCTTTCCGTGCGTCACGTGATGAGTGCCGATTATCAGATAGCGACAAAACGTGACCAACGCGTATTGATTCAAGTGATAATTCTGGCATATATCTTACATTATCTATCTGTCGAATTAGCATAGTATCATTAAATCATGGGAGAAGGAAAGATAAAATGTTATGCGATACTATATTTTTGTCGTCAAATATCGATATTGTTGTTTCCGTCATCTTGCGAATATGTAATAGCTTTGTTCTCCACGAATAAAAAATGTCAAAGTGCAAAAGATTCGATTATTGTCAGGGAAAGAAAGAAACTCAAAAAATTTTTTTTAAAGAAAAATTTTCATGTGCTTTTACATCTGCAAGAAGTAACGTGTCAAAAACTTTAAATACTTTCGGCCGTACACTTTGCGTGAATACTAAACAAAACTACCGTGATTTATAGCGTTTCATTGTTTATGCAACAACGTTAGCTAATGAAATTTTTACGCGATGAAAAGCGTCGCATTTGTTTATAGACACAGTCTAGACAAAAAAAGCTCGATGAGGGTTCGGAGTCTCGCCGTCGAGTAAAGCTATCTTCGGTGTCATAGGTGCGCAATAATTGATTATTATTCACTGATTTAACAGTCTCCTTGACAGGCATGTTGAACTCTCCGTCTGACCTCAATGCTACGACTTCGGCCATTGATCTCGCGAAAGCAAGAGTTGTTAATTGCGTCGACCCGAATTTTAACATCACACCTCGTCGTCCTCTTCTTACACTTTTAAATGATACATGTGTCGCCATAAAAGCTACTCTGTTTCTATCGAGATGCACAATTCAATTCAACGCCAATCTATTAATGATCATCACAAATGTGAAATCCAATTCTAATCAAATATGCATTAAATATAGAATGTAAAACGATTTGTACATAGCAATCATTGAAAAATTGCATAAGATTACTATATAGGTACTCTTTAATCCAAAAAAATTATACCGTTTCATAAAAAAGTTTTATAGGGATTTACTTTATAGCGTTTTACATGTGAAAAATATCTTGCCAAACAAAACTTGCTCAAACAATATATTATATTAGTAAATAATTGAAGTTCAGATAATCGGGGTAATATCTGTCAACGCTTTAAAATTTGGATAAGATAAACATACTATATTCATTTCTAGCAGAAGATCTCTTAAATTACTTAATATATATCTGTTAAAATAGAAACGAAGCTGACTAGCATTAAAGACCGACTTAAGGAAAGCGATGTTACGTATGTAAAGCAAACGTTATCTTATTCACACTTAAAATCGCATGTGAATTTCAGAGAGACGCGATTTCGAGGTATTACAGTTTTATTAATATTCGTCGGGAAGCGAAATAATATTAGAAACGAGACGAGAAAGCGCGACGTCGCTGATCGCACAAGAGCAATGTCCGAATTTTGTCAGAATCGCATTAATTTATTCCGCGTTTCGTTGGCGCGACTGTAGCGAAATGTCGTTTCTGAAGTCGCTTAATCGGGTTTCGCATTGAGAATAAAAAAATTGCCACGGAAAGAGTTAACGGGAAGCTACGGTGGGGTAGCTGCGAGTCAGAGAGAGAGAGGGAAA
>NW_021853667.1:94337-104423 GCF_003651465.1 Formica exsecta | reverse complement strand
GGGAAAGAGAAAGAGAGAAATAGAATATTAAATTAGGAAATTTCATAAATTCTCTTTAGCGATCTCTTAGACGATTCGCGCTTCAAGACCCGTGTTTTTCGCCTGAAATCGTAATGAGCCGCGTCAGGCTGAATCTACATAGTTACCTATCTGTTCCATATTTTGCGCGACGACGGCGCCGGCGCCGGTTTCTTTTCTTTGACTCGAACGTATTTTACATCTCCTCGTTCATACTGCGATTAATTCCGGGAAAACAATGTTGAGTGATCAAACAAGAGTTGAGAGAAATTAATACATCGATAATATCCGCGGAAAAATTGATAATGACTTGAATAAATTATATTGTTATTGATTTTATTATCGAGTAAGATATAGATATAGTGCAGATTTTAAAATAGAGAATAAGAAAGAAGAATATATATAAGAATAACGGAAAGACGATGGTCTGAATGTTAGAGTTAATTGTACTTTTTCTAATAACGTATATATTTACAGATAAATAATATCAAAATGTCAAACAAATATCTCTTTCAAATAAGAGAAAAAATTTATTTATACAAAATGTAAGATATTTTTTTTATTTCAATGCCTCTTTTCTATTAAAAAGAACGTTTTTTTTTTGTTTTTATCCTATATGCCGTAAAGAAAAAAATAAATTTACTTTACACAAGTTATCGATAATGATGAATCGCGAGAAAACATTCTCCGAGAAATATTGCTAGAAAGTACGTAAGATTCTTCGTGAAAGTTTCGCCGGTAATTATCTAAAGTTACCAACGGCTACGAGTCAAAGTGTGAAGTCGTGTTCGAAGTCTTTCTGCACTTCAACGCTCCTTCGCGCCAGTTAATAACAAATGAGCCGGGCTGTGAGCCCCTCACTTTTGTTATAATCGGAGACACTTGCCCTCGCACAGTTACCGTCTACCATTCTGCATTATTCAGTGAATTCATTTGTAGCGTTCTAAACAGCCAACTTATATCTTTCGCTTCCTTAACGTTTTTGTTGCTTTTGCATTTAACACCAACTCTCTATAGAGAGCTGTCAAAATTATTATATCAAAACTTTGCACTTTTTTCATTTTTCAAATTTTATATTTAGCAAAGTATAATCTATTTTATTATGACATATACCTTTTTTCATGTTTCTATAATTAATAACACAATTTTATTTTTAAAACAATATTAGCTTGAAAAATATTTTTAGAAATATCCTAAGTTACACAAGCGTTTTCGAAGGAAAAACATTATTTGTTGTCCGTAGAGATTAGCATTATTTTCTACAACCATCGAGACCACTGCGTGTGAAATTCAAAAATTAATGATTTTAAAACTTTTTTCTCTTATTTTACAAGAGTTCATAAAAGATAGATATATTTAATTGAAGATTTCTGTCTCATTAAAAGAACTTCGGCATTCGCGCTTCCCCGCGCGCTACGAGAGACAATGTTCAATAATTTTTTTTTTTTTTTTTTTTTATCCGTCTATCTCGGCGTCACGCGAAAAGGGTTAAATTTCCGATATATTCGCTGCCATACCATCCAATCCAAAGCATCAGTATGATCCACCGGCGCACACATGGTACAGCAGTTGATTTACAATCGGTCGCGGGAATTCGCTTGATAATCAAACGAGAGTTTCGGATTGGATTTGTACGGCGCGTTGCACTGTCTCTCTATATATGCGTATATTCGGATCGCGTTGCGCACGCAGCGCGAGCGCACACGCACACGGCACATCGTCGGTCATGTGAAGGAAAATCAATTAGCCGGGCAAACTGATTCGACTGCGTCTGTTTACTCGTGCGAGTCCGCAATGTGTTTCGCCTCGTAACACAAGCGCTTCCGCGGCACACGCGCACACATATACGAAATATATATAAATACATATGTATATATGAATGTAGGTACACATCGCGTATACACATGCAAAGAACGAATACGCACGCATAAAGCTACGCTACACGCGTGGTGTAGCTTTATATACGCGACGCAATGCCGGACTTTTGTGTCCGTAGCTCCGATGCACCGAGAAACACATCCACGCGATGCGCACACATGTGTCTCGACACACATCCAGCCGCACACGCGTGTATGCAAATGCATCCGTGCGCGGATACATATTTTAACTTGCATACATATACGCGAGCGTGCGTAGAATTTAAGAGATAGCGAGCGTTATACAACTCGCAATGTCTAATGCGCTGTAACATATTGCGTAAGCGTATTATCCTTGTTCGGATAATTCGGCTTCTATAACCGATATGTAACACGATTCATTAATATATCTATAATCTATTTTGGATTAATCCCTTTTACGCGGTTGAGAAAATTTAGCAAGAAAGTGGTGGAGATACATATTTTCCTAAACGCCAGATATGTTTAAACACTTCAAATACGCTGAACTATAATAGATAGTTGTCAATCCTTTTTGCATTTTTCAAAAGTGCGAAAACGTCACTGTAAATGTATGAAATAAAAGTATGAGATAAAAGCTCTTTTTTATTGCAATATATTTAAAATTTTTTTAAATATCTATTCTATATGGCGTTCATATTTTTTTTCTACAATCTTTTATATAATAAATATTATTGCTTATATATTTTTGAATTTTGATTAAAACTTTACACGTAATGATATATAACATCTCGAATACAATATACTACATAGTTTATTAAATACTTTTGTAACGTTTGCGAGACGTCAAATTTCAAAATATATTTTGACATACAAGACAAATATTAATAGTATTTAGAAAAAGAAAATATTTCTTCTATTTCTTGTATCATTTTTCTTCTTAACGCGCGAGACACATATAAATTTCCATATTTCTATTCATGGTTATCGGTTATCGAGAAATATGAAAGCTAAATTACATCGCGTTGATAATGATAACGGTAATCATAGCCTAAGTGTCAGCCGAATATTCTTATCAGATCTTCGAGATATCTTGTCCAAAATGTCAAATGAACAACATCAAATCGTAGGATATCTTGTTCAAGTGTCAAACGGTTGACACTGGATTGGGCGACAGGATAAGATCCTTAATGAGCATTTGACGATCGTATAAAAATGCGACATTGATATTCACCATATATTTTTTATACTTTTCGCAATGATTAAAATTTCAATTGCAAATTTTGATAACTCGAGTTAAGATACTCTGTTAAATAATCTTATTTAAAATATAATTCTAAAAATAAAGGTTTTCATCTATTAAATATTTCCCGATGCTTGTTTGTCCCGATGAATATTTGACAATCGCTCGACGAAACTGCATCGATATCCGCCGAGACGAAAGATGACAAATGACTGAAAAATCATGTCAAATGCACGTTAAGCGGCATGTATATCTGCAATCGAAACTCGATGATATATCGTGCGTATACGTCGAACTTAAGTATCGCCTCGCATACACATACACACATACGTCGAGAGACATATGACACGTTAATAAAATATGTCGCTTCGGAAGAGTGATGTATTCATATTAGTCTCGGTGCCCAGTAATGACATAATCATTGTCATCGAGAAACGCGCGGGCGCGCAGAATTGGCCGACGCTTTAATAAGGACGATATTGAATTACCTAGTTCTGCGCGCGAATCCTAAAATGACTCATTTAATTTGCGACGGCGTCGCGACGCCGGTATGCCCTGATTCTGTCAATCTCTCTTTCGGCTTCGCTTTAAATATAATATAAATGTATAGTATATATATATATTTATATATTATATATCGTACATACGTGTACGTATGGAGAATCGTATGCAATTGTCGCGTGCGTGTCCTGCGCGGTGATCGGCACAAAAATAAACTATGCAGATCAGATAAATATTAAGTGCCGTTGACAGTTAAATGGCGTATGTTCGATTTCCACTCGGTTGAAAATATTTCTCGACTTCGTTTATTAGCCATATGTATTGAGATCTGTTACCGTTGGAACTGGACATCTCTTGTCGAACACAGATCTGCTAAGAGAGAGAATATACATATTTTCGATAACGCGATAATCCGACGTTAATTTCGTTCTCGCGCATGTTATATCGCGTATAATACAATATTTCTCGCAAATATGGCAATAATATGTTATGATGTTTATAATTTATTGTAAAGTGAGACACACAGAGAGCATTAGAGTTTCAGCTTCAAGACGAAACAAGACTGAGTTTAAAAAAAAAATATATATATATATATGTAATATTTAAATCAAATATAAAAAATATAAATAAGAATTAATCTTTTATGCAATAATTTTAAAGAAACTGTGTATATTATATTAATATTAAATATATCGTTTGATCAAGATAACTGTAAAATCATCATAAAACGATAGGAAAATTTATAGCAAAATTTAACAGATAACATTTATTTAAACGTATTCGGGGAATCGGCTTGGAAGTTTAACCTACTTTTTGTTTTTCACTTTAAGTTATACTTTAAGTTATAGTTTAAATTTTTGTCTCGTATGCGCTGCCATTTCTATGTGAAAAGAGAGAAACATATTTAACATTATCTAAAATTTAAAAAAAAAAAAAACTGATTTATGATATATTCTTCACACTTTGTAAACAATGTGTGATATAATCTTGATTCCGATGAGAAATGGCATTTTTTTCATTTTGCAGAGTCGTATATTGGAAGATGCATCCATTATGTGCAATTCTTGGTCACCGAGGCATAATGTGAGTACAGACGCTTTTTTTATTTTTTTTTTTTATTTTCTCTTATGCACGTAATTAGAAATTGATTCGATTTTGACCCACGTATTGACAAAAAACTGATATTATTAATAATAATACGCAATAAAATTCACGCACACAATATGTGCTAGTTGTTTCATTATTTATAAAATTATCTAGATGATGTGAAGAACTTGGACAAATTAATTCTATCTTTACGAAACGGGAGACATATCACCATGACATCATTTTAAGAACAATTCAATTATTTGAGATGTTCTCAGACGAAACAATGTAATTATATCACGTGCCACCTGTCTAATTAGACGGGTAATTGTATGACAATTTTGTTGCACTGTATTCTTATCATATATAGCAATATTTTGAATTTAACAAATGGGAAAATTTTCAATATTTACTATATTTACATATCTATGTTTTAATTCATTATATTATAATTAGTTTCTCCGTTTAAAAAAAAATATTATATATATTTCTAAAAATATTACTAAAATTAAATAATATTGTTTTTATACCAATACTTACAATTAGCAGAATATACATATATCAAATTTTATCATAATATGTATATAGTTTTCATCATTATTGAATACAGGTATAGCACAACCAGATATAAGGTATACAGAAAATTCACTCTTGAATAGAATATAACGATTCTTATTATAAGATTTGAAGAAAATTTTTTATTAGTGAACAATTGATTAGATCTTTTCTCTCTGGAGGAAAAAAGAAGAGGTAATGAGAAAAAAAAGACTGACCGAAAGAAAGTGAAAAAAAGAAGGCGTGAGAAACAGAGAGACAGATTATGAGACTGTTGCTGTATACGAAATGCCCCATAATATTTATGCTTTACGGAGCCACGTAGTTATGGTGGCCGGGCTCTCGCATAAACTCGCTAACTCGTGGTTACGATTATGGCCAGTAGTAAATTGATTATTTAGATATACGAGATGAGAGGCGATGCAGGATAGTCGAGTGCCATAAAAACAGCTATGTGTCGCTTATGCCCAACCGCGAATGCAACAGATGCAAACCCCGCAGCTGCGACAAATGTCTGAAACGCGCGCTTCTTGTCCGCCCGTTCACATTTTTCACCCGCGACGGACGTTCTTGTAATAAAATTATTATTTCTACAATCAACGTACGTCCGTGTAATGATGTACGTCTATACATTTATAACGATTTACGAGAAATATCCGTCGTATAAATCGATAAAAATAACGCCGATAAAGACAACGAAGACAAAAGAAGAGAGCGACGCGCGTATATTAGGATATATGCAGTAATAATAATAAATATCAAAACAATGCGCGCGCGATAACAATGTACAATAGAACCGCAACGACAATCGAATAGAGGAAATGAAAATCGATAATTCAGATTTGACAATCGGGATAAATGCGAAGGGATAATGCAACGCGACGTTATCGATGTCGCGGTGCGCTTCGGCGCGCGCAAAAAGACGCTAATATAATAATATTAGCGACAATAGGTTAATATTAACGCCGTAAAGGGAGGGCGGCGTTGTAACAGCGCTATTATAAATCGATGATACTCGCGGCGGCGGCGGCGGCAGCGGCGGCGACGGCGACGGCGGCGGCGACGGCGATGGGGTCGGTGTCGCGTCTGCGCTACCGAACGAAACTGAATTTGATGATCCTTATAGAGCCAAAACCCGGCGCGCGAATATAATGTTCTTTACTCTAGACGGTAGGTACTCCGCCATGCAAGTGATAATTTGAACAGTCTCCCCGTTTTCGTGTCAGACGTCAGATTTTCTGGTGGATATTACTTATTCATGCGTCAGACTCTACTCCGTGATGTAGGTTATCGGACGGAAATAACGTAATTGTCCCAATTTGCGATATCCGATAGCCGACGGGTCCGAGCGCACCGAGTGCGATTCTGCATTTGAATCTAGAGAGTGTAACCGCGCACGAGAGAGAAAGAGAGAGAGCGAGAGAGAGAGGGAGAGGGAGGAGGAAAGCTAGCCGATCGCTAATTAATCTCATATACGGACGGATACGTAATTGAACCGCACGCCGCGCCGCACGTGACGAGATTTATTTTTTTATTCGCTATTGATACGCTTCTCTCTTAGTATTGATGTCGATGCTATTCGTATCTTATCGAACGCGACGGACCCTGCTTGGGGCCGACGTTTATCGATCGAATCCCGCGGATAAGCTCTTGGTGCCGACTAACCGCTTGGCTCAGACACGGCTGGGCTTTAATTGCTAATTGATTTTATGCACACACCGCTTGGCGGTTTATGTATGATATTGATGATGTGTCCGGGCGACATCTAATTTTGCATTCGTCTGCACTTTGAACGTAATGAATTAAAAGAATTGATTTTCTGGGAATGCGTTTTCCCGGGGAACAAAACTGTGTCTCTCGATAGACAAAACAATTGTGCGCATCTGATACGGCTGAATTATTCAAGATAAACGCCGCGCGATGTAATCGGCTTAGTTTGCTTTCGCGCTTCGAGAAAGATATACCCGAATTATATTTGTTTTAGAAATTATATATACGCGATAAATTTATATCTTCTTCGAAATAATTAATATAATATAAAGATTAATAAAAGTTTCTCTCGCGAGAGACAGTATTGATATCTATCTATTTGCGCCAAAACAAGATTAATATTCTAATAGATATCGTTTGTTCGAAAATAATATCAGTTGTGTAACGCGAATAACAATTTTTGGAAAGACCTAAGTAAATTAATAAGCTCCGTTCATTTCCTGGTTCGCTTTTCAAGTCACCCTCCTAAATCCTGAGGCTACCTGGCGCTCGATCTTTCGCATGAACCTGCGCTAGGCTACCTTGTTATCAGTTATGTTATCCACTTAATCTCACACCCGCCGTCTTGTCTCGGATAAATTACATGGAGGGACCGTAGGGTCTGATAATTCAATTGTAATTGGCTAATCCTCATAATACTTTAGTTCCAGAAGACGTATCCTCGCCCGCTCTGGGGTCGGCCGCGTCGAAAAATGACTCTATTAACCGCGACGACGTAGAGAATCGCGCGAAGGGGAAGAAACTTTGCTAAACAACAGCGGGAAGTGTTAACTATGTGGCTAATAAGAACGATCCGTATCCTCGATAGCTCCGTTAAGCTTCGTTCACAATATATATAAACGTCTTATTAATGCAATAATGCACAATCTCCTTATTTTCTTTTAAATGATTGCAAGTACAAAAATTTAAAAAAAGAAAGAAACTAAAAAAAAGTAATTTCTTCTAAATAATAATAATAGTCGCATATTAGTAGAGCGTAAACTATGCGATAATATGTGACTGACTAATTGATCCTAAATAAATAAATTCGACGTGATATATTAATTAATCTCAATTAATTCAGCTTAACATGTAAAACAAATGCATAGAGATAAAGGAAATAATAAAATGTGAGAGATACTTTAGGACCTTTCCAACTCTCTAGTAACTTCGATTCCCTCCCTCCCCTTCTTACAATCTTATACATATACGTACACCCACGTATGTGCACGGGCGAAGATCGAGTGACTATTGTTCAAGTGTTACGTTAAAAGAGGGTCCATTGCCCCTTAGCCGTGATTTATCGTCCTGCTAATGATTCGATTAAGCAACACGTCCGCGTGAAAAACGTCGTCATTGAGTGCAGGTCTCACTGCGGGAAGTTACCACATACATTAATATTTCCGCATGAAAATACGGTTATTTCACTCGTATTTTGACACATGCAACATACTTAAGAATAGCAAATTGTTTTATCAAACTTGTTCTTAAACTTGTTGCTTTCTGTCATTCTTTTTGATAATTAATTCCGAATAATTTCTGTCTCATTGTGTGAGACTTTATTAAAATGATATATAAAAAAGTTTATTATAAATTTTTTAATACATTGCAAAAATAGATTATTTTGCACGGTAATTTTTTTTAGAGTTTGCTTTTATAAAATTAGGAATTAAAAAGATGTGTAATATGTAAAAAACATTGTTAACAAGCATATAACAATTTATAAATCTATGAAAAGAAGCTTCTTGTTGCAAATTAAACACGAATAATTTCTACATAACTTAAGAAAAAAAGAAATTTTTTTTTTCGATTAATATCTATTTTGCTTCCATTCCAAAAATATTCTTCTCACTGTGTTCTCATTCGAGATATATAATAACATTATTTTATATATGTTATTCAATAATAGACATATTTTTGTGACAAACAATATTCCTCGTTACTCCGTAACATTCCAAAATATATCTAATATCAATTCTGATGAAAATACGACCCTATATTTCGTTATGAGAAAATATGGCAAGCGACAAGACGGCGAGAGAGAGAGAGAGAGAGAGAGAGAGAGAGAAATTTAGAGATTAAAAAGAGTGACGGCAGTTCAGCAACCTAGAGACAGTTGTGGGTAAGCCAGCCATACCCGACGAAGACACGAGGAGTTCATAAATAATCGAAACGTTAGAACACACGCCAGTAGTTTCCGCATGAAACATTGATCGGGCAATGCGGACATTACAGGTCGTAATGAAATAAGTGGGCAGTGAATCACTTTTAGTTTTACCCGCCTCGGCCTCGGCTAACGATATTTTGATAACTCTCTCGGATTAATCTTGTGGCGCGCTCGACGGCGTACGATAAATAAAAAACCACTGAAGAGAGTAAAAAGTTTTAAAAAAGGGAAGTAAAAATATTTTTGACCCGCAAAAAAAATTTTTTTAAAAATCTGAAGTTTTGTTAGATAAATATTTAAAATAGACTTCTATTTACTTTGTGGTTTCCGCGAATATAATATATAGCATATACATATATCGTATTAATGAAATTTTGTATTTGCGATTTCGAAGATCGTTATAACATCATTAGTATCAATAGTAATACTATATTATACTAGTGAATACGATATATTAATTATTATTAGACGATATCATACCAATTCTAAAAACCAATAATCATACATATTTTAACCGGAAAACATGTTCGGAAAGATATATATATATATAAGTATTCTTAAAAATTCGATATTTCTTTTGTGGGAAATATTCATCAAACTTTTTTATCCATTTTTGTCTGCATTAACGACAATATCTTTTATTTATACTTATAGTAATAAATTCTACACCATATTGTAAAATTTATTTTTTATATTTGAAAATTGCTTTATTCAATTAAAAGTTCACGCGGCATTAATATTGAATTAATGCCAGTGAGAAACTAATAGAAGCAGGAGATCTATTCGTTTCATCTTGTCTATAAAATGTATATAATTTTGTTTATAAAATCATTGAAAGAAAAAAATCGCAATTTTTAATGCTAAAATATTAATTGCGATGCAAGTTTAAGTACCAATCTCTTTCTAAAGAGCAATATATTCTTTATTATTAT
>NW_021853667.1:67018-94261 GCF_003651465.1 Formica exsecta | reverse complement strand
ATTATATATCGTACATACGTGTACGTATGGAGAATCGTATGCAATTGTCGCGTGCGTGTCCTGCGCGGTGATCGGCACAAAAATAAACTATGCAGATCAGATAAATATTAAGTGCCGTTGACAGTTAAATGGCGTATGTTCGATTTCCATTCGGTTGAAAATATTTCTCGACTTCGTTTATTAGCCATATGTATTGAGATCTGTTACCGTTGGAACTGGACATCTCTTGTCGAACACAGATCTGCTAAGAGAGAGAATATACATATTTTCGATAACGCGATAATCCGACGTTAATTTCGTTCTCGCGCATGTTATATCGCGTATAATACAATATTTCTCGCAAATATGGCAATAATATGTTATGATGTTTATAATTTATTGTAAAGTGAGACACACAGAGAGCATTAGAGTTTCAGCTTCAAGACGAAACAAGACTGAGTTTAAAAAAAAAATATATATATATATATGTAATATTTAAATCAAATATAAAAAATATAAATAAGAATTAATCTTTTTTTTAAAGAAATTAAAGAAACTGTGTATATTATATTAATATTAAATATATCGTTTGATCAAGATAACTGTAAAATCATCATAAAACGATAGTAGCAAAATTATATAAATAAGAATTAATCTTTTATGCAATAATTTTAAAGAAACTGTGTATATTATATTAATATTAAATATATCGTTTGATCAAGATAACTGTAAAATCATCATAAAACGATAGGAAAATTTATAGCAAAATTTAACAGATAACATTTATTTAAACGTATTCGGGGAATCGGCTTGGAAGTTTAACCTACTTTTTGTTTTTCACTTTAAGTTATACTTTAAGTTATAGTTTAAATTTTTGTCTCGTATGCGCTGCCATTTCTATGTGAAAAGAGAGAAACATATTTAACATTATCTAAAATTTAAAAAAAAAAAAAACTGATTTATGATATATTCTTCACACTTTGTAAACAATGTGTGATATAATCTTGATTCCGATGAGAAATGGCATTTTTTTCATTTTGCAGAGTCGTATATTGGAAGATGCATCCATTATGTGCAATTCTTGGTCACCGAGGCATAATGTGAGTACAGACGCTTTTTTTATTTTTTTTTTTTATTTTCTCTTATGCACGTAATTAGAAATTGATTCGATTTTGACCCACGTATTGACAAAAAACTGATATTATTAATAATAATACGCAATAAAATTCACGCACACAATATGTGCTAGTTGTTTCATTATTTATAAAATTATCTAGATGATGTGAAGAACTTGGACAAATTAATTCTATCTTTACGAAACGGGAGACATATCACCATGACATCATTTTAAGAACAATTCAATTATTTGAGATGTTCTCAGACGAAACAATGTAATTATATCACGTGCCACCTGTCTAATTAGACGGGTAATTGTATGACAATTTTGTTGCACTGTATTCTTATCATATATAGCAATATTTTGAATTTAACAAATGGGAAAATTTTCAATATTTACTATATTTACATATCTATGTTTTAATTCATTATATTATAATTAGTTTCTCCGTTTAAAAAAAAATATTATATATATTTCTAAAAATATTACTAAAATTAAATAATATTGTTTTTATACCAATACTTACAATTAGCAGAATATACATATATCAAATTTTATCATAATATGTATATAGTTTTCATCATTATTGAATACAGGTATAGCACAACCAGATATAAGGTATACAGAAAATTCACTCTTGAATAGAATATAACGATTCTTATTATAAGATTTGAAGAAAATTTTTTATTAGTGAACAATTGATTAGATCTTTTCTCTCTGGAGGAAAAAAGAAGAGGTAATGAGAAAAAAAAGACTGACCGAAAGAAAGTGAAAAAAAGAAGGCGTGAGAAACAGAGAGACAGATTATGAGACTGTTGCTGTATACGAAATGCCCCATAATATTTATGCTTTACGGAGCCACGTAGTTATGGTGGCCGGGCTCTCGCATAAACTCGCTAACTCGTGGTTACGATTATGGCCAGTAGTAAATTGATTATTTAGATATACGAGATGAGAGGCGATGCAGGATAGTCGAGTGCCATAAAAACAGCTATGTGTCGCTTATGCCCAACCGCGAATGCAACAGATGCAAACCCCGCAGCTGCGACAAATGTCTGAAACGCGCGCTTCTTGTCCGCCCGTTCACATTTTTCACCCGCGACGGACGTTCTTGTAATAAAATTATTATTTCTACAATCAACGTACGTCCGTGTAATGATGTACGTCTATACATTTATAACGATTTACGAGAAATATCCGTCGTATAAATCGATAAAAATAACGCCGATAAAGACAACGAAGACAAAAGAAGAGAGCGACGCGCGTATATTAGGATATATGCAGTAATAATAATAAATATCAAAACAATGCGCGCGCGATAACAATGTACAATAGAACCGCAACGACAATCGAATAGAGGAAATGAAAATCGATAATTCAGATTTGACAATCGGGATAAATGCGAAGGGATAATGCAACGCGACGTTATCGATGTCGCGGTGCGCTTCGGCGCGCGCAAAAAGACGCTAATATAATAATATTAGCGACAATAGGTTAATATTAACGCCGTAAAGGGAGGGCGGCGTTGTAACAGCGCTATTATAAATCGATGATACTCGCGGCGGCGGCGGCGGCAGCGGCGGCGACGGCGACGGCGGCGGCGACGGCGATGGGGTCGGTGTCGCGTCTGCGCTACCGAACGAAACTGAATTTGATGATCCTTATAGAGCCAAAACCCGGCGCGCGAATATAATGTTCTTTACTCTAGACGGTAGGTACTCCGCCATGCAAGTGATAATTTGAACAGTCTCCCCGTTTTCGTGTCAGACGTCAGATTTTCTGGTGGATATTACTTATTCATGCGTCAGACTCTACTCCGTGATGTAGGTTATCGGACGGAAATAACGTAATTGTCCCAATTTGCGATATCCGATAGCCGACGGGTCCGAGCGTACCGAGTGCGATTCTGCATTTGAATCTAGAGAGTGTAACCGCGCACGAGAGAGAAAGAGAAAGAGAGAGAGAGAGAGAGAGAGGGAGAGGGAGGAGGAGAGCTAGCCGATCGCTAATTAATCTCATATATTGACAAAAAACTGATATTATTAATAATAATACGCAATAAAATTCACGCACACAATATGTGCTAGTTGTTTCATTATTTATAAAATTATCTAGATGATGTGAAGAACTTGGACAAATTAATTCTATCTTTACGAAACGGGAGACATATCACCATGACATCATTTTAAGAACAATTCAATTATTTGAGATGTTCTCAGACGAAACAATGTAATTATATCACGTGCCACCTGTCTAATTAGACGGGTAATTGTATGACAATTTTGTTGCACTGTATTCTTATCATATATAGCAATATTTTGAATTTAACAAATGGGAAAATTTTCAATATTTACTATATTTACATATCTATGTTTTAATTCATTATATTATAATTAGTTTCTCCGTTTAAAAAAAAATATTATATATATTTCTAAAAATATTACTAAAATTAAATAATATTGTTTTTATACCAATACTTACAATTAGCAGAATATACATATATCAAATTTTATCATAATATGTATATAGTTTTCATCATTATTGAATACAGGTATAGCACAACCAGATATAAGGTATACAGAAAATTCACTCTTGAATAGAATATAACGATTCTTATTATAAGATTTGAAGAAAATTTTTTATTAGTGAACAATTGATTAGATCTTTTCTCTCTGGAGGAAAAAAGAAGAGGTAATGAGAAAAAAAAGACTGACCGAAAGAAAGTGAAAAAAAGAAGGCGTGAGAAACAGAGAGACAGATTATGAGACTGTTGCTGTATACGAAATGCCCCATAATATTTATGCTTTACGGAGCCACGTAGTTATGGTGGCCGGGCTCTCGCATAAACTCGCTAACTCGTGGTTACGATTATGGCCAGTAGTAAATTGATTATTTAGATATACGAGATGAGAGGCGATGCAGGATAGTCGAGTGCCATAAAAACAGCTATGTGTCGCTTATGCCCAACCGCGAATGCAACAGATGCAACCCCCGCAGCTGCGACAAATGTCTGAAACGCGCGCTTCTTGTCCGCCCGTTCACATTTTTCACCCGCGACGGACGTTCTTGTAATAAAATTATTATTTCTACAATCAACGTACGTCCGTGTAATGATGTACGTCTATACATTTATAACGATTTACGAGAAATATCCGTCGTATAAATCGATAAAAATAACGCCGATAAAGACAACGAAGACAAAAGAAGAGAGCGACGCGCGTATATTAGGATATATGCAGTAATAATAATAAATATCAAAACAATGCGCGCGCGATAACAATGTACAATAGAACCGCAACGACAATCGAATAGAGGAAATGAAAATCGATAATTCAGATTTGACAATCGGGATAAATGCGAAGGGATAATGCAACGCGACGTTATCGATGTCGCGGTGCGCTTCGGCGCGCGCAAAAAGACGCTAATATAATAATATTAGCGACAATAGGTTAATATTAACGCCGTAAAGGGAGGGCGGCGTTGTAACAGCGCTATTATAAATCGATGATACTCGCGGCGGCGGCGGCGGCAGCGGCGGCGACGGCGACGGCGGCGGCGACGGCGATGGGGTCGGTGTCGCGTCTGCGCTACCGAACGAAACTGAATTTGATGATCCTTATAGAGCCAAAACCCGGCGCGCGAATATAATGTTCTTTACTCTAGACGGTAGGTACTCCGCCATGCAAGTGATAATTTGAACAGTCTCCCCGTTTTCGTGTCAGACGTCAGATTTTCTGGTGGATATTACTTATTCATGCGTCAGACTCTACTCCGTGATGTAGGTTATCGGACGGAAATAACGTAATTGTCCCAATTTGCGATATCCGATAGCCGACGGGTCCGAGCGTACCGAGTGCGATTCTGCATTTGAATCTAGAGAGTGTAACCGCGCACGAGAGAGAAAGAGAGAGAGCGAGAGAGAGAGGGAGAGGGAGGAGGAAAGCTAGCCGATCGCTAATTAATCTCATATACGGACGGATACGTAATTGAACCGCACGCCGCGCCGCACGTGACGAGATTTATTTTTTTATTCGCTATTGATACGCTTCTCTCTTAGTATTGATGTCGATGCTATTCGTATCTTATCGAACGCGACGGACCCTGCTTGGGGCCGACGTTTATCGATCGAATCCCGCGGATAAGCTCTTGGTGCCGACTAACCGCTTGGCTCAGACACGGCTGGGCTTTAATTGCTAATTGATTTTATGCACACACCGCTTGGCGGTTTATGTATGATATTGATGATGTGTCCGGGCGACATCTAATTTTGCATTCGTCTGCACTTTGAACGTAATGAATTAAAAGAATTGATTTTCTGGGAATGCGTTTTCCCGGGGAACAAAACTGTGTCTCTCGATAGACAAAACAATTGTGCGCATCTGATACGGCTGAATTATTCAAGATAAACGCCGCGCGATGTAATCGGCTTAGTTTGCTTTCGCGCTTCGAGAAAGATATACCCGAATTATATTTGTTTTAGAAATTATATATACGCGATAAATTTATATCTTCTTCGAAATAATTAATATAATATAAAGATTAATAAAAGTTTCTCTCGCGAGAGACAGTATTGATATCTATCTATTTGCGCCAAAACAAGATTAATATTCTAATAGATATCGTTTGTTCGAAAATAATATCAGTTGTGTAACGCGAATAACAATTTTTGGAAAGACCTAAGTAAATTAATAAGCTCCGTTCATTTCCTGGTTCGCTTTTCAAGTCACCCTCCTAAATCCTGAGGCTACCTGGCGCTCGATCTTTCGCATGAACCTGCGCTAGGCTACCTTGTTATCAGTTATGTTATCCACTTAATCTCACACCCGCCGTCTTGTCTCGGATAAATTACATGGAGGGACCGTAGGGTCTGATAATTCAATTGTAATTGGCTAATCCTCATAATACTTTAGTTCCAGAAGACGTATCCTCGCCCGCTCTGGGGTCGGCCGCGTCGAAAAATGACTCTATTAACCGCGACGACGTAGAGAATCGCGCGAAGGGGAAGAAACTTTGCTAAACAACAGCGGGAAGTGTTAACTATGTGGCTAATAAGAACGATCCGTATCCTCGATAGCTCCGTTAAGCTTCGTTCACAATATATATAAACGTCTTATTAATGCAATAATGCACAATCTCCTTATTTTCTTTTAAATGATTGCAAGTACAAAAATTTAAAAAAAGAAAGAAACTAAAAAAAAGTAATTTCTTCTAAATAATAATAATAGTCGCATATTAGTAGAGCGTAAACTATGCGATAATATGTGACTGACTAATTGATCCTAAATAAATAAATTCGACGTGATATATTAATTAATCTCAATTAATTCAGCTTAACATGTAAAACAAATGCATAGAGATAAAGGAAATAATAAAATGTGAGAGATACTTTAGGACCTTTCCAACTCTCTAGTAACTTCGATTCCCTCCCTCCCCTTCTTACAATCTTATACATATACGTACACCCACGTATGTGCACGGGCGAAGATCGAGTGACTATTGTTCAAGTGTTACGTTAAAAGAGGGTCCATTGCCCCTTAGCCGTGATTTATCGTCCTGCTAATGATTCGATTAAGCAACACGTCCGCGTGAAAAACGTCGTCATTGAGTGCAGGTCTCACTGCGGGAAGTTACCACATACATTAATATTTCCGCATGAAAATACGGTTATTTCACTCGTATTTTGACACATGCAACATACTTAAGAATAGCAAATTGTTTTATCAAACTTGTTCTTAAACTTGTTGCTTTCTGTCATTCTTTTTGATAATTAATTCCGAATAATTTCTGTCTCATTGTGTGAGGCTTTATTAAAATGATATATAAAAAAGTTTACTATAAATTTTTTAATACATTGCAAAAATAGATTATTTTGCACGGTAATTTTTTTTAGAGTTTGCTTTTATAAAATTAGGAATTAAAAAGATGTGTAATATGTAAAAAACATTGTTAACAAGCATATAACAATTTATAAATCTATGAAAAGAAGCTTCTTGTTGCAAATTAAACACGAATAATTTCTACATAACTTAAGAAAAAAAGAAATTTTTTTTTTCGATTAATATCTATTTTGCTTCCATTCCAAAAATATTCTTCTCACTGTGTTCTCATTCGAGATATATAATAACATTATTTTATATATGTTATTCAATAATAGACATATTTTTGTGACAAACAATATTCCTCGTTACTCCGTAACATTCCAAAATATATCTAATATCAATTCTGATGAAAATACGACCCTATATTTCGTTATGAGAAAATATGGCAAGCGACAAGACGGCGAGAGAGAGAGAGAGAGAGAGAGAGAGAGAGAAATTTAGAGATTAAAAAGAGTGACGGCAGTTCAGCAACCTAGAGACAGTTGTGGGTAAGCCAGCCATACCCGACGAAGACACGAGGAGTTCATAAATAATCGAAACGTTAGAACACACGCCAGTAGTTTCCGCATGAAACATTGATCGGGCAATGCGGACATTACAGGTCGTAATGAAATAAGTGGGCAGTGAATCACTTTTAGTTTTACCCGCCTCGGCCTCGGCTAACGATATTTTGATAACTCTCTCGGATTAATCTTGTGGCGCGCTCGACGGCGTACGATAAATAAAAAACCACTGAAGAGAGTAAAAAGTTTTAAAAAAGGGAAGTAAAAATATTTTTGACCCGCAAAAAAAATTTTTTTAAAAATCTGAAGTTTTGTTAGATAAATATTTAAAATAGACTTCTATTTACTTTGTGGTTTCCGCGAATATAATATATAGCATATACATATATCGTATTAATGAAATTTTGTATTTGCGATTTCGAAGATCGTTATAACATCATTAGTATCAATAGTAATACTATATTATACTAGTGAATACGATATATTAATTATTATTAGACGATATCATACCAATTCTAAAAACCAATAATCATACATATTTTAACCGGAAAACATGTTCGGAAAGATATATATATATATAAGTATTCTTAAAAATTCGATATTTCTTTTGTGGGAAATATTCATCAAACTTTTTTATCCATTTTTGTCTGCATTAACGACAATATCTTTTATTTATACTTATAGTAATAAATTCTACACCATATTGTAAAATTTATTTTTTATATTTGAAAATTGCTTTATTCAATTAAAAGTTCACGCGGCATTAATATTGAATTAATGCCAGTGAGAAACTAATAGAAGCAGGAGATCTATTCGTTTCATCTTGTCTATAAAATGTATATAATTTTGTTTATAAAATCATTGAAAGAAAAAAATCGCAATTTTTAATGCTAAAATATTAATTGCGATGCAAGTTTAAGTACCAATCTCTTTCTAAAGAGCAATATATTCTTTATTATTATCATAAAAAAAGGTTTTATATCATTTTCATATTTATGCTATGATAGAAAAATTAATACGATAATACAATCACAGATTATATCTCTTATTTTTATATTAAATAATATAAATAATGTTATATATTATACAATTCCTTGAGATGTGATGTCATATTAATGTTGATTGACAATTACATTTTGTATTAATATTAAAAGATTTAAATTTTGTTTGAACGCTCGGTTTAGGTTTAAAAAATGCCTTCACGTTGAAATGGCTTCAAAGGCATGCTATAAGTTATATACGGCTTATAACCGCGATATTCTTCGAACGTAGAACGAACCTAGTAACATGTCGCACAAGTGACAGATGTAGTTGATGCGGAATGTCCCATATAATATCGATCACCACGGTGTACAGGCAAGTCTAAGTGATATGAGGCTATGAATGTAATGTATAGCTTTCATTAAGATATCCTCTTAGAGGAGTCGCTTTGATCAATAAGGAAGAGTATAGGTGATAACAAATTGGCTGCAGCCACAGTAAGTTGACGCGTATACAATAATCGATATTAAGTTACGCAAATTGAATTAACGCATTAATAGAAATTCATCGTAAACGAATTACCGCACATGATGTGTTTTTAAAGTAGTATATGTATTTATATTATGTATCGGTCAAAGAAAAGTATATAACATCAAAAATAATAAATTATTGGAAAGCTGGAACTAAAAAAAAAAACACTATCGCAAGCAAATAAAATTTGCACGACTTCTGTCTTTCTCTATTTCTTTTTTGAACAAAATTATATACAATTCGAACTTCGAGCCGGAAAACAAACGACAAAAATCGAGAAACGAAAAGAATTGATTAAAAATAAATTTAAAAAATGATACCAATATTAACATATAGAACAATATCTCACTTTTTGTATACGAAATTCTTTTTACATCGACGGGTTGTAAGGAGGAAATTTTGGCGAAGCCCCCTCACGCGCATAACGCGCCATGAAATGAAATCACACCCCGCCCCTCTTGTTATCCCGTTCCGCGTTGCTCATAAATTTCGCCGTAGCGTAGTTTAAGCTATTTTCGTTACCATTAAATGTTGACTTCGCCGAGGGGGCCCGGATCTCTCCAAACACGCGAAAGGGAGAATCAGGATGATCCCCCCCTTCGGTTCGTCCGAGTTTCGCCGCCGATACTGACGGATATATGTCTGTCCACCGTCTCTGGGGAGACTCGGTCAAGTATCCATCCTTTGGATCGATTCCAGTGTAACGGATGAATTTGATTACCGAACATCATAGGGCATGTGTACGCGCTAATACAGTGACGTTACCGGACTCGAGGGGATCGTAACTTAATGCCCGTTTATCCGTGCAAATATCGTCGTTTTTCCAATTATACATCGCTTTGCGCCGAAATTATTATACAAATCCCATCTGTATCTTTAGCAACGAGTATCTCGGCATTAATTATGCCAAAAGCCATCAAAAAAGTTACACGAATTATTTTCAGTCTTACATAAGCGTTATTTCGCGTTGCTATTTTTCCATCGAATGCTGAACAATTTTCCAAAATAGTTGACTAAGTTTCAAAAGCATATTCTATTCATCTTAAGACTGAAAAAAAGTCATATATAGATCCGGAAATGTTTCCTTCGCAAGTTACATAAACGTTCTTTCCACGCGACACATGTTCGTAGTTCACACGACGAGTAAGTGTATTTTGAACGTTTTCTTCAAACTTGTAACCCTTTACGAGACCGCGTTTGTAACTTATTACTGCAGTTCGGACAAACTTGCCTTCGAGACAAAGTAATTTAACGGTCGAATGTAAAGTTTATACGTAATGTAACACCGACAATTGGGTCTATTCTATACTCGCAATTTTTTGCAGTTTTCTACCTTTACTTTAAAAAGTATTATAATACGCGCGTCGCACGCCCGTTAAATGTTTTTTTAAAAATTTCAAACAGATATAATCGTCGAACACTACCACCTCAATTTACAATTGAAATTTTAATCGAGAGTATAGAAAAATATTTTTAAATAATAAATGTTTTGTTATAATATCTATCTACTAATATGTCGCACATTCGCTTGAATCAATACCAGCTAATGGATATTAATACTCGTTGAATAAAAAAGTTTTATGCTTTCTTTATTTGTTCCATTCGCGCAATTGGTAATTAAATTTACATAATTCAAGATAATGGAGAATTCTGGGAATGCTTCAATGTGCAACCTAAGCGATAGAGATGTTGTCGGAGTTGGAAAAAAACTCGGAAAATGCTAACGTCTCGGATAACAAAACTATTTTCGGAATATCGATCGTACAGCCATGTTGCCATCCGGTACATAAACTGGCTGTTGCCCAGACAACGCGTCGAACGGATTAAATTCAATAAGAATTTATATTGAGAATGACGGCAATTATCATTATAATTATCATGTTTACCATGAAACGCTTGCAAATTATATTGCATAATTTGTTTCTTTTATCATATACTCTTATTTTCTGCTCAAAAGAATAAGTAATAAACAATTATAAAAATGGATATAGTATCTGAAAGCTGTATAAAAAAGATCTTTTATAATTTAGTATGCAAATACTTATTCATTTATAACAATATCCATTTATAAATCAAAAATAATTATATAC
The DNA here is from genome assembly GCF_003651465.1 of Formica exsecta. Classification (NCBI taxonomy): domain Eukaryota; kingdom Metazoa; phylum Arthropoda; class Insecta; order Hymenoptera; family Formicidae; genus Formica; species Formica exsecta. The sequence continues at coordinate 83,181 of NW_021853667.1, read as the reverse complement.
GATATTTTTTTAGAGAAAGCGATAAAAGAGAAGTTCGAATAAATCGCGAAAATTAAAGAAAGATTTAACAATTATGCAATAATGGAGCACATTATAATAGCGGCCTGTTAACGGTATTATTTTTAATGGATACACGATGTACTTTGTGTTTCAGGGTGATTTGTTTGGTGGCTTGAATAGCGGTTTGCAAGACGGCTTACTTTCAAGAGCAGAGGCTTTGGCAGCAGATTTGGGGAAGCACAACGCCGGGACGCCGATGCCACTAAAGCACGATCCCGTGTCTGTGTATCATCATGGAGCACACATGCCTACCCCCCATCCAAATAACCGGCCACATCATCAGGTACAATCACACCTTCTTGTGAGTCCGCATTTTTGATATACTATTCTATCGTATTAAAAAATCGTGTAAAAAATAAACTAGAGATATAAACTTTTCTCCTTATACTTATACTTATTGTTAGATATCATAACTACATTTAGAGAATAATATTGCCGATAATATAATAAAAAAGAAAAAAAATTATTCGTACAGAACGATTATCGCAATAAAGGCGTCCCCTTTTCGCCGTCCCCGAGCGTTGCCGTTTCGTAAACCCTCCCCCGCACGCATCTATAAAATGCAACGAATTCAACGGTCAGAGTTAAAATCGTTGCCAATAATTAATTACAGGCGGCAATTAATTTTGGATTCATATTTAATCAGCAGATTGAAAAATTTAATTTACGCGGTTTATTTGTTAATATCGCGAACAATGCAGACAGCGATATTAATTTCCCCCGCTTTTTAATGTTTAATAAGCCGCGTTATATTTATATTACCGCGTCGTTGTGTATTCGTAACCAGCGTGCAGTTTTAGCGTGATTACGCCGCTTAGAAACAGGCGCCTCTCAATACATGTATACGATATCGCAGCAAATTGCATTTCAATTTGTTGCCCCGCAGTGTACCTTATGCTAATCTGAGCAATCTGATGCCGATGAATGAATACGGGGGGCGACGCCGAGCAACCAACGCGCATCGACCCGGAATGATCTTCTCAAATGTAAGGGGCGTGTGCCGCTTGTGCTGTATACATATATACATATATATTATCTCCGTGTCGCGACGGTGTGCTTGTAATGCCCCCGCGATGAATTCTAAGGGTACGGGACCCGTGTCTGCGGTATGAGGGTTCGTGGCGGGTTTTGCTTAACTTTTCTCGTATCGGCCACCCGCGGATCTGCGTATGCGATTTTATCCGTTATAAATCGTCTCTCCCGACTCCTCGACGCTTTCTGAGATACAAATTGTTTAGAATTTTATATTTTAATTCGTGTACACGTTTCTTTTTTAACTTTTTCCTTGCTTTGCAAAGTTTGATGCTATTTTCCAAAATCATGTTTTCCGAAACCAATTTTTTTATTTTCACTATGGATTACTGAAAATATTTCGCATTTTTATAAAATTTAAAAGTGAAAATCTTTGTTCGTGCGATTATTTTTATTAATATGTAAATACAAAAATAAGACAATGGGGAACCTGATATATCCTGTTTTGATAAAATATGATTAGCATAATTAATTTGTTTTGTTTTAACGTGTACGGCTTTATTTATAAATCAGTTTCGAAAATGTTGCGTTTGTTGAGTGTTGTATAAATGATTCTCCATTTCACACGCAGTGACTAGAAAAGCCGAATCTATTCAATTGCAATTTCACGCAACAATAATAACGTCAAACCATATACCGTGAGCTTTAATAGATATTGTTTCAGAAAAAGCATATATACGAATATATAAAATGTAAAAATGTGACAGAAACCGAGAATAAAAGAAAGAGAGGGGGAAAGAGAGCAATAAAAAAACAACAAAAATCGCATGATTTTAGATTCACGTATATATATCAGAAAAGAAAGACAGAGATAAAAACAACGTCGAGCTGACGCAGCGTGAAGGGATCGGGAGAGAACAACACGGCCAACAAGAAGAGTGGAAAAGAAAAATTAGGGGGCGAGGTGGGCAATAGAGCAAGGAGAAAGAGCAAAACATAGAGGAGCCGGCTAACCCTACCATCGTGTCAGCGTAATGATGAAATATTGCGCGGGTCTCTTGGGCCCTACACCTCGTACGCCCGTGGGCAAGTCCCCCGCTTCCCCCCCCCCCCCCCCCCCCCTCCGTATTCGCTGTATATTTGCCGCCGGTGGTGTTCCCGACAGCATCCACCTTCTGCCTTTTCCACGCTGTCCGTGCACCCCCTTGCATTTCTGATGTAACTGCGCTATCCTATAGTACACCACCGTCGACCGAAACCGTGCCATCCAGTTAGCTCGCTATACTGCCGTTCTCATGAGGATAGATGATGCGCGTGTTGTGCCTTACGCGTGTATGTACGTGTGCAAGCCGGCGCCCCGCGAGATTCGTGTATAAGCGCTTATGTATGTATACGTGAGGTAATGGGCCGGGTTATGTGCGAACGACGCGGATATTTTTGGAGTAGCGATTTTTTTATAACGGTATATTTTTTTCCCCGGTATCACGTATATTACGAACTGGCCGAACGTGGGCCGCGGTCGCAATCCTGTATATGTCCAAAACTGAGAATAATTAATGTAACCGGATGTAAACAAACGAGAGGGGATTAGATCGGGATTGAAAAGGATGTGTACACAATGCTTGATAAAAATGTTCCGGTATAAACGTACACGCGCGGAAATGTTTCCTGAAATATTTATTCATGAAAGGATTCGCGTATCATTATTGTTGAATATTATCGTTACCTCCGAATATTTAAATGAATGTGCTTATTCAACGGATAATTCTTTATTTGTTTTTTTTTATATTATATAAATGCATTTAAATATTATTATACCAATTATAAATTTTGATATATTTTTTATTTGTCTATATCGATTTCTTTCTTCCCTCTCTTTAATGAAAGGATATGATTATTTTATAATAAAATCTGTATATAATCGGAATTATTTTATCAATTGGCTTTGTCGTGTAAATTTTTGTCGAGTGAGTTTATTCCTATATGTGTATAAGGAACATTTTATTTCTGAAACATACGCGTCAACTAATTCTAATTACATGTCCTGTCCCCACGGTCGAAACCGTGGCGTCTAGTTAATTCAGTATATTCCCGTGAGACCAGATGATTTTATGTGTCTAAACAAGATTGTACATGTGTACGTGATACCTTACATACTTAAGTAGGGGCAAAAGTCACAATAAATAAATCATGTATTAAAAAAATTTAATAATTAAAATAAATTAAGCCAATAAATTGATTATACAACTCGAATAAGAATCGCAGTACATAATATTAGAACTTTTTCAGAAAATTATAAACGTGAAGAATAAAAAGAATAAAAAATATCTTTCACATATCCTTTTCAAATAAATGAAACATTATTTAAATAAAAAATAAAAAAACAGTTTCTTTTGTCTACTTCTCTGTAATTCGTATTCGCGACTCACGACATGCGGCATCTTCAGCTTGTTACCCGATATTAATCTTAAGAAAGTTAATCCCGAAATTAATCCCAAGAACGAGTTAATAGCACGCCGCTTATGTAACGGCACTTTAAACGGAGAAAAATATGAAAGAAGTTCATAAATATATAATCTCTAAAGAGTTGTGTGTGTGCTCGCGAAGTGCGTCCTGCATTCGTGACGACGGCCGCACGTGCTGCATAATTATGCGTGTTACCTTGTACATATTTCCTGCTCTCTCCACCGCACTGATGGTGCTTTATCAAAATGCATTTCCGCAAACTCGGCAATACGATACGTATCTGGCTTTTCATCGTATTCACATTTCTACACTTTATTTTACTTGAAAAAGAATAGCGAATAAAATTTTTCAAAAAAATTTTCTTACTGATATAATTACCTATACAATTATCGCGATTTATTATAATTTAATTTTAATATATATCGTTATTTTTTGACATTAAATATCATGATAATTAAATGTTAAATTGACATTCTGTTGAAGTAAAATTTACATGATATTTTATAAAGCTGCAAAATATCTTTTTGTAAGCTTATAGCTGCTAATATTAAAACAATTTAATAATTAGAAAATGTCATTAATCATAAAAAAATTTGTATCAATAAACAGTGAAAAATATTTGTGTTTTGTTATGTGTGTTTAATTTAGATATTATATTTCCAGATATAATTAATCTTTAGAGCAAGTATTATATATAAAGAATTAAATGAAATCAATTACAGACTTCCTTTTATGCTGATGTATTGTTAATTATAATATTAGAGATTTAACATATGTGAAAATAAATCGAGAATATTGATAAGAGAAAAGTCTTGAAATATATAATTTCTTTATATTATAGAATATCTGAAAGATGAGAATAAATATTCGACATTAAAAGAGACAATAAAATATTAAATCTTAATATACATTAGATTTTATTTATTTTTCCTACGTAATCTGTCAGAATTCTAATAGTTGTCATAACCGTGCACTTCTATATCATCTTATTAAAAAACATTTACGTCAGCGTATCCAACAAAACTTTTCTTTATCAAAGCTTTCAATTTATCGTAAACCCCCGTAAAATTCGAGAAAAAAAGATGCCAATCTAAAAATTTCTTCTAGGAAAAACAGGCATAGTACACATCACTCAAATTGAGTATTCTTAATTCGCGTGTTCCAGATGAGCCATCCGGGGATGGAGAGCCTCGACATGCTGGACCCAGCAAACTCGATGACGACATTAACGCCGATGTCCGAGGGCACGGGCGGCGGACCCGGGCATCACGCGGGCATCCACGGTCCATCCGTGTACGGTGGCATGAATGGAATGATGAGCCACCATCATCATCACGGCAATCTAGGCGGTGGTGGCGGAAGCGTGCCCCATCCGGCACATCATCATCCGGCGATGGCAGCCGCGGCCGCGGCGGCGGCCGCGGCGGGTCTCCATCCCGACGCCGATACCGATCCGCGCGAGTTGGAGGCCTTCGCCGAACGATTCAAGCAACGGCGTATCAAGCTCGGTGTCACGCAGGCCGACGTCGGCAAGGCACTCGCCAACCTCAAGCTACCGGGCGTCGGCGCTCTCTCGCAATCGACGATCTGTCGCTTTGAATCGCTCACGCTCTCGCACAACAACATGATCGCCCTGAAACCGATCCTCCAGGCTTGGCTCGAGGAGGCGGAGGCGCAGGCGAAGAACAAGCGACGCGATCCCGATGCGCCCTCGGTATTGCCGGCCGGCGAGAAGAAGCGGAAACGCACCAGCATCGCCGCGCCCGAGAAACGCTCGCTGGAGGCGTACTTCGCGGTCCAACCGCGACCCTCGGGCGAGAAGATCGCCGCGATCGCGGAGAAGCTCGATCTTAAGAAGAACGTCGTCCGTGTATGGTTCTGCAATCAGCGGCAGAAGCAGAAACGCATGAAATTCGCGGCTCAACATTGACCCGAGGGTGGCTTGTGACAGCAGAACTGACCGTACCAGCTGCCTGGTCTCGAGCCGAAACCCGAACCCCTGACCGAGTTTCAGGGATGGCCGTGAGACAACGCTCCAGAACCGTCGGAGGCTCTAGGGCTTCCCTTGGACACCGTTGATGGACAACCCCCCGAATGACGAGAGATTCCGAGTCATCGTCGTCGGGCAAACATCATCATCGGGGATGTCCACTCGCGGGACGTCTTTCGCGGCCGCGCGAGATAAACGATGGCTCGATACCATGGGCAGATACTACCGGTACATCGTGCTGTCACAGGCTGAGGATGAGTCGCTTGTTATCACTGCGCGTGTGTAATATGCATGTAACGCATATTCTGGAATCACCGGTTGCAGGGAACTATTCTTGACCCGTCGGTTCGCGATTCTCTTTTTCTCTATCTATTTTTCTCTCAACTTGAACTATACGATTACGTCTCATCGCGCTGTGTGATGTTAAAGAGATATATAACCGGCGCAAACATACAACCTAATGCTGGTAACGTATTTACGAACGTTTCGCGATGAACAATATCATCGCGCTGTGATAAATATAAATCCATATCGGATTGCTTCTTCAACGCGGAGTTGACGCTAAACGAAGATTTCGTATACAAGATGTTTCACTTTTATCGGATAAGCCGTAATTAATTAAGGATTAACAGAAATTACGACAAATTTCTAATCAATTTTTCTTAACAGGTTTCAGTCGAGATTCACTCATACGCGAATAAATCCGAGTACGCCGCGCGATATACCTCTTTATTTCAAACGAAAATGCGCGAGAACAATTTTTGTTTGTAATAAAAAAGAGGCGCGAATCACGCATCTGCGAATAATATACAAATATAATACCGAGAAAAAACACCGATCGTTGCAATAATGTATGATGCTTTCAACAGTATGATTTTTGGAAAATGAGGAGATGCGTTGAAGGATTATATCAGCGCTTTCTTCGTATTTTCATTTGCGTTAACAGGAAGCATTATAGTGACGAATTCGTATTGCATACAATAACATTACGGAGTTATACAAATACCGCACGATTCGTCAGTTTCATTCGGGATATAATATTTACTAATATCGCTTTTAAGAATTTTAAAGTAAAATACATATTGCAATATTTGTTTGTGAAAATTTAATAGTAAACTTTGAGATAAATTTTACATTGCAATTAATCAAAATATAAAAGTTGCAAACATTTTAATACAAATAAATTCAAAAATTCTTCTTTTTATTAAAGAGAAAGAAACTCGAGTATTAAATTTCAGAAAAATTAAAAGTAAATTCTTCTGCGAATTCATTCAATATTTTTGTAGAAGACAATAAAGATATCCTAAACTATCAAAAACGGATAAAAATTACAGAGTTTAAGTACATATTGTGTATGCTTTTAAGGGAATAATTATAGGCAAAGGAGTTGACTTAATTTAAGCTATACGGTATTACTATTACAATACTTTCTCATGATCCTCTGAAGTAAAGAGCTTGCACACAGTCCGTAAAACTACGAGTTCGAGAAGCGCACCACCAACGATCGCGATAAAACAATTTACGATGCCATTTGCCCTTCGACCCTTTCGCCGTATGACATCCGCGACCGAAATCGCCGTTTGGCGCCGATTTCACGATCATATTTTTCGCAGACGCGAATATGCGAAATCCTGTAATTCATGACCCAAAATAAATCCACAATAGAGAAATGGTATTTCGTATTTCTTTGTTACAAAATAATCAAAATTTAATGAATTTCTATCAACTTTTGTCCATAATATCGCTTCAATATTTGTAGATGCATAATTGTGACAGCATTATGACATTTTATATATATTAACGATACAATATTATAGAGACCTCTACAAGAGACCTTTAACGCGAATATTACATTGCACTTGTAATTATTTATTAATAATTAATCAATTAAAAATATCATGCTTAAATGTGAAGAACATTTGAATGTTAAAAAAACAATTTTGCAACTTGTGGTTAAAAAAAATTTTGTTAATTTCTATAATTATTAAAAATTAATAAATAGAGAAAAAAAGAAAAACTTTTTATATACTTTCAGTACAGAAAGCAATAACATTTAATCGGATAATAATTATGATATTAAAAGTATCCGACACATATTTTCATATTAGCTATTAGTACGAACGTCACTGTATCGTTGACAAAATTACAATCTTCACAATTTTCATCTCTAATGATAACCGATGACATTTTACGTATTTGTAAGTCGATAACACATCGGAAACGTTCGTAAATCACCAGTTCACCATCGCAATAATTTATTGAGCAATAATCATTGAAGACACGATCGATCGCCGGGAGACAATCTCGGCGGGGATGAAGACGAAAGAAACAGAGAAAAACAGATAGAAAGAGAGAGAGAGAGAGAGAAATTTCTCGTCGTTCACTCTTCACGGACGAGCCTGCCGTGATGAATGAACGGCGAGGATCAAAGACCACCAACGCGTCTTGAAAAGTACAACTCGAAACATAAAATATAAAGTACGTATTGTTATAAAGACGACGCGCGGGTATATACGTCGCGCCGATGAAAAAAGTGATATTAATCCTAATGAAGAGACGCTCAGTGCAGTGTAAACAGTGAAGAGAACGAATAGCATGCGTGTGAACGAGTGAATGTAGCGTGAATGAGAAAGAACCAGAAAGGGGTTAAGATTTAGAAAAAGAAAGAAAGATAAATAAGAGATGAAAGGAGCGAGAGAGAGAAAGAGAGAGAGAGAGAGAGAAAGTGAGCGAGAGAGAGGAACAAACTAACAGAGCTAAGAGAAATGTTTTACGTAGTGATATTGGACAATCAGTGAAAAGACTGTACCATATCATATTGAAGCAATACCGTAGTATGTAGTAAACGAATTAATTATATTCTGTTCGTATTTTTTAATGATCGTCCGCGCATCCGCCATGCGTCATGCGCCGACTATTTTCGTAAAATTCGAGGAGGAGGCAGGAAAAGAAGGGAAGAGGGCAAACGAAGGGAGCCGCGGGAGGTGTTTTAGTCTCGATACCACACACATGTTCTGCTTTCAAAACCGACGATTAATATCTCCTTATCGATCCGATATCAGGGATGCGGGGAACGATGCCTGCACGCGCGCTCGGTTTCCACTCGCGTGAGTCAACGCGTGCGCCGTGGAAACGCGCGGTCTGTCAACGTGCGTGCGTCGGGGAAAAAAAAAAAAAAGAGTTCAGTTTTCGATTATGTTTTTCTCGATACACCCCGCGCGATCAACATCCCGCGCGCGCGCGAATAATAGGAGATCGAGAGGATCTCTAGCTGTATACACGCGTGTCTATCTCTCTTTTTGTTCGCCCGACGAGAAGTCCGTCGTATTGCGCCGTTTTTTTGCGTAACGACAACGAAGTTCTACGAATGCGAGATCGAAGCATCCTCTTAACGGAAGGTAAGACGCGCAGCGACTCGAATGAGAGAGAAAGAGAGAGCACGCGGTCGGTTTCACACGACCGTAATAGCTCGGCTGTAAGTCGCGATTGTTAGAATAAAATGCGCGATATCTTCTAAAGTTGGATACACGATAGAGACTTATTTCATGTAACTGAGTTACATCTTAAATATTAGTTTTGTCTCGATATTAGAAAAGTCTCGAAAAAATTTTCAAGTCACACAGATCTAATCTACTACTTGAAATCATTTCAACCAAACAGATTTTATATTTATAAAGTGGATAATTAATTATTTCTTATCTCTTATCTCACAATAAAAAAAAAAAAAATATTTCGGACGATATACGTTACTTAAGATCAAAATTTTATAGAATTATTTTTAAGTGAGAAAGTGATTAGAAAATTTAAGAACACAATTTCGTGTGTGTAAAATAAAGATAATTTAGTTGAATTAGATTAACATCAGAAATCCATTCTCTATATTGACAGATTGAAGAAGGTCGACCAGCCAAAAAGTTGACATTAGAAACGTGTCTCTCTACTTTAACAGATAGAAGAGGATCGAGCAACTGACATGAGCAAGTATCCGAGACGTCGATTCCTCGTTTAATTTCAACTTTGTTCCAAACTGATCTCGTACTTTCATTATCCGATTCTATAATATTAATGAGCTTAACATTTCATTTATCAACCATAGAAAATATGATTTGTCATCATGTAATAAGATCCACGTTCCAACAAAGTAATAGCTTAGATATTTCGCCTGATTTTACTTTAAATTTTTTCTAACAATTATGGGAACTTCCTTAATTACAGAATGTTTTCGTAGTGAATATTAAAGGAACATTACTTTTCAACGATTTTAACGAAATCTTCCTTTACTTTTTTACTTTTTGTACTTTCCAGCGCACTTTATCTTGGCAAAAATTTAATTGAAGAAAAAATATCGCGATTTTATTCAATCTTAAATCTTGCGAGAAATCTATATCCGTATTGGATAATGAAATATACAGTAAGAAAGTTTGTCGGATAATGTGTATCCAACGTTAGAAGACGTTCTGTGAGGAGGATCCAGGCAAATGAAAATATTAGTAATAGTTAAAGGTAAAATCGACGAGAAAAAAAAACGGTAGTGGTTTTTAAATTGTACATATGTAAGAGGATAAGTATTTTATAGGAGAGTAATAGCCGATTTGCCATTCTATTAGGTAGTGGAAAAGGAGTTTTAGTGCAATATAGAAATCTATAGCGAGACGTTCATTATTCATTGTTTTCTCTCTTGTACGTGGCGCGTCCGCCCGAGCGGGCCAATATCAGCGCGTTTTTATCAGCCTTCACCGACGGTCATCGAAAATCGCATGCAGGCAGATTCGCCTGACATCGCGGCCGTTCTTCTCTCGTAGGAAAAAAAAAAAAAAGAAAAAGAAAATTTATTTTCCTATACGACTGTTCAATTGCGTAATGTATATCTCGATTCTGTCGACGACGCAGATTGTCTTAAGCATGCAACTTTCTAGTCACTGTGTACACGATTTTCCTAATCCAAATTTTCAAATTCTGATGAATTAAAACGTTGGGTGGAAATGTCGCGGAAAAAAACCTACCATTTCTTTAATTGTTTCTCGTATCTTGTTCTTTTGTGAATATTGCTTATTTTCTGACGTTATATGGGAGCTATCGCAATGCCATTATTATAAAAAAACATTCTTAATAATGTTGTTGTTACGTAACTGATGAAATTATGTAAATATTATTCGTATTATCTCTATATAAATTAGGTTAAGAATACGTTTTACGCACTTGACAGAATGAACATGAAATAAGACATAAGACGCCACAGGAAGTATCCGGAATATATTGTGTGTATTAACAATATATAATTGCACATTATTACGCGTATGTTAAGTTGTTACAAGAGTTTTAATATTCTTTGTAAAAAAAAGAATCATAATTCTTCAATAACATCGGTACGTACAAAATTAACGAAGCAAACGAAAAACTAATGAAAAATAATCCAAAACTTCTAAATATAAAATCAATTAATTATTCTATTATTATCGCGATGTAAATACAGAAACGTCCTGAAATAAATTCCATACTTCCTGTATTTGGCCAAACTCAGCGTCATTAATTACTCTTTTCTCACTTAATCATACCGTATCGCGTTATAGTACGACTATATACAAATAAATTTTCTCACCTTACATTATATATTCATTGAACGACTAAATAAAACATTTGCTGGGTTGTAAATTACGATTCGTCGCTTACACAGTACGTCACGATAAGTTTCCATTGTTTAAACAAACATCGCTGTATAATATAAAGAAATTTTTAAAAAAATTGCGCGATGCAATATCATAGGATGTTCTAGAACCAAATGTTTTTTGAATCAATAATTCTTCAGGTTTTTCAAAATCGATTTTTTTTTTGTAAGAGAATATTAAAACACATCGATAGTTTTCTAATCCGCTATCAAAAATAGATTTTTCATATATTAAAATTTAATAGCTCTCTTTTAATTCATATCAAGCAAAATTTTAATTTGAAGAATTTGATTAAAAACATATATATTGAATTGTATATTAAAACATTGTTATAAAAATGATGACTTCTTCCAATTACCTTTTCTAAAAAATTTTATTCCAAACTAGTCAAAAAATATGTGACTGAAAAGATAGACAGTGGTTTCAGGACCTCCTACGCAAAAAGAAGGGTGATAATGATTTACTTTGGTATATACTGCAATAAAAAAGAAATAAACGCGCATCTGTGCGCCATCTCGTGCAACGTGAGCATTAAGTCGTCAATGCACAGATTTGTAGTAATTATTATTTGACAGAAGGGATATTTTAAAAACAAAATATATATATATAATATATATATTTTTTTTTGAAAAGGAATCTCAATGAACATTTATGTTAATTAATATATTTGGCACTTTAATTAAAAGATAAAACATTGAATAAATAAAATATCTCGGATCTTAATTTAAGATTCTTAATTCAAGAATCTTAAGTTTCTCGATTGCAATATATATCTCGGTTTAAACGAAATAGACTATTTATGAGTAAGACTGCAAGACGGAATAGAAGCGCTCCTCAGGCCCAAAATGTTATATACACATTTAATACAGGGTAAAAAAGTCATATCACACACATAATATGCTTTTATCAATTGTTATCGTCACGAAATGCACTTAAGAGTCTTGCCAAATAACGCGATCAAATGTGACGCAAACTATGTATGTACGTCGTAATTTTCGACTTGCGCAGATTTACGATACATCCGTACAATATTGTATATTTTCTAGTTTAAAAAGCCTTTTAACAAAAGAAAACTATTATTTTGAAACATTTTTTTTTTTACGCAAAAAATATTTCTTATCAAATTTATTAACATAACTGTGTTTGAAAATTAAAAACCAATTGTTTAAAAAAACCATTATTTTTGAATATCTCTAATATTTTTGATCATCCATCGATATATAGTCGAGATAAAAAATGTAATGCGTAAATGTAAATATATATATCTGGGTATAATATCATTTAAAAGACAGTTGTTAAGCGCTATAGCTCGCTATAATCTACGTATCGATCGCAACTTTTCAGCGATGTATACGTTTCTATCTCAGATGCACGGTTTATTCCTTTTTCTTAACTCCGCGTTTTCAATTTCTAAAAATATCTTTTAATATAATACTTTTCTTCCCAGGAGCTAATTTATATAATCGCAAATACAATAGAACCTGAACATAAAAGTAAGAGTTGAGGCGTTCTAAGAGATTCCTGCAGTTTTATACAAAAAGCGAGATGATCGATATTTCACGTGCATAGAAAAAAAGGAAATATAAACAAATATTTATAACAATAAGCTGAAAAAATTGGTACAACTCAATCGTTGCATTCCAACCTTTCCCATTTATTTTCTTATATAAGTAACCCTATAAAGCGCGAATTATCTAACCAGATAATCTATGGCGAAAAATGATCGCGTTGTACTGTCGCATGATATGTGCGTAAATAGTGTGAAGACTCTTATGTATGCGTGCGTATAATTTATTCATTTTTATGGCGATTGCGCGGATCATCAACAATCGCCCCAGATATCCGCCGACACGATTTGAGACGGGTGACCGAAAAGTATTACGTCAAGACACGTGTGACGGGAGCATATTTGTATAAAGAGAAAAAAAAATACGGAAATTAAAAAATAATTAGTATAAATAATTATTATATCAGCAATTAGGGATTAAATGTTTATACATATAAATTGAGAAGAGAGAGAGGGAAGCACCCCCCCCATCGTTCGATCGAATTTGCCCAAGTTGATAATCGCAATCGCTCACGACGATTTTTAAAGCTAATATACGCCGCGTTTTTGTGAGACGACGTCGTCGCAATTCCTCGTTCTTCGGTTCGGTTAAGATACTTTTACGCGTATATATTTAATATAGAAAACGAACTCTCTTTGAAAACTATTTTAAATAGCGTTCAATAACGATAACATAAGAAAACACGTAGAGCAAACTTATCTTCCATTAAGGAGAGGAACTTCGCTTTCGTTCTACATCTATTCGTTCTACGCTCTTTACCAAGCGCGTTCACGGACATGCGTAACGCATTTAACAGACTGGTGAAAATCTGAGAAACTCGCGCGGATCGCGCGCAAACCGTCGTTTATAGAAATAGAAGTAACATCGTACTACGCATATTTATGTTTACACTATGTCTACGTACAACACATTCAACGTGTCTCATAATAACTCCAGATATGTCAGAATATGAATCTATATGTGTGTAATAACGATCGACAAATCATAATCATAATTTTTCTCACAGCGAATTAAATTCTCATTAATCTCTAATAAATTGTAATTAAACGCGATCAGTGTAAAGGTGAAACGCTATTTATGAGTAAGACTGTAACTATCGCGAAAACGATATAATAAAATATAATAAAGACATATCATAAAAGATACTAGTTTAATTGTCTGACATTGTAGAAATTTCTATGTAAATATGTTGCGTGCAACTTGGAGCAATGTTTCGAGGCTATGTTTATGTATAAATAAATCATGTGTCCCATAGCAAACTATTTGATGTTATCTTCTTAATTATTTGCTTGGCAGACGCTTGGGCTAGCTCTTACATTCGTAGGCACCTTCGAGAATCTGTACATAATCGACAAATATTGTACGAATTGTAAATCTATTTGTAAATTATGTAGCAATTAGTTTGTTAGTTAAATTGTATTTTGCTTCTCTAAATACTTAGCATAATTCACATAAGTAAAAAATTCTCGTTATCCTTTGTACGGTCTCATCCACAATGAACGATTTTGATTTTATGGCGCGTATCACGTAACTCGAATGTTAGCCAATATCTCTAACCTCCCCTCATAGTTTCGCATATTATCGAAATGAAACAAGAAACAAATAACATACTCTACATATCGCAAATGCGTGTAATAGCAAAATTTTCATGAATTTTTGTATCAATGCGTTATCGGCTTCTCAAACGTACCAAATTGCGCGCAATGTACGATAAGGGGAAAGAGAAAGATTCCTCCATACTGTACATATCATGTGCCATAATTCATTTACCATACTTTGTGTCCAACTTTGTTCCAAGTACCTACTCAATTATAAATATTATAGTACATAGTATAATAAAGTAAACCTTGATGTTATTGATAATTTTATTGTATGCCTTTCACTTTCCACTTTCCAAATGTTTAAAGGCTCGAGAAAAGAATCTGTCCATGAAAATAAAATGTTGGAAGAAAAATATGAGAATGGGAGAAAGACGTGAAAGATGAACAGTAAAGATTTCCAATATCGAAACAAAAATCAGATGTAGACAGAGGGCCAAGGCAAAGATATAAAAGTTTTAAATTTATACAAGATAAAAAAAGAGATTAAATTTCTAATAAGAGATTTTAATCAGTCTCGCATACTTGCACTCAATTGCGCAAAATTCTCTCAAACTAACGATAAATGTACATAAATTATAAAAAATGTAGATTCATTGTAAACATGTTTATTAAATATAAAGTATATCTTATTTAAAAAAATTATATTTTATTAAATAAGTTCCTTTTTCATCGCAACTATTTAATTCGTTAAAAGAAAAATAGAATTTTTTATGATAGAGATAGAGAGAGAGAGAAAGACGGAGAGGAAAAGACTGTAAAATTTCTTTAAATATACATTTATGCGATGCAAGAGTGAATTTACATCCTTTCGCGTCATCCACAATAACAATAATCTCTCCGTCTATTAGTTTCGTGAAATGCGTACTGTATAAACAGAAAGACAATAGTTATGCCCGCGGAAAATAAGTATCGCATGCAATGTTTTTATTGAACCGAATCCAGACATTGTGGCACATTGCGTGCTACACCACAGCGTTGCGTGGAATTATAAATTTATACGGCAGGCACGTGTACGCTGTTAAAAAGATTATTTATCCAAATCAGAATATCATGCCTCGCGACTCGCATTTCACGCGAAACGGAATGGCGCGTTTCATATCGGCGGTGGCACAAATGATATTTTCTCTGATAATCATCAAAAAACTAAGAGATAAATATCGCTCGAAGTGATTCGCGTTATGCATCTTCTGCATTAATTAGGTTAACAACTTGTCCCTAATTTTCTGTTCAAGCACCATATTCGCAAATCAAAATTAAAGCATTATCCGCGCGGCTTCGAAGCAAGACACCTGTTAAGTGTAAATTGTTTAGAACAAACATTCTTTTCGATAATTAATAGTGCAGCTAACATTATCAACGCTTGACACAGTTCTGTCATATCTAACAATAAATAATGCGACACCATGTATCTATTACGAATAATGCAATTAATTATTACGTATCAAATGACTGTTCTATTACGAACGACGGTCTTTGTTAGAATTTCGATGCATTGTGTTTAGTAAATCTATATATGAAGAGTAGAGGGAAAAAATGTACATATATAAATTAATATTTTGCATTGTTGCATTACAAGAGTAAGAGAGTTACAGTATTAACTTTATTAATTTAAATAGCCAATTTAAAAAATATAGAATTTGAATTTTACATTTTATATATGTCTCGAGTGATTCTATTTTTATTTCTATTAGTTAATTTAAATATTATTAGAGACAAACGCGTTTCTAAATTAGCTCCTATCGAGAGACTTATTTTAGCAGTCCTCTCAAAATTAAACATGAAAAACAAAATTATTAAATAAGTAAGGAAAAGTAGATAAGAAATTTTATATATATATATA
>NW_021853667.1:30122-66912 GCF_003651465.1 Formica exsecta | reverse complement strand
ATATATATATATATATATCATTACAATTAACAATAATATTTTAATATATAATATAGAGAACATTTATCTCCGAACATATATTGAGCGGCAAAACACAATTGCGAGTATTTGCAAAGTTGCACTGTGTTGTGCGTTGTATTGAACTGTACCGCATAATTATCTATTTCACAGGTAAATCATTATACAGCGCCGTGATTGCAAGTGAATTTTACAAGGGGCAACGTTCAGCAGCAAGACAAAATGATGTAGTTACTATGTAGCCGCGAGCTATTGAAATTTACTTGCCTCAACAATATCTATACGTACGCGCAACTCGTGAAAAATTATTGAAAACAAACGACGCGTACAATTGGAAAAAATGTGATTTTTGTATTAAACCAAAAAAATCTGATAGAATAAGAAAGCTACATTTCGAATTAAATGCGGCATTAAAATTATATGTCATTAAACGTAATTTAGTTTTAATGATCTGCTAAAAGTTCTTAAGTTCTCATTCACTATTTTATTGTACTAGTATTGACTCAAGATCGGTACAAGCAGTTGGTTAATATTTGTCCATTGAGAATAGACAAACGGGATCAATTCTAGGGGAAGCCAAAAGCAGGCGGAAAATACAATAAGACTTATTTGTGCATTTTTTCTGCTAGTTTAATTTCGATAAACAATTTATTTAAACAATAATTTTATATTTAACTAGAAAAACTGCCAGCATAATTCTTCGAATATTATATTGTCTAAAAATTCGTTCTAAAAATAAAAAAAAATAATAAAAAATAGCATAAAGCAAAATCATAAAATTCGCGAATTTTTATATTATTTTTAATTTTTCAAAGGAAATAAAACGCTCTTTCTAGATTCAATATCAGTGAAATAAAATCCTCCACAAAGAATAATTTCAAAAATTGATATATAATAAATATATCTATAGAAAAATTACGTTGTAATTTAAAATTCTTTATTTTTCTAAAAAAGATTCTCTTCAAAAATCAGTTACATACCTGAAAAGAATAATCTGCTCGATACGGTGACGATAAGTCCGTGACTAAGAAAAAGCCGCGAGGGAAATGAGTTTACGGTATCTGCTGATTAATTGGCACGACGGACAAACATTGGTCGAGAGACCTAAGGCTTGTTTGCTTGTATATACATCGTCGGCAGTAAGGATGAAGGACTATATAGGCTCGTTCATGTATTGAACGGGCGCACGTTGACACGAACACGCGTTCTCCAGAACATGTGGCAGGCGCGTACCTACCTACCCACCCCCGTGTAGCTTTTGTGTTACAAATCATGTTTACATTATCGCTACACTTGTGCCGCTGCTAACCGGTGTTCTATACGCGCACTCATTCTCGACAGTCTAATAGCCCGAGGAGACTAGGCAGCCAATTTACTGAGCTCAAGGGCTGCGGCGATTAGTTTGATTTTCGGATTCGTTAGGTCTGTAGTCGTCGAGAAATCGGTCCCGGTGAATATACAAGGAATCGACTAATTGCATAAGTGAGGCGGAGAAAAAATATTATGTTAACTCTACGCACGCGCGCGATAAGAATTCCGCGTCTAAGCGAAATGAAATACTCATTCATCTTCGATGATATTTTCACTGATTTAATTTAAGAAAGCACGTTCTGCATAATCCGTGTCGAAAAGATTTTTTCTTTTACATTAGCATATTTCAGATTCCAAGTAGTTATTTACAGAAATAGTTATAGTCAATATCGCAACAGAACAATGATTTATATTTCGATTCTTATTTCGAATAAATACGCAAAATTTTTACGCATCGTTTACATCGTTTAAATGTTAATGAATCGCGCGGATAATTGCTAAGTATAACGATATTATAATGATCGCCTTCTAAGATAAATTAAAAATATTATAACTTTCTTTCACTTACCGATACGATGTGCAACAGTGAAGCTGTAAAAACACCACGTGATCTAAAAATAAATTATAGATCGCCTCTTCTTGAGCCTGCTTCTTCTTTCTTGTTCATCTATTCAACTGCTTCTTCAAGACATAATACTCACTCGCAAGGACAGTTAATTACGATTCGCGCACGAATTAGTAAAATAATCGCGCGATATTTCCCGGTATTAATCTGTACATGATGTATACTTTACGTGAGTATACTCTGCGCTAGACTGTCGTATCTGTTGATTATATCGCGTATATATCACGATAGTTTGATGTATTATGATACGCATGTGTTCGAATAACAAAAACTTACGCCGAATTATGCAGGGTATATACTGTTGACGTATGGCAACCTTGTTGTCGTTCGTACGGAGAAACTTAAACGAGAAGGTAGTGGCACGTGTATTACTTTGTAAAACGAGATTTTTTTCTGTTGTCACTATAATCATAACGATTAATAAACTCCCGCGATTAGCAACTCGTAAACTATACCGAGACAACGGTTACTTATCAAAGCAAGTATTTCATACGATTTATACTTTTCAAATAACAATCGCGAAACAGCGATAAAGAATAAAAAGCGAAAAGTATTATCGTTTTATCGAAATTTTTACGGAAAATTAGTCTCTTTAACAATGCTTGAACTTGGATATATCTCGCATCGTGCACATTTTTCGCCCGTTTAAACGTAACTTGCCACAATTATATTTGAATTGTGAACGTATAAGAGTACAAGAAATACAATAATATCGAGTACAAGTATGATTTAAATAACGTGGAGTTTTCATAAAAGAGATACACCGTTTGTTAACGATTAGTTTAAGAGATTAAAAAAATCGAATATATAGGACACAAATTTATTTTATAATGTGTTAAATATTTCGTAATGCTAAGGAATTCACACCGACACTGGTATGCGCCTTGACGACGTATACGGCGCGACCTTATTTACATACCGTAACCTTGGTCATTCACGCGGCAACACTCGAGCGGCGCGAGCTACGTCAACATTATCTTTCGAGACATGATCACGACAAGTACTGAGATGCTGAACGCAATCATTTCCTTATCGATTATCACAATTGGCAATTACTAATCTCGATTAACTCTCGCGATGTGAATTCATACTGAAACAAATCGGCTACTTGTGCGAATATTTCGCGCGACTTAAAAATTTCAGATAAGAATCGTGACGACAAAAATTATAAAATATCATTTTATTGAGATCTCTGTTTACGGACGATAATTGTATCTTGGACTTTGCTTAGATTCGGATGTATTTCGCGTCGCGCTTTGAAAATTTTATCCAGCTTTAAATATTGGTAATTTGTCCATTATTTTAGTGACGAAGTAATACATCAATCATCAAATTGAATAATTCAAGCAATAGAGACTCGTAATATGTTAACTAATTTTATTAATAATAACCATTTATTTCGGTTATATTTATATATATTCTCGAATCGCGTCTTAATCAACTTGGTTTGCGTGGTATTAGAATAAACCAATAACCGATATCATTTTCAATCACCAATAAAAGGACAGAGCAGCCTGACTACGAGTAGGAAAGGCATTACAATGCATTTAATATAATCTAATCGTAAGGATAATTATGTGTATTTCTATTTACGCGATATACGAAAAATATAATAAGTGCGCGTTGCGTTACTGACTGATACCGGGAGTGCCGTACAAAATATACCGTACAACGATCATATTTTGCTAATTAGTGCGCGGACAATCGTAACTAACTATGCTTTCGCAAGTGAGCGTTATTCCATGAAAAGCAACTGAATTTTTTCTTTTACATTAGCATATTTCAGATTCCAAGTAGTTATTTACAGAAATAGTTATAGTCAATATCGCAACAGAACAATGATTTATATTTCGATTCTTATTTCGAATAAATACGCAAAATTTTTACGCATCGTTTACATCGTTTAAATGTTAATGAATCGCGCGGATAATTGCTAAGTATAACGATATTATAATGATCGCCTTCTAAGATAAATTAAAAATATTATAACTTTCTTTCACTTACCGATACGATGTGCAACAGTGAAGCTGTAAAAACACCACGTGATCTAAAAATAAATTATAGATCGCCTCTTCTTGAGCCTGCTTCTTCTTTCTTGTTCATCTATTCAACTGCTTCTTCAAGACATAATACTCACTCGCAAGGACAGTTAATTACGATTCGCGCACGAATTAGTAAAATAATCGCGCGATATTTCCCGGTATTAATCTGTACATGATGTATACTTTACGTGAGTATACTCTGCGCTAGACTGTCGTATCTGTTGATTATATCGCGTATATATCACGATAGTTTGATGTATTATGATACGCATGTGTTCGAATAACAAAAACTTACGCCGAATTATGCAGGGTATATACTGTTGACGTATGGCAACCTTGTTGTCGTTCGTACGGAGAAACTTGAACGAGAAGGTAGTGGCACGTGTATTACTTTGTAATACGAGATTTTTTTCTGTGTTGTCACTATAATCATAACGATTAATAAACTCCCGCGATTAGCAACTCGTAAACTATACCGAGACAACGGTTACTTATCAAAGCAAGTATTTCATACGATTTATACTTTTCAAATAACAATCGCGAAACAACGATAAAGAATAAAAAGCGAAAAGTATTATCGTTTTATCGAAATTTTTACGGAAAATTAGTCTCTTTAACAATGCTTGAACTTGGATATATCTCGCATCGTGCACATTTTTCGCCCGTTTAAACGTAACTTGCCACAATTATATTTGAATTGTGAACGTATAAGAGTACAAGAAATACAATAATATCGAGTACAAGTATGATTTAAATAACGTGGAGTTTTCATAAAAGAGATACACCGTTTGTTAACGATTAGTTTAAGAGATTAAAAAAATCGAATATATAGGACACAAATTTATTTTATAATGTGTTAAATATTTCGTAATGCTAAGGAATTCACACCGACACTGGTATGCGCCTTGACGACGTATACGGCGCGACCTTATTTACATACCGTAACCTTGGTCATTCACGCGGCAACACTCGAGCGGCGCGAGCTACGTCAACATTATCTTTCGAGACATGATCACGACAAGTACTGAGATGCTGAACGCAATCATTTCCTTATCGATTATCACAATTGGCAATTACTAATCTCGATTAACTCTCGCGATGTGAATTCATACTGAAACAAATCGGCTACTTGTGCGAATATTTCGCGCGACTTAAAAATTTCAGATAAGAATCGTGACGACAAAAATTATAAAATATCATTTTATTGAGATCTCTGTTTACGGACGATAATTGTATCTTGGACTTTGCTTAGATTCGGATGTATTTCGCGTCGCGCTTTGAAAATTTTATCCAGCTTTAAATATTGGTAATTTGTCCATTATTTTAGTGACGAAGTAATACATCAATCATCAAATTGAATAATTCAAGCAATAGAGACTCGTAATATGTTAACTAATTTTATTAATAATAACCATTTATTTCGGTTATATTTATATATATTCTCGAATCGCGTCTTAATCAACTTGGTTTGCGTGGTATTAGAATAAACCAATAACCGATATCATTTTCAATCACCAATAAAAGGACAGAGCAGCCTGACTACGAGTAGGAAAGGCATTACAATGCATTTAATATAATCTAATCGTAAGGATAATTATGTGTATTTCTATTTACGCGATATACGAAAAATATAATAAGTGCGCGTTGCGTTACTGACTGATACCGGGAGTGCCGTACAAAATATACCGTACAACGATCATATTTTGCTAATTAGTGCGCGGACAATCGTAACTAACTATGCTTTCGCAAGTGAGCGTTATTCCATGAAAAGCAACTGAAACTATGAACAACAGAAGACGAGCAAGTCCAAAGAGACATCAGGCAATCTGTACTTTACAGATACAACGTCGGTGAGTAAGAGAGAGAATTAAATTATTTTTTATTTTTATTTTGTGTGAAGTCATAGATTCGCAAATATTATATGCATATGATTTATACGAAATATTAAGATAACATGTATAAGATTAAAATATATACAATAATTATATAGAAAAAGATATATTAAAAAAAAGATTAAAAATTAGTCTTTTTCTGACAAATTTCTTGATTATCTGATTATCCACGTATAAAAATTTTTATTTGCGATGATAATAGATGCAATAATAAAAAAAAATGTTCTATGTTATTTATTTTATAAATTGCTTGATTATTATTTTTTTTTTATTTGTCTACAGTTATTACTATATTAAATACAGATCAAAAATTTAAATGTAGAATAACAAAAATGTTAAAGATAGATTAATGTATTACGAATCTATTATCTCAGAATTGTATGGATTAAGAATATTAATATTTTACTTTAAAATACATTCGTTCATTTATTATGTACACAGGAATGTGTACATGAAGCTCATTCGTCTTGAAACAGATTTTCTGTTTACATAAATTATTTCAAAGATATGTATCTAAGTATATATAATCAGTTATCTTTCTTGAAGTCATAGATTCGCAAATATTATATGCATATGATTTATACGAAATATTAAGATAACATGTATAAGATTAAAATATATACAATAATTATATAGAAAAAGATATATTAAAAAAAAGATTAAAAATTAGTCTTTTTCTGACAAATTTCCTGATTATCTGATTATCCACGTATAAAAATTTTTATTTGCAATGATAATAGATGCAATAATAAAAAAAAATGTTCTATGTTATTTATTTTATAAATTGCTTGATTATTATTTTTTTTTTATTTGTCTACAGTTATTACTATATTAAATACAGATCAAAAATTTAAATGTAGAATAACAAAAATGTTAAAGATAGATTAATGTATTACGAATCTATTATCTCAGAATTGTATGGATTAAGAATATTAATATTTTACTTTAAAATACATTCGTTCATTTATTATGTACACAGGAATGTGTACATGAAGCTCATTCGTCTTGAAACAGATTTTCTGTTTACATAAATTATTTCAAAGATATGTATCTAAGTATATATAATCAGTTATCTTTCTATATAAATATTAAGATATTAAAATATTATAAAATATTAAAATATTTTTTGAGAGTGGGTATTTTTTTTCTAATATCATGTTAAAAATAATCTCGGTATAAGCAATGTATAATAAATATAATCGCGTCAAAAGATATAAAAAATAAAGACGTCAAATATGCACGCGCTCATTGTAAAAAACAGTTTTGCAAAATAGTCTGTTACTTTACTACAATGTATTATATATACGCTCTCTCCGAAATGTCTGAGCTAGTAAATGCTAATGTTAAAATGCAATCGTTTCATATGAATAAAAAGAACGAACGAGTATAATGGCCTTAAATGCGACGGTATTAGTTACTTCAGTGTCTAGCGTCACTCTGCTGGAGTTACTAATACCGCCGTATTAGCAACCAAGTTAAAAGTAGAACAGACTATAGCTGTTAAATATTGATTTGGGAACATTTAACCGTCTACGCCAGAACCAATCAGTCGGAATGTACTCTTTTCGGACAAAACTGCATTTTCCATGTTTTGCACGTCATGTGTTTAAAAATATTTTTTTGCATATATCATAGTAACATTATTAGCTTTATATTTTGTTCGTACAGAGTGTATCTTATAAATATCTATTATTTGGAATGCATATATAAAATTTAACGCATAATCTTTTCCTGTATATATTATTAAATATTTTATCGCAAAAGGTTTAATAAATAAATACCTAGTAATATCTTAATTAAAATGTAAACAAGATTTTTTGGAAATTTAGAAAAAAAATAATCTTATGGAGAGCGGCGCAATATCGATATAAACAGAATGCAGTAAACTTAGATTCGATATATAAAAAGGCATCCTGATGTATTATTAACAATTGTTTATTATCAACGCTTTAATATCATGATATATTACACATACGATATTTAATATATTATGAATCATATGTGGTGGGCTGATTTGAAACCTACATTTCATATACATCGTAATAAGCAACAATGATGGCAACAATAACAACAAATTATTTTCAAATATTAATATTTATATACATATAAATCATATCCCATATATATCATGATATAAGCTAAGATAATATAAAAATATCCATAATTATACGAATGGAGTATTATTGTACGAGAGATAATCTTCCATATAAATTTTTGGATAATTCATAAACAAGCGAAAGATTAAAAACAAAAGACTTTATTTAATTCTTGAATGATCGATTATTTGTCTAAGGAAAAATCGATCCCAAATCATTCAAAGAGTTGATAAATGATTTGAGACACCCTACATAATTTACATTCAAAACACGGTGTTATAATTTTATATCTATCTATTTGAAATATTCGTGTTTTCAAATTATTCAACTAAGATTTCTAAATAAATGTCGAAAGAACTGTGGTAAATTTAAACGCAAGCTTATAAAACTCTATTACATTTTCGCCGATATATTTAAACCCCGGTATTATAATCCCGTTGGCAATGACAACCATGGAGATGACGAGCACAGGCACAACTTTTCTAAGAAACTACAGTATATTAGTCCCGGCGATCACGTCACAAAAGTTATTGCGATACAATGACGATTCCCATAAATGATTCAAACGAGCGCGGAATTGTCGGGAGTTATGTGATATTGTTCGACCGCTCTCGGATACGTGCCCCTTCTATCCCTGCCCCTCCTCCTCCTTCTCCTACCCCCTGAACAAAAGACTCTCTGACACGCAAAATTGACCGAAGGAAAAGAGAGTAAAAAAGGGATGTTACTGGAAAGGGAATGAATGTGTGCGGCCAGTGAGTAGCGCTGCGCAACGAGAATGGCAGGAGCCGAGGAGAGAACGAGAGCGTCACGACGCGGTGCGTAAAAGCGGGAGAAAGAGGGGGAGGGGGTCTCGGCAAGAACACAAAAAGAGAGAGAGAGAGAGAGAGAGAAGCAGTAAAGGAGAACGTGAGGGCGAAGGAAGGGTCTCCAAGATGTCGTGACAGTGAGGGGTCGGATATATCGTTCTCCACGAGCCACTGCAACAGATATAACGGGCACGAGGGCCCGGAGTTGCCGACGCGAGACCCGAGCGATGAACGTGAATTATACATGACGCACAGAACACAATCGCCCATCTCTCTCTCTCTCTCTCTCTCTTTCTCTTTATCATGTTAAAAATAATCTCGGTATAAGCAATGTATAATAAATATAATCGCGTCAAAAGATATAAAAAATAAAGACGTCAAATATGCACGCGCTCATTGTAAAAAACAGTTTTGCAAAATAGTCTGTTACTTTACTACAATGTATTATATATACGCTCTCTCCGAAATGTCTGAGCTAGTAAATGCTAATGTTAAAATGCAATCGTTTCATATGAATAAAAAGAACGAACGAGTATAATGGCCTTAAATGCGACGGTATTAGTTACTTCAGTGTCTAGCGTCACTCTGCTGGAGTTACTAATACCGCCGTATTAGCAACCAAGTTAAAAGTAGAACAGACTATAGCTGTTAAATATTGATTTGGGAACATTTAACCGTCTACGCCAGAACCAATCAGTCGGAATGTACTCTTTTCGGACAAAACTGCATTTTCCATGTTTTGCACGTCATGTGTTTAAAAATATTTTTTTGCATATATCATAGTAACATTATTAGCTTTATATTTTGTTCGTACAGAGTGTATCTTATAAATATCTATTATTTGGAATGCATATATAAAATTTAACGCATAATCTTTTCCTGTATATATTATTAAATATTTTATCGCAAAAGGTTTAATAAATAAATACCTAGTAATATCTTAATTAAAATGTAAACAAGATTTTTTGGAAATTTAGAAAAAAAATAATCTTATGGAGAGCGGCGCAATATCGATATAAACAGAATGCAGTAAACTTAGATTCGATATATAAAAAGGCATCCTGATGTATTATTAACAATTGTTTATTATCAACGCTTTAATATCATGATATATTACACATACGATATTTAATATATTATGAATCATATGTGGTGGGCTGATTTGAAACCTACATTTCATATACATCGTAATAAGCAACAATGATGGCAACAATAACAACAAATTATTTTCAAATATTAATATTTATATACATATAAATCATATCCCATATATATCATGATATAAGCTAAGATAATATAAAAATATCCATAATTATACGAATGGAGTATTATTGTACGAGAGATAATCTTCCATATAAATTTTTGGATAATTCATAAACAAGCGAAAGATTAAAAACAAAAGACTTTATTTAATTCTTGAATGATCGATTATTTGTCTAAGGAAAAATCGATCCCAAATCATTCAAAGAGTTGATAAATGATTTGAGACACCCTACATAATTTACATTCAAAACACGGTGTTATAATTTTATATCTATCTATTTGAAATATTCGTGTTTTCAAATTATTCAACTAAGATTTCTAAATAAATGTCGAAAGAACTGTGGTAAATTTAAACGCAAGCTTATAAAACTCTATTACATTTTCGCCGATATATTTAAACCCCGGTATTATAATCCCGTTGGCAATGACAACCATGGAGATGACGAGCACAGGCACAACTTTTCTAAGAAACTACAGTATATTAGTCCCGGCGATCACGTCACAAAAGTTATTGCGATACAATGACGATTCCCATAAATGATTCAAACGAGCGCGGAATTGTCGGGAGTTATGTGATATTGTTCGACCGCTCTCGGATACGTGCCCCTTCTATCCCTGCCCCTCCTCCTCCTTCTCCTACCCCCTGAACAAAAGACTCTCTGACACGCAAAATTGACCGAAGGAAAAGAGAGTAAAAAAGGGATGTTACTGGAAAGGGAATGAATGTGTGCGGCCAGTGAGTAGCGCTGCGCAACGAGAATGGCAGGAGCCGAGGAGAGAACGAGAGCGTCACGACGCGGTGCGTAAAAGCGGGAGAAAGAGGGGGAGGGGGTCTCGGCAAGAACACAAAAAGAGAGAGAGAGAGAGAGAGAGAAGCAGTAAAGGAGAACGTGAGGGCGAAGGAAGGGTCTCCAAGATGTCGTGACAGTGAGGGGTCGGATATATCGTTCTCCACGAGCCACTGCAACAGAGCACGAGGGCACGAGGGCCCGGAGTTGCCGACGCGAGACCCGAGCGATGAACGTGAATTATACATGACGCACAGAACACAATCGCCCATCTCTCTCTCTCTCTCTCTCTTTCTCTTTCTCTCTCCCTGTCTCTCTCTCTCGCACGCGCGAACGCGTCCCCATCACAACCCTCTTCCCGAAAACCGCCCCTACCGGCTTCCGCCAACTGCCCGACACAAATGCCGACACTCCTGGATACCTTCCTGATGGCCGGCTGTCGCCCGGCCCGTCGCTCGTCGTTTGCCAAACGCGAGTGTCTTCGATTTCTCTGGGAAAATCCAGAGATCGCGGAATACTATGCCAAACGCGGTCGACTCCACCCGTTTGCAGTCAATGGACCGCATTTACATCTGACGCGTTCTGTATCTAAGATATTATTCGGAATTGTGTTTATTTAAAACAAAGAGCATATATCGAGAAAAATCCTAAAATTTTCAACCAATTAATTCGAAATTTTCTAGTCGATCGTAAGATGTCAACATGTTATAATTTTGTAATAATCAAATCTGAAATTTTTTAAATAAATTTGTCACATTTAAAAGACGGATAAATAGTTAAAAATTTTCGACTCGTATATTAATTTAAATAACTAATGCGAGAAAAATGAATTTTTAAACATTATTAGATACTTTCTGTCCCCAACTTGCACCAGTGCTTGATTTCATATTTAAATGGAAGAGTTGATGCGACAAGGATGACGGTCCTTCGTATTTTTACGAGAGTGTTAATGGCGTCGAAAGACCCTCTCGCCTCAACGAGAATCTACCCTCACTTCCTCGCTCGTCCCGTAATTGAAAAAATATGAACTTTTTTGTCGCCGCAGGAGAGTACTTTCTTCCACCCTCGTTGCCCACCGCTGTCTTAGTTGGCACGTTATTATAAAACATCGTAGCTCCGTAAAGCGAAAAATTAAGACCAGTTTCGCCGAGAGAGGAAAATTGATTTAAACAGAGTTACGCGCGAATGAAGGATGCAAAAAAATTGAATAATATTATTGAGATTTGTAAAATTATCGCATGATTGTTTCGCGCTTTGCAAACACGTGTCGCGTGATTAATACAGAATATGCCATAAAATATCGTTCTCTATATTATGGGCTAATTCATACTTTCATAAAAAATAATTGTATTCAATTCAGAACATTCATACAGAATATCCAATGAATTGTGATACAATCAACAAGAAAGTTATTGCACGTAAAAAAAATAAATAAAAAATATAAAATAGATATTTTTATTGGTCATTCACATTGGTTATTCTGAAAAAAATAATCTACATTTTTTATTTGTTTTTTCACAAAGAATCATTTTCTCTTGTTGATTTTACCATGTTTTAGTGAACACCCTATATAAATGAATAATTATTTTACAACAGATTTTACAAATAGTTAAAAATGAAAAGCTTTTCAGCACAAATTAAACTTCATCGATAAAAATAAATAACAAAATCTTATTCCGCTATTGATTTTAACTAAATTTTTATTCAGATCTTAATTGTATATTTTATCTAAGACCAAGAGAGATATATTTAATAAAATTTAAAGTGTGAAAGAAGACGTTTAATTAAATTCTTTCCAAAAAAAAATTGACACTAAATATTTTGATCAAATAATATATTCGTAAATTTCTCTTAATAACGTTCACATAATCGATGTGTGCCTTAATTTTTTATTAAGGCGTCCGCGTGAGAATAAAACATATCTTATAATACACATTAAACATTCGGCGAATTTACGGGGTTATTTTTCCGCGTTCTAAGGCGTTACCTTACGCCTCTTACGATTACCGAGAATTGTTAACGTTAATCCGCGGGTCCAATTGCCGGTGGCGGTTGAAAGACGCCGCCATAAGGTAAAAACACAAGAGCTCGTCTTCGCTAATCAAAGTGTTTGCCTTCGCTTAATCCTAGCTTAGCGGGAGACTTAAATATTCCTTGTAAACTCCCGGCCAACGTCGGGGATTACTAAATGGGAGCAGCGAAGGGGTCTTGTCTTCGACTTAGCTAGAAAGTGCCAAGCTTGACTGTAATAGGATAAGACCGAAGACACGAAGACAGAGAGAGAGAGAGAGAGAGAGAGAGAGAGAAGAGTTTTTTCCTACGACAGTGCACGCTTCAAAGCGTATAATGTATCGACGAGAAAACCTCCAACCCTCCTTCCTCCGCCTACCCTCCCCCCTGCACCCCGTCCATCCGCGACGTTTCGCCTAATGTCGCGACTTAACGGACTAAAGCCCGAGGGGGGTTGCTCGGTTTTGTTTCGTAATGACTTAGAAGTGATTCTAATTGTTGCATTTTAGATCGCGACAAAAATTTGGCAATACATATAGTACAATATTAGCTAATTCGTTTCTCGGTTTAACAATGTGCCAGCCGATCAATCATTCCGCGCAATTTCCGAAACACTCATCGAAAGCAAACGGATTAATTATCTTCCGCGATAACGTGTACGCGATAATGTTTTCCTAGAGAATTAATTATCTTTGGCATGAGAAAATAGATCTCGCAACCGTATAAATCATAAAGTTAGAGAATTAAGACGCTCACCCCTCCTGTCAAATAAATTTCTGCAGATAACTCTGTGTACATCGCGTCGCGCGTCCATCAAAACACGTGCGAGGTATCCGCCTATTTTCTCGTACAAGTATGTGCACACGCGTGTAACATACTATAAGGTTACACATGCTTGGCCATGCACACGTCTATCCATCTATCAGTAGAGTGTTTTATATTGTTGCATCACACATACACATACACACGCACACATACACATATACGAAGACACCCGAACGCCCTACCGCTTCGAAACGCCTAGTCGCGTCGCGACGTATACGTTAAGAGAACCGTAGAGAAGTATGCATGTTTTGAGAGAGCGGTATTATATCGAGCATAAAGAGCGGCCGTGTCCCAAGAGGATGCACCGCGTACGTGCTCGTATGCCTTATCCGAGACCCCGCGCCGCCAACTCGGGACGAGAGAACCCCCTTCTCGTTCCTTTTTCTCTCTCTCTCTTTCTCGACGTGACTCTCTCGATCCACCCTACTTTTCACCACACGCGTCTCCCTCGGTCTCTATGTGCCATCATATGCTACCTCGTTCCTTCACCCTCTTTTTCTTTTTCTTTCTTCCTTTATCTCTTGAACAGCATAGAACAGGGATCGAACAGGTTGATAATCTCCGTATAATGCAAAAACTCGTATTGTCGCCCCCTTTATATGTATTCAAAATATAAAATATCAGCTGAAAACCCTCCTATACTTTTCTCTCTCTCTTTCTCTCTCTCTTTCTAACTACTTCAAGATCACCCTTCACCGTCATCTTATTAACACTTTCTCTTTTTCGCTCACCCCTCCTGTCAAATAAATTTCTGCAGATAACTCTGTGTACATCGCGTCGCGCGTCCATCAAAACACGTGCGAGGTATCCGCCTATTTTCTCGTACAAGTATGTGCACACGCGTGTAACATACTATAAGGTTACACATGCTTGGCCATGCACACGTCTATCCATCTATCAGTAGAGTGTTTTATATTGTTGCATCACACATACACATACACACGCACACATACACATATACGAAGACACCCGAACGCCCTACCGCTTCGAAACGCCTAGTCGCGTCGCGACGTATACGTTAAGAGAACCGTAGAGAAGTATGCATGTTTTGAGAGAGCGGTATTATATCGAGCATAAAGAGCGGCCGTGTCCCAAGAGGATGCACCGCGTACGTGCTCGTATGCCTTATCCGAGACCCCGCGCCGCCAACTCGGGACGAGAGAACCCCCTTCTCGTTCCTTTTTCTCTCTCTCTTTCTCGACGTGACTCTCTCGATCCACCCTACTTTTCACCACACGCGTCTCCCTCGGTCTCTATGTGCCATCATATGCTACCTCGTTCCTTCACCCTCTTTTTCTTTTTCTTTCTTCCTTTATCTCTTGAACAGCATAGAACAGGGATCGAACAGGTTGATAATCTCCGTATAATGCAAAAACTCGTATTGTCGCCCCCTTTATATGTATTCAAAATATAAAATATCAGCTGAAAACCCTCCTATACTTTTCTCTCTCTCTTTCTCTCTCTCTTTCTAACTACTTCAAGATCACCCTTCACCGTCATCTTATTAACACTTTCTCTTTTTTTTTGGTTTTTTGTTTTGTTTTGTTTTTTGACTGATAACGCGGACGCGATAATCGCGACATTTCCGTGCTTTTGTCAAAAGCACCGCAATAGATTATAATTTCTGATCGATGCGTGTATAAGTTTCGTTTCGGTGAAATCGAATGTCAAAGGCTACTTAGCATCGGATGGGCTATCGATATCCGTTTGACAAATAATAGGATAAATGATTAAACTCTTGATTGATAGTAGGATAGATAACGAGTCTTTCCTGATTTATACAGCTAGTAAAATAGTGCCTAATATTTAAAACTAACCGCATTTATTAAACGTCATAAATTAATTACAGATCACGGTAAAATTAAAAATTTAATGATTTTTCGCGAGTGTGATTTTCGGATATCCTGCATGGAAAAAGATCTAATATTTAAATCATACTTATTAATGATTGATTTTCCAAATTTTTTTTTTCGTATAAACTATACTTATGTGTATATATATATATATATGTATATGTATGTATGTATGTATGTATAATTATAAAAAAAATTTTTTTTTTTACTTTTTTGATAGTTTTCGAAACTATTGACATTATAGTTATTCATCGCGCGGTTATTGTTTCACGTAGATAGATTCCCGAAATTCTTACAAAAATTACGTTTATGTAGAAGATATATCTGTAACGATCGATAATCTTTCAAACTAAATGGATAATCTCTTTTTCGAACTATAAAATATGTTTATTATAGAAGAATTTAATTCCAATAATCTTTTTTTTCTAATGATATAAGTATTCAATATTCTTTTTATCTTATACGGTTTTTCTACAAATATCCGTGCAATAGAGATATAAATACGTATTAAATATTTTTACATTCTTAATCACATTTCCGGGAAGATTGTGTTCTCATTCCGAATTCTCATACATCTTTAATGGATTTGATTCAAATGATAGCGATCAATTGTAGCAGCGCATGACGAATTTTGCAGCCGTAAAAACTACAGTGCCGAAATAAAACCAACGTCGCGACGTGGATACTCGTGGAGTACGTGTATAAAACTCACAGAAATGGTCAAACGAGGCAACGTCGGTTTACCCAGGGAATTACTGCGCGCGGGCCAGGCAGCCAATATTCTTAAAAGATTAATGCGTTTCTTTTCTAGGTAGTGACGTGACATTAGAAGAAGGAAAACTACGTTGCTCGGTCTCTGAAACTTGACTTGCGGTAGCGCCAACCTGGCCCATGTTCTATCCGGTGCCTATATGTGTGTATATATGTGTATATATATGTGTATATGTGTGTATATCGAATATGTCCGTTTTGGTCGCCGGACTCGCAGTCATGATTCTTTTTCCACTTCCGCCGCCTGAAATCCTCTTGTGTGATCTGACTCTCCGACCCATCTATCCCTGCCGTCCTCTCCCCTCGCCTGTCCCCTTCGAGTCCGCGTGTATCTATCCCCTTTCGACTTCTACCTGTCGCCGTCCCTCGATTCGCGCGTTCTTTCAGACGTTCTTGTCGTTCCACCTCTCGTTCGCTGTCGTCCCTCTGCACAATTAAGTGTCCTCACTTTGATTTCCGTCTGCGAATTCCTATTGACCCCGTCTACTATTATCTCGTCCCGTTATCGCTACGTTAAATTAGTTGGGAGTAATGATTATCGACTCTGTGCGCTCACCCCTCCTGTCAAATAAATTTCTGCAGATAACTCTGTGTACATCGCGTCGCGCGTCCATCAAAACACGTGCGAGGTATCCGCCTATTTTCTCGTACAAGTATGTGCACACGCGTGTAACATACTATAAGGTTACACATGCTTGGCCATGCACACGTCTATCCATCTATCAGTAGAGTGTTTTATATTGTTGCATCACACATACACATACACACGCACACATACACATATACGAAGACACCCGAACGCCCTACCGCTTCGAAACGCCTAGTCGCGTCGCGACGTATACGTTAAGAGAACCGTAGAGAAGTATGCATGTTTTGAGAGAGCGGTATTATATCGAGCATAAAGAGCGGCCGTGTCCCAAGAGGATGCACCGCGTACGTGCTCGTATGCCTTATCCGAGACCCCGCGCCGCCAACTCGGGACGAGAGAACCCCCTTCTCGTTCCTTTTTCTCTCTCTCTCTTTCTCGACGTGACTCTCTCGATCCACCCTACTTTTCACCACACGCGTCTCCCTCGGTCTCTATGTGCCATCATATGCTACCTCGTTCCTTCACCCTCTTTTTCTTTTTCTTTCTTCCTTTATCTCTTGAACAGCATAGA
This sequence comes from Formica exsecta, assembly GCF_003651465.1. Taxonomy (NCBI): domain Eukaryota; kingdom Metazoa; phylum Arthropoda; class Insecta; order Hymenoptera; family Formicidae; genus Formica; species Formica exsecta. The sequence continues at coordinate 49,449 of NW_021853667.1, read as the reverse complement.
ACAGGGATCGAACAGGTTGATAATCTCCGTATAATGCAAAAACTCGTATTGTCGCCCCCTTTATATGTATTCAAAATATAAAATATCAGCTGAAAACCCTCCTATACTTTTCTCTCTCTCTTTCTCTCTCTCTTTCTAACTACTTCAAGATCACCCTTCACCGTCATCTTATTAACACTTTCTCTTTTTTTTTGGTTTTTTGTTTTGTTTTGTTTTTTGACTGATAACGCGGACGCGATAATCGCGACATTTCCGTGCTTTTGTCAAAAGCACCGCAATAGATTATAATTTCTGATCGATGCGTGTATAAGTTTCGTTTCGGTGAAATCGAATGTCAAAGGCTACTTAGCATCGGATGGGCTATCGATATCCGTTTGACAAATAATAGGATAAATGATTAAACTCTTGATTGATAGTAGGATAGATAACGAGTCTTTCCTGATTTATACAGCTAGTAAAATAGTGCCTAATATTTAAAACTAACCGCATTTATTAAACGTCATAAATTAATTACAGATCACGGTAAAATTAAAAATTTAATGATTTTTCGCGAGTGTGATTTTCGGATATCCTGCATGGAAAAAGATCTAATATTTAAATCATACTTATTAATGATTGATTTTCCAAATTTTTTTTTCGTATAAACTATACTTATGTGTATATATATATATATATGTATATGTATGTATGTATGTATGTATAATTATAAAAAAAATTTTTTTTTTTACTTTTTTGATAGTTTTCGAAACTATTGACATTATAGTTATTCATCGCGCGGTTATTGTTTCACGTAGATAGATTCCCGAAATTCTTACAAAAATTACGTTTATGTAGAAGATATATCTGTAACGATCGATAATCTTTCAAACTAAATGGATAATCTCTTTTTCGAACTATAAAATATGTTTATTATAGAAGAATTTAATTCCAATAATCTTTTTTTTCTAATGATATAAGTATTCAATATTCTTTTTATCTTATACGGTTTTTCTACAAATATCCGTGCAATAGAGATATAAATACGTATTAAATATTTTTACATTCTTAATCACATTTCCGGGAAGATTGTGTTCTCATTCCGAATTCTCATACATCTTTAATGGATTTGATTCAAATGATAGCGATCAATTGTAGCAGCGCATGACGAATTTTGCAGCCGTAAAAACTACAGTGCCGAAATAAAACCAACGTCGCGACGTGGATACTCGTGGAGTACGTGTATAAAACTCACAGAAATGGTCAAACGAGGCAACGTCGGTTTACCCAGGGAATTACTGCGCGCGGGCCAGGCAGCCAATATTCTTAAAAGATTAATGCGTTTCTTTTCTAGGTAGTGACGTGACATTAGAAGAAGGAAAACTACGTTGCTCGGTCTCTGAAACTTGACTTGCGGTAGCGCCAACCTGGCCCATGTTCTATCCGGTGCCTATATGTGTGTATATATGTGTATATATATGTGTATATGTGTGTATATCGAATATGTCCGTTTTGGTCGCCGGACTCGCAGTCATGATTCTTTTTCCACTTCCGCCGCCTGAAATCCTCTTGTGTGATCTGACTCTCCGACCCATCTATCCCTGCCGTCCTCTCCCCTCGCCTGTCCCCTTCGAGTCCGCGTGTATCTATCCCCTTTCGACTTCTACCTGTCGCCGTCCCTCGATTCGCGCGTTCTTTCAGACGTTCTTGTCGTTCCACCTCTCGTTCGCTGTCGTCCCTCTGCACAATTAAGTGTCCTCACTTTGATTTCCGTCTGCGAATTCCTATTGACCCCGTCTACTATTATCTCGTCCCGTTATCGCTACGTTAAATTAGTTGGGAGTAATGATTATCGACTCTGTGCGCGCGCGCGCGCGCGACGTTCTCCGCATCGTATCTCATGCTCGCGGTGATGCTGTGCCTTACGTACGTAACATATAGTACAGTTGGAAAGTTTAGAAAACGGTTTAAATGGTTTTATATGCTATAGAAGCGCACCGTTTAAAATCGATCTTCACCAAAAAGAGGTAAATTAATTTTTGAGTTTCAATTTTGAGATTCGAAGGGATAGCATTTAAAAGATATCAAGGTAAAATATAAAATTTTATAAGGAACGTACAATATATATATAAACGGATGTTACTTTTAAAAATGTGAATAGAAAATATCGGTTAACGCGTATCGGCGAAAAACGTCTTATATGTATATGAATCTGCGAAAGTTAAGAAGAAGACCGAACATAACGGTACTGCGTGACAGTGTCTTCTAAATATTCAAGCGGGGCAGGTACCTAAAACTTGGCAGCTTTATCTCGGCATTACTCGAAAATTTATTCATATATAATGAACGGCTGAATAATGTACGAGGTTAACCCCTTGTTCTGCGCCTACAAAGCCTACGCGAGGAAACTGGGAACTCCGAATATTGCGAGGAGGAGATGGAAGAGAGTAAGAAGTAACAAACGCGGTACCAGATTATATTTAACAGCCCGGATGGGGGGTCTTCAGATTGGGGGAGAAATGTATTTTCCATGGAATTATGTGGGGATACAGTGGAATTAAGTGTACCATATTTGATTATTACCCTTTTAATCTGACTTGCGTGGCGGACGCGTTTTCTCTCGTAATAGATACTCCCGTGTAATTGCGTGCGCGTTTCGTTATCAATATCCCTACATATGTTACATACCTTTTAACGTTAATTTCCACGAGTGTCTGGTCACATCTTTCCAAGATGTGTGTACGTGTAGATATAATATAAATGAAAAGAACCGTTTTCAAAATATAAAAAATTTTCATTAAATTTTTAATCTATAAAATCGCATTAATTTTTTTTTAAATAAAAAATAATATTTTATTGACTCTACACATACATGTATAGACACATATTTTTCATTATAAGTCTGTGGTCTCTGACAAGTAAGTTAAGTGCATGGCGGAATCATTGAATATATTTTACACAATTAGAGAGAAAATTAAAAATTTTCGAAACATATCTTTTATTGATAACTTTTCCGTAAACATATATTGCTGAGAAAAGTATTTTATATTCACTTGGGACAATCAGACATTAAGAAAATATATATCTCTCTGGATTTTATATTACACACTATTAAGTCCGTAATAGAATGGAAAAGGGCGCCGAAATAAATCCGTTTCCAATACTCTTTGTAATTTGAGATGATCGGCTTGGCGTAGCCGTATGGGACTACCGGCTATTCTGATATGTGTCACCAAGATGTAGCGCTGATCTGTGATGTGATCTGGTGGGTGAAAAAGGTTGCGAGAAGATCAGTTCAAATGGATTACGAAGAAGAGAGAAAAAGTAAGAGGAAATGTCTTTTCCGTAAAAGAAGAGCGTAACTTTATCTACGGTGATTCACCATGCGTTTAACTTACTTGTCAAAGACCGCAGACTTATTACGAAAAATGTGTATGTCTACATATATGTGTAGAGCCAATAAAATATTATTTTTTATTAAAAAAAAAAATCAATGCAATTTTATAGATTAAAAATTTAATGAAATTTTTTTACATTTTACAAAATACAAAATTTATGGTATTTGCTAAAGATTTAAAGTCTATATTATGTATATATTAAAATATTTCAAATATCGGTAATATTATCGATATTTCTTATTGTTAGCAAGTCTGATGGCTTCACGAAATAATTAGCAGCATAAAATCTTCAGAGAGAGAGAGAGAGAGAGAGAGAGAATGTACTCGTATATGTGTATGTCGAAGAAAAGAGCGGCGAATAATGCACACTTTCGGCATTATAATGGTACCTGGCTCATCCTATGCTATATAGGAACTTCAGATATAATGGTCGGAGAGCGGGATGTGTGCAAGGGAAGAGGGGTTGGAGGGATCGGCGTAGTGCTTGCTAATGGAGGCGCATTGCTCCCGTCAAATATACGTCTACTTATCAGCTTAATACTCACGCACGTAAAACAGCAGAAATAGCGGATGCAAAAAAAAAAAGCGCGCAATACGCGTTAATGTAGAAAAGAACCGGTGCATTGCCAGTACTCGTTGCTTCGAAATACGAACTTATTTTCCCGCGTAAGTAAATTATTCTTTCACTAAAATTATGTTCGGGATAATCAATACGCGCGTTGGATTAAGCCGCGATTGCTTGATTTTTATTTGTGCAAAAAACTCAGCTGATCAAATCCACTCGTACGTTCTAATATTTTAATCGAATGAATGCAGAGAAGATAGTTTCTGTAACGATTTTAGATCTCTCTCTTTATCTTTCTTTTTACATTTTTACTCGAAAAAGAAAATGTATAATCTAAAGTTGGAAAGAAGTTTTTCAATCTTCAAGACTCACAAATCAGTAATTTTGCTTAAGACAGAACTTTATAAAAGAATAACAAATCTTTTGCGCCAACTTAATGAACCATACCCATTATTCAATTCCTGATTCAAGAACGCAATCAATGATCGTTCGCGAATCAATCCTTCGACATCGATTTGATAATCCCGATAATTCATCAAACAATTGTCCGTTCAAAGTGGCTCTAAGATCGCGCATGAGCGATATAAACGAAAATAAAAAATTTGGAGAGAGGAAGAGAGAGAGAGAGTGAGAAAGAGAGAGATGCGGGGCAGAGCGGCAGTCGCGCGGATGCTGCGTGCTTCTCCATTTTGTCTTAACGCGGTGTATGCGGTTGCTAGGCAACAGCCCTTACGCTCCATTCATATATAATTCAGCAGCCAATGCGGGCCACGCGGGCCCGCACCCTCGCTCAGTCATTCGGCTTCGCCGCCGTTGCTCCGAAACGCGGCGGCTGAACAGTGGTATGATGCTTATAGAGCGCGCGCACGCACGCACGCATGCACGCACGCACGCACTCTAGCCTTCAGCGTCGCGTGCACGCATATTCCGCGGCGGCGACGGCCCACCGCCGCTTCTTTCCCTTTTTTTCTCTCGCGATCCCGTAGCCGACCTCGCCGGGCTCTCCACTCGGCGTATCACTTGTCTCATTATTAGCACAGATCACACCATTGAGAGAAAGAAATATTTGTATTATATTTTCGTAAGGGGCGTGCCTCTCCTCTCTCAATCGATCTTTCTCTCTATCTAAGATGGTCCATCTTTCGCGAAATAAACTACCGCAAATTCCGATCGCACATTTCCATTTTTGTTAACTTTGATCAATGATTATGTCGTTCCTATTAACTGCGATTTTCAACTAATAATTCTAATTAAAAAACTTTACCTGATTTTGAATTGGGATTAACTCTAAAACGTATAATTTAATAATATTACGATAATTAGACACAAATTTTAACTTATGTTTTGTTAATCTTTTTTGATCTGTGATATCGACTGTTATATTTACTGAGATCGATTGGTGTATTATTAAAATAAAGAAACAATAATTATAGAAAATAAATGAGACTTAAACATGAAAAGTTTTACTAATCGACATTTACAGGATAATAAGTTAATAATGCGTTGTAATATACGTAGCATATTTGACGCGGCAATCGACGGCTTAATAACGTTGAATATCGTAGCAGGCAACGATGTTCGTTACATAACACTCAACGCGTTAGAAAATTACAAAATTCAAGAGTAAAAATTGTTACAAAATAAGTATATTTATTTTTAGCTAATTTATTTAAAAAACTTGTTTCTTTGAATATATTTGCTCTAAATAAATCTTTACAAAATAGCTTTGTTACTAAAAAATAATAATTTTTTTTAAAAACAAAATTACTCTTTTTTTAAAGAAAGGCTAATATTACAATTCTGCAGTCGAGGTTTTTATCAATAAAATATATATCCAACTATATACAGACAAAATATTTCAGTTGATATTATTTTCAATCACAAAAATTAAAATTCGAAAGCATACTTTAAAAATTTAAACAGATAAGTGGATTAAAAAAGATAAAATTATAATAAAAAGATTACAGTAATGCCGAAATATAATTTGATATTTTGACAAGCTATATACATCTTTCTCTTCGACTGTATGATGCTGAATTGAAGTAAGACACCGTGTATCTCGTTCTATTACATTTGTTCTTAAGTGTTCATCTTATAATGTAACAGTAATTCTAAACATGCTGTCGTGTCTTATCATCAACCCGGCGCCTGGCAACTAGTATAGAGATTCTACCAAGTTTCTACCCGCTCTTGCACTGAAAACGCGGTTTCTTCCGAATGTCATTTCTACGCTCGTAGTGTCTCTCCTCGCTCGTAAATAGATACGTATTTATGCTCACACGCCGCTAGTTTCGCAAAAACACGCGCGCGTGTAAATGTATTTTCATCCTTTTTCTTTTTTCCCTCCTTTCCTCTCATTTTCTCCTCACCATTCCGATCCTCTAGGTCTTTCCTGACCCTTATTTTTCTCCTCCTTTACTTCTTCTCTTGGCCGCGCGTTATTTTATTTAACGCTTGCCCTCCTTTCACGCGCGCGGACTTCAATTTTTCGGTCCGTTTGTGGCCGCGAGTATATCTCGAACTTGTCCGGCATCGGGGTGAACATAAACGAGCGATCAATAATGAACAAGCAAAAGCCGAAGCTCGACGTCGTAAATCAGAAACGTTTGTCTCTTGGATTTGCGGTCTCAAAGAGCTTTCAGATATATCTCGCGCTCAGAACATGCACGATTCTCGGATCGAAACAATAATTGGAATGCTGCGCGTGATGCAAAGATCATAGGGATCTGCGGGTCTGTGTGTGTGTGTGTGTGTATGTGTGTGCGGATCATTATAAGTTAACGTTATAATATATACAGCTTTTATCGCGAAAATAATAAATGTATATCTTCTCGCTAACGAAATTTCGATATTTATTCAAGAGATCTTTTATTTTATTATTTATTTTTTTGCCGATTCTCTCCGATCAATAACGATGAACTGCAATTTAGCAACCTCTTTGGAATCGTAACCGCATCATAGGAGCACGTTCTACCGATGCGTCAAACATAAAGATTTTTATTTACTCGCGGGAAATTATATCGATAATGATACTTGCACAGTACACGGAAGTGACATTCTGCGTGTGTGTCGAAAAGGACTTTAATCCGAGCGTCAACAGAGGCATTACCGCGCATCGATAGCCTCGGCTCTCTCTTTCTCTCCCTCTCTCACCCTCTCTTCCTCTCTCTGCCCATCCCTTCATATTCCCACCTCAGTTCCCTTTAACCCCGACCATTGGCTACGGGTATGGAGCCTAGCGAGCGAAGCGAGGAGTTGGCGTCCCCAGCTCGCTCGCCTCATGCGATATTCATGGTTCATTATCATAGCGAATCATGGCCCATCAGCTTTTGATTGTCCGCCAGCGTTGTTAGTCCTAACTAATGCGACTGCAGTGACCACGATGGCGAGGATGGCCGGAATGTTGTATTAGAGGATAAGCGTCATCTTTCCTTCACGATTACACTGGCAATGGGTGGTTTCGTAACGACCAGCGTTGCGCGTCGTCGCGCAAGATCGAGTTTTTTTGAATAACTAAATATCGATATCTTTTTCAATCAACAATGATACTAAATATCTGTATTAAATATATTGGTTAAAGCAATTATTTGAAACTAGCTGAAAAAAATGGAATTCGCGCATTTACCCTCTTAGAGCAATCCGCGATAAAATTCTTTCATTTTTATATTGATTAATTTACATAAGCTATAACGCGTTATGAAATTCTTTGAATTAATAACTTTTTATATAAATATTGAAATTGGGATACTTTTTTATGCAAATAACGCAAAGCATATGAAAATTAAACCAAATGAAAGAGTATTAAGTGTGTGATAATTTATTGTTTTTTTTATTCGCGTTAAAAAGTCATATACATTTCTTAACTTGAGGAAAATTTACTACATCAAGACTGTATTTTTAAAAGCAGTTTGTTAATTTAGTATTTCGAATGTTGGGATGATACGGTTAGAACTGAGAGAAATAAAAGTAACGAAGAAAGATGTTGCATTTTTAACTGGAGTGTTGCAACGAAATCTTCATAGAAGACTAGAATACGAAGTGCATCTATTTCCATATTCGCTATCCTAATATAAATATTAATAGGCCTCGTAATGTGTTGTATGGTCTGCCAAGGATAAGTTGGCTTATTTATAATTCGATAAAGGCGTCGACTAAAGTAAAAAAGGAATTTTATCTTCTTTAAGATAATTTATTCACGACTCTCTATTATGCGAGTAATTCAATCTCTCTTGATATTCTGTTTCAGTATAGAGTCGTTCTCCATATACGATATATACAGAATAAACTCTTAAAGACTTGCGTGTATGGTACACTTTATTGCAAAATATAAAATAATATTCAAACTTGTTTCATTTAATTGGGTAGTTTTAGGGAGATTTCATTTATATATATACATTTTTAAATATTCCGTCTCTGTTTCGCCAAAATATTTTTCAATTTGCCATCGACTGTATACAAAGTGCCTAACATCTTTTGTTTTATATAAAGTATAAATATAAAGTAATGTATAAAGTAATTTATATACATATATATTTAATTTTTATATAATTTTATAATTCACTTGTGAAGTAACTGAACAAATTATATAATTAATTTGATTTTGGCATAATCTTATAAATGCATTTTACATGTCGTATTATTTCTACATGCTTTTCTTTGCTAACAATCGCTCACCCCTCCTGTCAAATAAATTTCTGCAGATAACTCTGTGTACATCGCGTCGCGCGTCCATCAAAACACGTGCGAGGTATCCGCCTATTTTCTCGTACAAGTATGTGCACACGCGTGTAACATACTATAAGGTTACACATGCTTGGCCATGCACACGTCTATCCATCTATCAGTAGAGTGTTTTATATTGTTGCATCACACATACACATACACACGCACACATACACATATACGAAGACACCCGAACGCCCTACCGCTTCGAAACGCCTAGTCGCGTCGCGACGTATACGTTAAGAGAACCGTAGAGAAGTATGCATGTTTTGAGAGAGCGGTATTATATCGAGCATAAAGAGCGGCCGTGTCCCAAGAGGATGCACCGCGTACGTGCTCGTATGCCTTATCCGAGACCCCGCGCCGCCAACTCGGGACGAGAGAACCCCCTTCTCGTTCCTTTTTCTCTCTCTCTCTTTCTCGACGTGACTCTCTCGATCCACCCTACTTTTCACCACACGCGTCTCCCTCGGTCTCTATGTGCCATCATATGCTACCTCGTTCCTTCACCCTCTTTTTCTTTTTCTTTCTTCCTTTATCTCTTGAACAGCATAGAACAGGGATCGAACAGGTTGATAATCTCCGTATAATGCAAAAACTCGTATTGTCGCCCCCTTTATATGTATTCAAAATATAAAATATCAGCTGAAAACCCTCCTATACTTTTCTCTCTCTCTTTCTCTCTCTCTTTCTAACTACTTCAAGATCACCCTTCACCGTCATCTTATTAACACTTTCTCTTTTTTTTTGGTTTTTTGTTTTGTTTTGTTTTTTGACTGATAACGCGGACGCGATAATCGCGACATTTCCGTGCTTTTGTCAAAAGCACCGCAATAGATTATAATTTCTGATCGATGCGTGTATAAGTTTCGTTTCGGTGAAATCGAATGTCAAAGGCTACTTAGCATCGGATGGGCTATCGATATCCGTTTGACAAATAATAGGATAAATGATTAAACTCTTGATTGATAGTAGGATAGATAACGAGTCTTTCCTGATTTATACAGCTAGTAAAATAGTGCCTAATATTTAAAACTAACCGCATTTATTAAACGTCATAAATTAATTACAGATCACGGTAAAATTAAAAATTTAATGATTTTTCGCGAGTGTGATTTTCGGATATCCTGCATGGAAAAAGATCTAATATTTAAATCATACTTATTAATGATTGATTTTCCAAATTTTTTTTTCGTATAAACTATACTTATGTGTATATATATATATATATGTATATGTATGTATGTATGTATGTATAATTATAAAAAAAATTTTTTTTTTTACTTTTTTGATAGTTTTCGAAACTATTGACATTATAGTTATTCATCGCGCGGTTATTGTTTCACGTAGATAGATTCCCGAAATTCTTACAAAAATTACGTTTATGTAGAAGATATATCTGTAACGATCGATAATCTTTCAAACTAAATGGATAATCTCTTTTTCGAACTATAAAATATGTTTATTATAGAAGAATTTAATTCCAATAATCTTTTTTTTCTAATGATATAAGTATTCAATATTCTTTTTATCTTATACGGTTTTTCTACAAATATCCGTGCAATAGAGATATAAATACGTATTAAATATTTTTACATTCTTAATCACATTTCCGGGAAGATTGTGTTCTCATTCCGAATTCTCATACATCTTTAATGGATTTGATTCAAATGATAGCGATCAATTGTAGCAGCGCATGACGAATTTTGCAGCCGTAAAAACTACAGTGCCGAAATAAAACCAACGTCGCGACGTGGATACTCGTGGAGTACGTGTATAAAACTCACAGAAATGGTCAAACGAGGCAACGTCGGTTTACCCAGGGAATTACTGCGCGCGGGCCAGGCAGCCAATATTCTTAAAAGATTAATGCGTTTCTTTTCTAGGTAGTGACGTGACATTAGAAGAAGGAAAACTACGTTGCTCGGTCTCTGAAACTTGACTTGCGGTAGCGCCAACCTGGCCCATGTTCTATCCGGTGCCTATATGTGTGTATATATGTGTATATATATGTGTATATGTGTGTATATCGAATATGTCCGTTTTGGTCGCCGGACTCGCAGTCATGATTCTTTTTCCACTTCCGCCGCCTGAAATCCTCTTGTGTGATCTGACTCTCCGACCCATCTATCCCTGCCGTCCTCTCCCCTCGCCTGTCCCCTTCGAGTCCGCGTGTATCTATCCCCTTTCGACTTCTACCTGTCGCCGTCCCTCGATTCGCGCGTTCTTTCAGACGTTCTTGTCGTTCCACCTCTCGTTCGCTGTCGTCCCTCTGCACAATTAAGTGTCCTCACTTTGATTTCCGTCTGCGAATTCCTATTGACCCCGTCTACTATTATCTCGTCCCGTTATCGCTACGTTAAATTAGTTGGGAGTAATGATTATCGACTCTGTGCGCGCGCGCGCGCGCGACGTTCTCCGCATCGTATCTCATGCTCGCGGTGATGCTGTGCCTTACGTACGTAACATATAGTACAGTTGGAAAGTTTAGAAAACGGTTTAAATGGTTTTATATGCTATAGAAGCGCACCGTTTAAAATCGATCTTCACCAAAAAGAGGTAAATTAATTTTTGAGTTTCAATTTTGAGATTCGAAGGGATAGCATTTAAAAGATATCAAGGTAAAATATAAAATTTTATAAGGAACGTACAATATATATATAAACGGATGTTACTTTTAAAAATGTGAATAGAAAATATCGGTTAACGCGTATCGGCGAAAAACGTCTTATATGTATATGAATCTGCGAAAGTTAAGAAGAAGACCGAACATAACGGTACTGCGTGACAGTGTCTTCTAAATATTCAAGCGGGGCAGGTACCTAAAACTTGGCAGCTTTATCTCGGCATTACTCGAAAATTTATTCATATATAATGAACGGCTGAATAATGTACGAGGTTAACCCCTTGTTCTGCGCCTACAAAGCCTACGCGAGGAAACTGGGAACTCCGAATATTGCGAGGAGGAGATGGAAGAGAGTAAGAAGTAACAAACGCGGTACCAGATTATATTTAACAGCCCGGATGGGGGGTCTTCAGATTGGGGGAGAAATGTATTTTCCATGGAATTATGTGGGGATACAGTGGAATTAAGTGTACCATATTTGATTATTACCCTTTTAATCTGACTTGCGTGGCGGACGCGTTTTCTCTCGTAATAGATACTCCCGTGTAATTGCGTGCGCGTTTCGTTATCAATATCCCTACATATGTTACATACCTTTTAACGTTAATTTCCACGAGTGTCTGGTCACATCTTTCCAAGATGTGTGTACGTGTAGATATAATATAAATGAAAAGAACCGTTTTCAAAATATAAAAAATTTTCATTAAATTTTTAATCTATAAAATCGCATTAATTTTTTTTTAAATAAAAAATAATATTTTATTGACTCTACACATACATGTATAGACACATATTTTTCATTATAAGTCTGTGGTCTCTGACAAGTAAGTTAAGTGCATGGCGGAATCATTGAATATATTTTACACAATTAGAGAGAAAATTAAAAATTTTCGAAACATATCTTTTATTGATAACTTTTCCGTAAACATATATTGCTGAGAAAAGTATTTTATATTCACTTGGGACAATCAGACATTAAGAAAATATATATCTCTCTGGATTTTATATTACACACTATTAAGTCCGTAATAGAATGGAAAAGGGCGCCGAAATAAATCCGTTTCCAATACTCTTTGTAATTTGAGATGATCGGCTTGGCGTAGCCGTATGGGACTACCGGCTATTCTGATATGTGTCACCAAGATGTAGCGCTGATCTGTGATGTGATCTGGTGGGTGAAAAAGGTTGCGAGAAGATCAGTTCAAATGGATTACGAAGAAGAGAGAAAAAGTAAGAGGAAATGTCTTTTCCGTAAAAGAAGAGCGTAACTTTATCTACGGTGATTCACCATGCGTTTAACTTACTTGTCAAAGACCGCAGACTTATTACGAAAAATGTGTATGTCTACATATATGTGTAGAGCCAATAAAATATTATTTTTTATTAAAAAAAAAAATCAATGCAATTTTATAGATTAAAAATTTAATGAAATTTTTTTACATTTTACAAAATACAAAATTTATGGTATTTGCTAAAGATTTAAAGTCTATATTATGTATATATTAAAATATTTCAAATATCGGTAATATTATCGATATTTCTTATTGTTAGCAAGTCTGATGGCTTCACGAAATAATTAGCAGCATAAAATCTTCAGAGAGAGAGAGAGAGAGAGAGAGAGAATGTACTCGTATATGTGTATGTCGAAGAAAAGAGCGGCGAATAATGCACACTTTCGGCATTATAATGGTACCTGGCTCATCCTATGCTATATAGGAACTTCAGATATAATGGTCGGAGAGCGGGATGTGTGCAAGGGAAGAGGGGTTGGAGGGATCGGCGTAGTGCTTGCTAATGGAGGCGCATTGCTCCCGTCAAATATACGTCTACTTATCAGCTTAATACTCACGCACGTAAAACAGCAGAAATAGCGGATGCAAAAAAAAAAAGCGCGCAATACGCGTTAATGTAGAAAAGAACCGGTGCATTGCCAGTACTCGTTGCTTCGAAATACGAACTTATTTTCCCGCGTAAGTAAATTATTCTTTCACTAAAATTATGTTCGGGATAATCAATACGCGCGTTGGATTAAGCCGCGATTGCTTGATTTTTATTTGTGCAAAAAACTCAGCTGATCAAATCCACTCGTACGTTCTAATATTTTAATCGAATGAATGCAGAGAAGATAGTTTCTGTAACGATTTTAGATCTCTCTCTCTCTTCATCTTTCTTTTTACATTTTTACTCGAAAAAGAAAATGTATAATCTAAAGTTGGAAAGAAGTTTTTCAATCTTCAAGACTCACAAATCAGTAATTTTGCTTAAGACAGAACTTTATAAAAGAATAACAAATCTTTTGCGCCAACTTAATGAACCATACCCATTATTCAATTCCTGATTCAAGAACGCAATCAATGATCGTTCGCGAATCAATCCTTCGACATCGATTTGATAATCCCGATAATTCATCAAACAATTGTCCGTTCAAAGTGGCTCTAAGATCGCGCATGAGCGATATAAACGAAAATAAAAAATTTGGAGAGAGGAAGAGAGAGAGAGAGTGAGAAAGAGAGAGATGCGGGGCAGAGCGGCAGTCGCGCGGATGCTGCGTGCTTCTCCATTTTGTCTTAACGCGGTGTATGCGGTTGCTAGGCAACAGCCCTTACGCTCCATTCATATATAATTCAGCAGCCAATGCGGGCCACGCGGGCCCGCACCCTCGCTCAGTCATTCGGCTTCGCCGCCGTTGCTCCGAAACGCGGCGGCTGAACAGTGGTATGATGCTTATAGAGCGCGCGCACGCACGCACGCATGCACGCACGCACGCACTCTAGCCTTCAGCGTCGCGTGCACGCATATTCCGCGGCGGCGACGGCCCACCGCCGCTTCTTTCCCTTTTTTTCTCTCGCGATCCCGTAGCCGACCTCGCCGGGCTCTCCACTCGGCGTATCACTTGTCTCATTATTAGCACAGATCACACCATTGAGAGAAAGAAATATTTGTATTATATTTTCGTAAGGGGCGTGCCTCTCCTCTCTCAATCGATCTTTCTCTCTATCTAAGATGGTCCATCTTTCGCGAAATAAACTACCGCAAATTCCGATCGCACATTTCCATTTTTGTTAACTTTGATCAATGATTATGTCGTTCCTATTAACTGCGATTTTCAACTAATAATTCTAATTAAAAAACTTTACCTGATTTTGAATTGGGATTAACTCTAAAACGTATAATTTAATAATATTACGATAATTAGACACAAATTTTAACTTATGTTTTGTTAATCTTTTTTGATCTGTGATATTGACTGTTATATTTACTGAGATCGATTGGTGTATTATTAAAATAAAGAAACAATAATTATAGAAAATAAATGAGACTTAAACATGAAAAGTTTTACTAATCGACATTTACAGGATAATAAGTTAATAATGCGTTGTAATATACGTAGCATATTTGACGCGGCAATCGACGGCTTAATAACGTTGAATATCGTAGCAGGCAACGATGTTCGTTACATAACACTCAACGCGTTAGAAAATTACAAAATTCAAGAGTAAAAATTGTTACAAAATAAGTATATTTATTTTTAGCTAATTTATTTAAAAAACTTGTTTCTTTGAATATATTTGCTCTAAATAAATCTTTACAAAATAGCTTTGTTACTAAAAAATAATAATTTTTTTTAAAAACAAAATTACTCTTTTTTTAAAGAAAGGCTAATATTACAATTCTGCAGTCGAGGTTTTTATCAATAAAATATATATCCAACTATATACAGACAAAATATTTCAGTTGATATTATTTTCAATCACAAAAATTAAAATTCGAAAGCATACTTTAAAAATTTAAACAGATAAGTGGATTAAAAAAGATAAAATTATAATAAAAAGATTACAGTAATGCCGAAATATAATTTGATATTTTGACAAGCTATATACATCTTTCTCTTCGACTGTATGATGCTGAATTGAAGTAAGACACCGTGTATCTCGTTCTATTACATTTGTTCTTAAGTGTTCATCTTATAATGTAACAGTAATTCTAAACATGCTGTCGTGTCTTATCATCAACCCGGCGCCTGGCAACTAGTATAGAGATTCTACCAAGTTTCTACCCGCTCTTGCACTGAAAACGCGGTTTCTTCCGAATGTCATTTCTACGCTCGTAGTGTCTCTCCTCGCTCGTAAATAGATACGTATTTATGCTCACACGCCGCTAGTTTCGCAAAAACACGCGCGCGTGTAAATGTATTTTCATCCTTTTTCTTTTTTCTCTCCTTTCCTCTCATTTTCTCCTCACCATTCCGATCCTCTAGGTCTTTCCTGACCCTTATTTTTCTCCTCCTTTACTTCTTCTCTTGGCCGCGCGTTATTTTATTTAACGCTTGCCCTCCTTTCACGCGCGCGGACTTCAATTTTTCGGTCCGTTTGTGGCCGCGAGTATATCTCGAACTTGTCCGGCATCGGGGTGAACATAAACGAGCGATCAATAATGAACAAGCAAAAGCCGAAGCTCGACGTCGTAAATCAGAAACGTTTGTCTCTTGGATTTGCGGTCTCAAAGAGCTTTCAGATATATCTCGCGCTCAGAACATGCACGATTCTCGGATCGAAACAATAATTGGAATGCTGCGCGTGATGCAAAGATCATAGGGATCTGCGGGTCTGTGTGTGTGTGTGTGTATATGTGTGCGGATCATTATAAGTTAACGTTATAATATATACAGCTTTTATCGCGAAAATAATAAATGTATATCTTCTCGCTAACGAAATTTCGATATTTATTCAAGAGATCTTTTATTTTATTATTTATTTTTTTGCCGATTCTCTCCGATCAATAACGATGAACTGCAATTTAGCAACCTCTTTGGAATCGTAACCGCATCATAGGAGCACGTTCTACCGATGCGTCAAACATAAAGATTTTTATTTACTCGCGGGAAATTATATCGATAATGATACTTGCACAGTACACGGAAGTGACATTCTGCGTGTGTGTCGAAAAGGACTTTAATCCGAGCGTCAACAGAGGCATTACCGCGCATCGATAGCCTCGGCTCTCTCTTTCTCTCCCTCTCTCACCCTCTCTTCCTCTCTCTGCCCATCCCTTCATATTCCCACCTCAGTTCCCTTTAACCCCGACCATTGGCTACGGGTATGGAGCCTAGCGAGCGAAGCGAGGAGTTGGCGTCCCCAGCTCGCTCGCCTCATGCGATATTCATGGTTCATTATCATAGCGAATCATGGCCCATCAGCTTTTGATTGTCCGCCAGCGTTGTTAGTCCTAACTAATGCGACTGCAGTGACCACGATGGCGAGGATGGCCGGAATGTTGTATTAGAGGATAAGCGTCATCTTTCCTTCACGATTACACTGGCAATGGGTGGTTTCGTAACGACCAGCGTTGCGCGTCGTCGCGCAAGATCGAGTTTTTTTGAATAACTAAATATCGATATCTTTTTCAATCAACAATGATACTAAATATCTGTATTAAATATATTAGTTAAAGCAATTATTTGAAACTAGCTGAAAAAAATGGAATTCGCGCATTTACCCTCTTAGAGCAATCCGCGATAAAATTCTTTCATTTTTATATTGATTAATTTACATAAGCTATAACGCGTTATGAAATTCTTTGAATTAATAACTTTTTATATAAATATTGAAATTGGGATACTTTTTTATGCAAATAACGCAAAGCATATGAAAATTAAACCAAATGAAAGAGTATTAAGTGTGTGATAATTTATTGTTTTTTTTATTCGCGTTAAAAAGTCATATACATTTCTTAACTTGAGGAAAATTTACTACATCAAGACTGTATTTTTAAAAGCAGTTTGTTAATTTAGTATTTCGAATGTTGGGATGATACGGTTAGAACTGAGAGAAATAAAAGTAACGAAGAAAGATGTTGCATTTTTAACTGGAGTGTTGCAACGAAATCTTCATAGAAGACTAGAATACGAAGTGCATCTATTTCCATATTCGCTATCCTAATATAAATATTAATAGGCCTCGTAATGTGTTGTATGGTCTGCCAAGGATAAGTTGGCTTATTTATAATTCGATAAAGGCGTCGACTAAAGTAAAAAAGGAATTTTATCTTCTTTAAGATAATTTATTCACGACTCTCTATTATGCGAGTAATTCAATCTCTCTTGATATTCTGTTTCAGTATAGAGTCGTTCTCCATATACGATATATACAGAATAAACTCTTAAAGACTTGCGTGAAAAGGACTTTAATCCGAGCGTCAACAGAGGCATTACCGCGCATCGATAGCCTCGGCTCTCTCTTTCTCTCCCTCTCTCACCCTCTCTTCCTCTCTCTGCCCATCCCTTCATATTCCCACCTCAGTTCCCTTTAACCCCGACCATTGGCTACGGGTA
This sequence comes from Formica exsecta, assembly GCF_003651465.1. NCBI lineage: Eukaryota > Metazoa > Arthropoda > Insecta > Hymenoptera > Formicidae > Formica > Formica exsecta. Next base: position 31,831 of record NW_021853667.1, on the reverse strand, counting down.
TGGAGCCTAGCGAGCGAAGCGAGGAGTTGGCGTCCCCAGCTCGCTCGCCTCATGCGATATTCATGGTTCATTATCATAGCGAATCATGGCCCATCAGCTTTTGATTGTCCGCCAGCGTTGTTAGTCCTAACTAATGCGACTGCAGTGACCACGATGGCGAGGATGGCCGGAATGTTGTATTAGAGGATAAGCGTCATCTTTCCTTCACGATTACACTGGCAATGGGTGGTTTCGTAACGACCAGCGTTGCGCGTCGTCGCGCAAGATCGAGTTTTTTTGAATAACTAAATATCGATATCTTTTTCAATCAACAATGATACTAAATGTCTGTATTAAATATATTGGTTAAAGCAATTATTTGAAACCAGCTGAAAAAAATGGAATTCGCGCGTTTACCCTCTTAGAGCAATTCGCGATAAAATTCTTTCATTTTTATATTGATTAATTTACATAAGCTATAACGCGTTATGAAATTCTTTGAATTAATAACTTTTTATATAAATATTGAAATTGGGATACTTTTTTATGCAAATAACGCAAAGCATATGAAAATTAAACCAAATGAAAGAGTATTAAGTGTGTGATAATTTATTGTTTTTTTTATTCGCGTTAAAAAGTCATATACATTTCTTAACTTGAGGAAAATTTACTACATCAAGACTGTATTTTTAAAAGCAGTTTGTTAATTTAGTATTTCGAATGTTGGGATGATACGGTTAGAACTGAGAGAAATAAAAGTAACGAAGAAAGATGTTGCATTTTTAACTGGAGTGTTGCAACGAAATCTTCATAGAAGACTAGAATACGAAGTGCATCTATTTCCATATTCGCTATCCTAATATAAATATTAATAGGCCTCGTAATGTGTTGTATGGTCTGCCAAGGATAAGTTGGCTTATTTATAATTCGATAAAGGCGTCGACTAAAGTAAAAAAGGAATTTTATCTTCTTTAAGATAATTTATTCACGACTCTCTATTATGCGAGTAATTCAATCTCTCTTGATATTCTGTTTCAGTATAGAGTCGTTCTCCATATACGATATATACAGAATAAACTCTTAAAGACTTGCGTGTATGGTACACTTTATTGCAAAATATAAAATAATATTCAAACTTGTTTCATTTAATTGGGTAGTTTTAGGGAGATTTCATTTATATATATACATTTTTAAATATTCCGTCTCTGTTTCGCCAAAATATTTTTCAATTTGCCATCGACTGTATACAAAGTGCCTAACATCTTTTGTTTTATATAAAGTATAAATATAAAGTAATGTATAAAGTAATTTATATACATATATATTTAATTTTTATATAATTTTATAATTCACTTGTGAAGTAACTGAACAAATTATATAATTAATTTGATTTTGGCATAATCTTATAAATGCATTTTACATGTCGTATTATTTCTACATGCTTTTCTTTGCTAACAATAAAACATAAAAGTAGCGTAAAAAATTACATGTCAAACACACGCGCAGTTGAATAGGTCGCGATAAATGTCAGAAGCGACCGCGGAATATCTTGATCGTGTGTAAAGTGAATGATTTCAAGAAATTCTCGCAAACGAGAGAAACCATTTTGCATACATCATCGCCGATGTACCGTGTGAAGTCGTTTGATTAGACAGCCTAACTAAGTTGGCACGCCGGGCGAACGGCAAACGGCCTTTTCCTCTCTACCTCCCATCACTGCACCTTGACTC
>NW_021853667.1:0-16888 GCF_003651465.1 Formica exsecta | reverse complement strand
CTTTTTCTTTTTTCCCTCCTTTCCTCTCATTTTCTCCTCACCATTCCGATCCTCTAGGTCTTTCCTGACCCTTATTTTTCTCCTCCTTTACTTCTTCTCTTGGCCGCGCGTTATTTTATTTAACGCTTGCCCTCCTTTCACGCGCGCGGACTTCAATTTTTCGGTCCGTTTGTGGCCGCGAGTATATCTCGAACTTGTCCGGCATCGGGGTGAACATAAACGAGCGATCAATAATGAACAAGCAAAAGCCGAAGCTCGACGTCGTAAATCAGAAACGTTTGTCTCTTGGATTTGCGGTCTCAAAGAGCTTTCAGATATATCTCGCGCTCAGAACATGCACGATTCTCGGATCGAAACAATAATTGGAATGCTGCGCGTGATGCAAAGATCATAGGGATCTGCGGGTCTGTGTGTGTGTGTGTGTGTATATGTGTGCGGATCATTATAAGTTAACGTTATAATATATACAGCTTTTATCGCGAAAATAATAAATGTATATCTTCTCGCTAACGAAATTTCGATATTTATTCAAGAGATCTTTTATTTTATTATTTATTTTTTTGCCGATTCTCTCCGATCAATAACGATGAACTGCAATTTAGCAACCTCTTTGGAATCGTAACCGCATCATAGGAGCACGTTCTACCGATGCGTCAAACATAAAGATTTTTATTTACTCGCGGGAAATTATATCGATAATGATACTTGCACAGTACACGGAAGTGACATTCTGCGTGTGTGTCGAAAAGGACTTTAATCCGAGCGTCAACAGAGGCATTACCGCGCATCGATAGCCTCGGCTCTCTCTTTCTCTCCCTCTCTCACCCTCTCTTCCTCTCTCTGCCCATCCCTTCATATTCCCACCTCAGTTCCCTTTAACCCCGACCATTGGCTACGGGTATGGAGCCTAGCGAGCGAAGCGAGGAGTTGGCGTCCCCAGCTCGCTCGCCTCATGCGATATTCATGGTTCATTATCATAGCGAATCATGGCCCATCAGCTTTTGATTGTCCGCCAGCGTTGTTAGTCCTAACTAATGCGACTGCAGTGACCACGATGGCGAGGATGGCCGGAATGTTGTATTAGAGGATAAGCGTCATCTTTCCTTCACGATTACACTGGCAATGGGTGGTTTCGTAACGACCAGCGTTGCGCGTCGTCGCGCAAGATCGAGTTTTTTTGAATAACTAAATATCGATATCTTTTTCAATCAACAATGATACTAAATGTCTGTATTAAATATATTGGTTAAAGCAATTATTTGAAACCAGCTGAAAAAAATGGAATTCGCGCGTTTACCCTCTTAGAGCAATTCGCGATAAAATTCTTTCATTTTTATATTGATTAATTTACATAAGCTATAACGCGTTATGAAATTCTTTGAATTAATAACTTTTTATATAAATATTGAAATTGGGATACTTTTTTATGCAAATAACGCAAAGCATATGAAAATTAAACCAAATGAAAGAGTATTAAGTGTGTGATAATTTATTGTTTTTTTTATTCGCGTTAAAAAGTCATATACATTTCTTAACTTGAGGAAAATTTACTACATCAAGACTGTATTTTTAAAAGCAGTTTGTTAATTTAGTATTTCGAATGTTGGGATGATACGGTTAGAACTGAGAGAAATAAAAGTAACGAAGAAAGATGTTGCATTTTTAACTGGAGTGTTGCAACGAAATCTTCATAGAAGACTAGAATACGAAGTGCATCTATCGCTATCCTCGCTATCCTAATATAAATATTAATAGGCCTCGTAATGTGTTGTATGGTCTGCCAAGGATAAGTTGGCTTATTTATAATTCGATAAAGGCGTCGACTAAAGTAAAAAAGGAATTTTATCTTCTTTAAGATAATTTATTCACGACTCTCTATTATGCGAGTAATTCAATCTCTCTTGATATTCTGTTTCAGTATAGAGTCGTTCTCCATATACGATATATACAGAATAAACTCTTAAAGACTTGCGTGTATGGTACACTTTATTGCAAAATATAAAATAATATTCAAACTTGTTTCATTTAATTGGCTAGTTTTAGGGAGATTTCATTTATATATACATTTTTAAATATTCCGTCTTTGTTTCGCCAAAATATTTTTCAATTTGCCATCGACTGTATACAAAGTGCCTAACATCTTTTGTTTTATATAAAGTATAAATATAAAGTAATGTATAAAGTAATTTATATACATATATATTTAATTTTTATATAATTTTATAATTCACTTGTGAAGTAACTGAACAAATTATATAATTAATTTGATTTTGGCATAATCTTATAAATGCATTTTACATGTCGTATTATTTCTACATGCTTTTCTTTGCTAACAATAAAACATAAAAGTAGCGTAAAAAATTACATGTCAAACACACGCGCAGTTGAATAGGTCGCGATAAATGTCAGAAGCGACCGCGGAATATCTTGATCGTGTGTAAAGTGAATGATTTCAAGAAATTCTCGCAAACGAGAGAAACCATTTTGCATACATCATCGCCGATGTACCGTGTGAAGTCGTTTGATTAGACAGCCTAACTAAGTTGGCACGCCGGGCGAACGGCAAACGGCCTTTTCCTCTCTACCTCCCATCACTGCACCTTGACTCCTGCTCGACCACAGTTTCCCATTAAGTATTCACGTTGACCCCAATTTGCGTGCAAGGAGTGTTCTAGGAAACGGAAAGTACGATGGCATGCAGATACGGAAGAAGAATTTTGCGCGAAAGCTTTCCGGAAAACCACTTTTACCCACCATTGTAAGAAGCGAGATAGATATCGAGAAACGTATTTCATTTCGTGGATTCATTATCGGAGATTTGCTTTACGATAATTAGCTAGTAAACCGAGGGGAAAATATTGTGCTAAAGACATAGTGCTAAATCGATCGTAGCATCGGACCCTAAGCATTTGATTATCTTTTTACTGATTTCGAAATTTTTCGTTCTTATCATCATTCTCTTCGCATTCGACAGTACTAATTTTATTATTGATTTTTTAATTGCTTTAATATTTAATTCTTTAATAATAATATATATACTGAAATATTAATTTAATATATGTGTATTTACAATTTTTTAAACAAAATTATTTCCAATTAATTCTAACTTCGCGCATAAAAAATTAACATTACTTATATTACCCAACAAGATATAGATTTATTTAAACAATTGTGTTTCAATTAAATATGTTATAATCTTCGTATATATATAATACGATTACACATGATTGTAACATTTTTTCGCATGTTTTATCGATATATTTAGGTTTCAATAAAATATTATAAAAATTATATAATTGACAATTTAATAAGGATATATATATATTGCTAATGATAGAAATAGATATTTACAAGTAAAGCATGGAGCAATATTCAAAAGGCTAATGGAATCTTGAAAAGTATTAACACACGTACCAAATACACCTCATAATCGTGATCACGCGTAAGTATTAAACTCTGTTTTAATGCAATCAAAGGGTCAACCCGTTTCACAACCCATTGCCCGTTCCCATTAGAAATATCTTTCGAGTGCTAAATCGAGTGGGATTAGCTCGTAAAATCCCAACACTTTGAAACCCTCTTAAATCGGCCTAAAACTATTGTGTCGCAAGGATTGCTTCGTTGTATACAATGAAAAGTGTTATCATTATTCAAGTGCTATTATATACGTTATATATAATAATAAGTTTGATAAGTTTTCTAATAAGTTCAATTACTTAATATAATTTTCTTGGAAATAAAATTACCTGCGCAATCACAATCAAATTGCATGGTAAGATTTGATCGTTTGACGAGACTGATTTCTAAAGACACATCTTATACATTATTGATAAATTCACAATGAACTTTGCAAAACGTCGTCGATGATCTAAGGTAAAACAATGGCAAATATTAAAAATAACATAGACGTTACAGATACTCAGATTTATTAAAATTATTACCTAAAAAGATAAGAGAAAATAAGTTATTTGTACAAATAGCTGACCTATTTTTTTCATATAAAATTTTTTCATTTCTAGTTATACTAACAATAATGAATCACTCTTACACTTTCCGTCATTTATAATAAGAAGACACATTTTTAGAATTCCGTTCATTGTGCTATTTGCAGTTTTTCACCAAGCACAAAAGTAACGAGTCTTTGTGTAATAAAATAGCGCTTAATCTCTCCTCTATTCCGGAGATAATAAATCTAATAAATTTTGGTATCTCAGACATGGGGCAATGTTATTTTTAATACTCATCTCTCATCATCTCTCGTCTCTTTTTACAAGCGTCGGCGACTCGATTCTTAGCAAAATCCATCGCGAATTCGCCGATAGCGTGTCCCAGAAATACGAAAATCAAGTCTCGTCGTGCAGCTTGATTTCGATCGCAGGTAGACACATACAGAATGTGACAAGCACGAGAGTCGGGGGCATGTACAGCCAATCAGTGGTTTTTCCTAGACTGGCTGTCATTCAGTCAGCCAAGTGGAAGGACAGGAACGGCTTGTGGTTCGGCTTTCGCATTATTCATTATGCAGCTCACAACACGCCGTCACCTGCCACCGCAGTCCTGTATACACAGCCAGGTCAGGATTGACCACACACGCGCTATTGCATGCACACACAGATGCAACCGACAGAAATGTGTGCGCGTATCTAAGCCTATGATAAAAACAATCGCGTCTCTACAGATTCGTCGCGCGCGTTATTCGTTAAAATATCAGAAGTTGCAGCAACATCATCAAATATTATTTCCTGCGTTCGCTTTCCGATCGTCGCTATGACATTATTTTACAAGATAATAATGATATAAATCACGAAAATCTTTTAGTTTTGAGAATGGATCGAATTTCTCGAGATATTAGCATAAGCAGAATATCTAAAAAAATTTTTAATATTTCCCTTTTTGATAGAAAGCGGATAAATTGAATGTAATTATGTGTTCTTACATCAATTGATTTTTATTTCATATATTATTCCGCGTGTAAAAATATTAAAGTACTTATTGAAAGTGTGTGTGTGTATATGTTCTGACATTTTAAAATATATTTAAAATATAAAATATGGGGAGAGGAAGGTGTGTTTATGTGTGTTGTATTTTTTCACGCCTAAAATAAACAAAGTGACACGATAGCACTCATTGAATCTGTCAGTCTCGTTTCCGTCATGCGGACATGGTTCGTAATGAAAACTAATACACTAAGATCACAGTTACGATACACAGAAATGACTCGGATCAAAAACTCGACGGTTCCGTTGAGTGACAGCGCCCTATCCATACAGGCAATATGTTTATACTAGACTGATAATGAATTCATGCTGTGCGTATAGGGCAAGCTACTTGTGAACAGGTTGCAAGAGCATTACGGATCGGCTCGCACAGATGCTCTTTTGTCGGCAGATGAGTGCGAGCCCAAGGGATAACGCTGGATGATATCAGATCTGTCGGATCGATATAAGAATCAGGGGAATCGAGGTATACACGTACATATACACACGTATTTTTATAGATAGGCCTACACGCGTACACGCGCTGTCGCGTGAATGTGCGCGATACGCAGCCGGGAAATCCCACGGGTCCCAATGGGAAACCATCCACGGAGCTTAATGACAATTCTGGCTATTCTATATCGCTCAAATGCTCGTTTGCGCTCATTTGTATGAATTATCATTGATGCTTAAACTCGTATACGTACGATAAAAAAGAAAGGCAATGTTCACAGTCAAAGGTACGAGAACAATCGTGAGAAAAGACGCGGCTTCGAAAATAACGCAAAAGAATTTTGATAAATGCTATTTGCATCGTCGTAACAAAATTTCGATTGACAGTTTATCATCTTAGTAAGAGGGAGGTGGATAGAAATCTCTCAAATATATATATACTGAATATAAATGAAAAGTATACGAACTTCATCAACAACCGGCATATCGCAAAGAAAAAAAATTTGTTTGAAGTACAAATTAATGTTTTGAAATTTTAATATCTCTGACATTTATTTTCATATCATAATGTAAAAATGTTGAGTATAAAGTGCATGTGACAGAGACGTGGAAAAATAAACTAATTTCTGTTTTAAAAAAATATTTAATTATTTCTTATTTTTATTAAAATCAATGTAAAAAAAGAAATTCAGACAAATACACAAGTTAATAATACAATAATAGAAAAAAAATGCGATTATAGAAGAAAAAAAGCTGTGTATATAGCATGTTAAATTGAAAATATTTGCATGTAGCTATGTACTTTATTTTTTGTAGACATATATATTTGATATCTCGAGAATATAATTATCGTCGGTAAAATGCTATTACAGATCTCCTACATAGCTCTTCAGATAAAGAACTTTCACGACTTAATAGATAAATGAAGCTATTTGATATGGCCGATTGTCGATGATAATGTATCGACTAGGCTTTATTATCGACTAAGTCAAATCGAGAATATCATACCAAACACAGATATAATTTTCGTATAAAATAAAATACAAGGCAAAAAAATAATAGTTTTAAATACAAATGAAAAGAGGAAAAATTGTACAGATTTATATATTTGTACAATATTCTTATTAAATCAGAAAATTATGTCAATAGCAAAACCATTTTATTTTTTTGCCGCACAAAGAAGAGATAATATCGTCGCACCGAATCAATCAAAACGACGGTATGTACTTACCGGATAATCACGCATCAATTCACAATCAGTCACTTCAGCTGCAGTTCAACGAGAGGGTATCTTGAAATATGCGAAGATTGTGGACGATTTCCCAGAACACGTAGAAGTGAAATAACCTCTTCGATGTCGGTCATCAATTATGCGTGTAGTAATGTACTGTTCGCGCGCACGATATTTCACACCATTTCACACGTGTTACGTACGACACACACTTTACGCGAGACACTCGCAATAACTTTTCGCGCGGGTGATTTACTTTTCGTACACAGGCAACAATCGCGGGAGATTCGTGATGGAACGATTCGATACGAGTTAAACACGATACATCCGCGACATACTCTGTGGATCTATCGAGAAGCGATCTTGCGATTCTCGAAGTGTCGAACGGGCGAAGCGGTAAACTTCACGTGATTAGCGTAGATAATGAAAACTCGAAATTACTTTAATAAATATTCGAAACGCTTGAAATATATATATGGCATGCGAAAACTATAGCAGATGGTGTAATTATTGACACAATTAATTACAGAATACGGATACAAGCAATTATCTGGCAATAATCACGCGCTCGTTGCATTTTCGATGCATCTTGGCGAGAAAGTAACATGTCGTACGAGCAAAGAATTTCGACCGATTCGCGATGAATATAATCGCCGATACCGATAATTATTATGCAACGGTTGATGAATTATAACGCGAAACACTCGCGATAACTTTCCGCGCACGAGATTCACTTTCAAACAACAATAATCGCGAAAAATGTGCTGAGCGATTTGAATGCGATACGTTACGTGGCTGATCACGGATTTGAGAGAGAGAGAGAGAGAGAGAGAGAGAGAGAGAAAAAAATCTGGCAATGGTCACGCGTTCTCGTTGCATTTTCTGGAAAAATATTTCTGGGAAAAAATATACATGTAGAAAATTTCGATCGATTCGAGACGCACAGAAACCGATAATAATGATCGTACGCGATAATTAATATGTTATTAACAACGAAAATTTCGACATATATTACGCGAAATGTATGCGACAATTTTTTGGGCGCGATTTACTTTTAGACAACACGATCACACGCGATATACGGGGCGATTCACAGATGTATCGTGACTAACTGCGGCATCAAGATCCATCAAAGAGCAATATGGTGCGATTTTTAATATGTATATCGAAACGTTCCAACTAACTGCGATAATTAGCATATAAATATAATTTGATGTATTTTAGGGAAAAATATCACAAATAATCGGAATGGCGAGTAAAGGTATAAAGAGCACGTGCGAGTTGACTTATAATTATTTATTTCATTGACGACTCACCAATGTTCCATTTTACACAAATCCTTCTATCATGCTACAATTGAATTGTATATACATAAAAATTTGGGATTGTGATGAAATGGTCAATTAAGATGAGCATTAGGATGAGAGAGAGAGAGAGAGAGCAAATAATTATATACAAACGATGATATATTAATTACAGAGCAGATATGCAAAAATCTGGCAATGGTCACGCGTTCTCGTTGCACTTTCTGGAAAAATATTTCTGGGAAAAAATATACGTGTAGAAAATTGCGATCGATTCGAGACGCACAGAAACCGAAAAACTATAGCAGATGGTGTAATTATTGACACAATTAATTATAGAATACGGATACAAGCAATTATCTGGCAATAATCACGCGCTCGTTGCATTTTCGATGCATCTTGGCGAGAAAGTAACATGTCGTACGAGCAAAGAATTTCGACCGATTCGCGATGAATATAATCGCCGATACCGATAATTATTATGCAACGGTTGATGAATTATAACGCGAAACACTCGCGATAACTTTCCGCGCACGAGATTCACTTTCATAATCGCATAATCGCGAAAAATGTGCTGAGCGATTTGAATGCGATACGTTACGTGGCTGATCACGGATTTGAGAGAGAGAGAGAGAGAGAGAGAGAGAGAGAGAGAAAAAAATCTGGCAATGGTCACGCGTTCTCGTTGCATTTTCTGGAAAAATATTTCTGGGAAAAAATATACGTGTAGAAAATTTCGATCGATTCGAGACGCACAGAAACCGATAATAATGATCGTACGCGATAATTAATATGTTATTAACAACGAAAATTTCGACATATATTACGCGAAATGTATGCGACAATTTTTTGGGCGCGATTTACTTTTAGACAACACGATCACACGCGATATACGGGGCGATTCACAGATGTATCGTGACTAACTGCGGCATCAAGATCCATCAAAGAGCAATATGGTGCGATTTTTAATATGTATATCGAAACGTTCCAACTAACTGCGATAATTAGCATATAAATATAATTTGATGTATTTTAGGGAAAAATATCACAAATAATCGGAATGGCGAGTAAAGGTATAAAGAGTACGTGCGAGTTGACTTATAATTATTTATTTCATTGACGACTCACCAATGTTCCATTTTACACAAATCCTTCTATCATGCTACAATTGAATTGTATATACATAAAAATTTGGGATTGTGATGAAATGGTCAATTAAGATGAGCATTAGGATTAAGCCTTGTGTGAAATACTCAAACTGATTATGAAATTATTAGATATAATGTGATAGCTTATATATTATTCGTGTACAAGTTTTTTATAATACAAATATACTATGTGGGTATATATTGGCTAAATGTAGAAATATGTTCACGTATTTCGAACACAATTAATAATTGCAACATAAATTTTTTTTTCTATATTCACAAACATTACCTTCAAACATTATATTCCATGCCACAGACTTCTATATATTATACCTACATTGCTAATACGGCTATGTTTCATATGATGACATATGAAACAATAGATATATAAAAGTCTGCGATTCATGCATACATACATACATAAATATATATATATATATTTATATGTACTTATGTATGCGTGTGTGTATGTGTGTACTTAATATTCAACTTTTTTCTTCCTTATCTTTACAGGGTTTTATTTTTCGGCCTAACATATCGTATATGGAAGGATTTGGTTCAGTCTCCTGGTCTGTGTCAGAACTGCAATCACTGTCACTAGAATTATCATATGTTCCAAGACCGGGTAATATGCCGATACATTTGAGTCCACTATATCCGTTACTTTTATTAACTTGATTTAGTATATTTTTATCATTTTGTTTATCTGACTCAAGATTAGATGTATCCGTTGCTGGCTCGCAAGATGCATGCAGTTCTTTCTTTTTCATAGTATCTGCATCATCGGATGAAGGCAACTTTCTTTTAATACCTTTAAGTACTTCCCCTGTATGAATAATTTATATACATTATATAGGAAATAGTGTATTATATTATATAGAGAATAATGTTCAGAGAATTTGTTCTAGAATTTTCACCTTGTTTTTGCTTGTCAGATCGTTTTAACACAACACCTGCAGGCAGCTTTAATTGTGAAGACCGGCTACTAACATAATTAAAATAGATTATTCCTTCATTGTTATTGAATTATTAAATTATTCAAGAATTATTAAAATTAAGTACATAATGCTATAGCTTCTAAAAAAAATAGAGATTATCTTGAAACTTATATGATAATAATGATGCGATACCTTCCACAAACAACATTTTTACTACTGACTGGTGGGTTCTTCAATTCTTGTTTTAATTTTTCATTTAATTTCTGTTCTTGAAGTGAAGCAACTGCAGCTTTAAAATCACGCATTTCTTTTTCTTCCTCAAGATTTTTTTTACGTTCCTCTTCCATTTTAGTTCTATCTACCAAATCCAAAAATTCTACTTCATCATCGTCTAATCCTTTGATCATATTTTCTGGAAAGATGTATTCAGATTTTTTAGATATGATATTGTGAAGAATAGATCTCAGAATATTAAAAAACTTATCCATTATATTTAATTATACCAAGATACTATTATAGATCATATTAGCAAATAGTAATTGTTTTACAAATAATATATAAATAATAAAAAACAAAAAACTGTTATTACACACAGAGACTGATATATTTTCAATACTGAATATGATGAATTAACTCAATAAATTAAACTCTATGTTATGAGAGCATTATAGAATACTCATTGTCAGTAACAAACTCAATGGTATTTTTTTACTTACTTAATTTATGCGCTTCTTCATATTCCAAGTCCCTTTTATTTTTCTGCTCTTGTAATCTCTCGTATAACGATCTAGGGTCATAAACCTCCTCTGGGGGTTCTGTAAATCGTTATACACACATGAAATACTTTCCAAACATTTTTAAGGCTCGAGATGGTTGAAAGTAGTTATTTAATAGTTGTTATAGTAGCATATATACAACTTTCAACATCTTACAGATACGATTGTAAAATAATTATATGCTGCATATAAAAAATAAATGAAACATTGACTTAACCTAAAGGCTGATCAGCAGTTCGCACACGTTCCCATTCCTCTTGTCGCATTCGTCGTTGTTCGGCAAGTTCGGCCTCTGATATAAAGCCCGAGCTCATTTTCACTGTTTATAATAACCGTCTTCTATGTGAAGGACAGAACTACGTTTATGTTTTTTATACACGTCAATAAAGCTATACGTATACGTATACCGCACTTGAATGAAATAATTTAAAACTCGTTACACATATTATGGCGCATGCATTCTTTTAAATAAAAATAACAATTTCAAATAGTATTTAAAACATTCTTTGTATAACGATCACTCCGTAATATTGTGGAAGACCGAAAAATATTTTTACTGGATGAACTGACAGCATTAACAGAAATGTAAAGCAATGAATTATTCGGTCAACCATTATGGAGGGCTCATAGCGGATACAAACTGCGTCTGATAATGCATTGCCTCGCCATCTATATGCATTTTAGAAAATAGAATTAACTAGTCAAATCCATTTTTCGATTGTTGGTAAGATTATTAAAATTATATTATTTAAGTAATTTTTTAATTTATAAATTTAATTGGATACACTAGTGCGCACTGATGCACATTAAAAGCTATTATATATAAATTTATATAAGCATAATTTATGTATAAGCACAGTAATTGAAACGCTAAGATAATTAATACTATACAAATCTTTTGAAAATAAACATAACGATAGATACGCTAACGCTATTTTCGCTTGAAGAACAAGATTCTTTGCCCTTATTTGTCCACCAAACGCTTCGGAGTAAAAATAGTGTCTAATGGAGTGCATTTATTGAATATATAAAAACATTTATAAAATTTTTATATTTCTTATATTTTTGAATGCAACTTTATTTGATTAATAAAATTTCTTCAAATGAAATGACAAAAAAAACGCGACATTATTTGGATAAATTTTAATTAGATACAAATTTAAAAATCAGATAAAAAAATTATGTTCCTTATCTAAGTAAAAATTATTTGGATTATATCGTATTTGATGTCATTTTAATCGTAAAAATCTCATTAATCCATTAAAGTTATTCTCAAACCGGTAAAATGCAAGAGTCTTTCTCAAAGTAAGAATCGAAGTGACAGAAATCTAAGTTATAAATTATTGTTTTGTTGCGATCTTTACGGACAATAATTATTTCTTTAACAACAAATAGAATCAAATATATTTTGTTCACGGTGCCATATAATTTGACTTTTCGACGATCTAGATATAATTTGGATTTTCTGGAAAAATATTTCTGGGAAAAAATATACGTGTAGAAAATTTCGATCGATTCGAGACGCACAGAAACCGATAATAATGATCGTACGCGATAATTAATATGTTATTAACAACGAAAATTTCGACATATATTACGCGAAATGTATGCGACAATTTTTTGGGCGCGATTTACTTTTAGACAACACGATCACACGCGATATACGGGGCGATTCACAGATGTATCGTGACTAACTGCGGCATCAAGATCCATCAAAGAGCAATATGGTGCGATTTTTAATATGTATATCGAAACGTTCCAACTAACTGCGATAATTAGCATATAAATATAATTTGATGTATTTTAGGGAAAAATATCACAAATAATCGGAATGGCGAGTAAAGGTATAAAGAGTACGTGCGAGTTGACTTATAATTATTTATTTCATTGACGACTCACCAATGTTCCATTTTACACAAATCCTTCTATCATGCTACAATTGAATTGTATATACATAAAAATTTGGGATTGTGATGAAATGGTCAATTAAGATGAGCATTAGGATTAAGCCTTGTGTGAAATACTCAAACTGATTATGAAATTATTAGATATAATGTGATAGCTTATATATTATTCGTGTACAAGTTTTTTATAATACAAATATACTATGTGGGTATATATTGGCTAAATGTAGAAATATGTTCACGTATTTCGAACACAATTAATAATTGCAACATAAATTTTTTTTTCTATATTCACAAACATTACCTTCAAACATTATATTCCATGCCACAGACTTCTATATATTATACCTACATTGCTAATACGGCTATGTTTCATATGATGACATATGAAACAATAGATATATAAAAGTCTGCGATTCATGCATACATACATACATAAATATATATATATATATTTATATGTACTTATGTATGCGTGTGTGTATGTGTGTACTTAATATTCAACTTTTTTCTTCCTTATCTTTACAGGGTTTTATTTTTCGGCCTAACATATCGTATATGGAAGGATTTGGTTCAGTCTCCTGGTCTGTGTCAGAACTGCAATCACTGTCACTAGAATTATCATATGTTCCAAGACCGGGTAATATGCCGATACATTTGAGTCCACTATATCCGTTACTTTTATTAACTTGATTTAGTATATTTTTATCATTTTGTTTATCTGACTCAAGATTAGATGTATCCGTTGCTGGCTCGCAAGATGCATGCAGTTCTTTCTTTTTCATAGTATCTGCATCATCGGATGAAGGCAACTTTCTTTTAATACCTTTAAGTACTTCCCCTGTATGAATAATTTATATACATTATATAGGAAATAGTGTATTATATTATATAGAGAATAATGTTCAGAGAATTTGTTCTAGAATTTTCACCTTGTTTTTGCTTGTCAGATCGTTTTAACACAACACCTGCAGGCAGCTTTAATTGTGAAGACCGGCTACTAACATAATTAAAATAGATTATTCCTTCATTGTTATTGAATTATTAAATTATTCAAGAATTATTAAAATTAAGTACATAATGCTATAGCTTCTAAAAAAAATAGAGATTATCTTGAAACTTATATGATAATAATGATGCGATACCTTCCACAAACAACATTTTTACTACTGACTGGTGGGTTCTTCAATTCTTGTTTTAATTTTTCATTTAATTTCTGTTCTTGAAGTGAAGCAACTGCAGCTTTAAAATCACGCATTTCTTTTTCTTCCTCAAGATTTTTTTTACGTTCCTCTTCCATTTTAGTTCTATCTACCAAATCCAAAAATTCTACTTCATCATCGTCTAATCCTTTGATCATATTTTCTGGAAAGATGTATTCAGATTTTTTAGATATGATATTGTGAAGAATAGATCTCAGAATATTAAAAAACTTATCCATTATATTTAATTATACCAAGATACTATTATAGATCATATTAGCAAATAGTAATTGTTTTACAAATAATATATAAATAATAAAAAACAAAAAACTGTTATTACACACAGAGACTGATATATTTTCAATACTGAATATGATGAATTAACTCAATAAATTAAACTCTATGTTATGAGAGCATTATAGAATACTCATTGTCAGTAACAAACTCAATGGTATTTTTTTACTTACTTAATTTATGCGCTTCTTCATATTCCAAGTCCCTTTTATTTTTCTGCTCTTGTAATCTCTCGTATAACGATCTAGGGTCATAAACCTCCTCTGGGGGTTCTGTAAATCGTTATACACACATGAAATACTTTCCAAACATTTTTAAGGCTCGAGATGGTTGAAAGTAGTTATTTAATAGTTGTTATAGTAGCATATATACAACTTTCAACATCTTACAGATACGATTGTAAAATAATTATATGCTGCATATAAAAAATAAATGAAACATTGACTTAACCTAAAGGCTGATCAGCAGTTCGCACACGTTCCCATTCCTCTTGTCGCATTCGTCGTTGTTCGGCAAGTTCGGCCTCTGATATAAAGCCCGAGCTCATTTTCACTGTTTATAATAACCGTCTTCTATGTGAAGGACAGAACTACGTTTATGTTTTTTATACACGTCAATAAAGCTATACGTATACGTATACCGCACTTGAATGAAATAATTTAAAACTCGTTACACATATTATGGCGCATGCATTCTTTTAAATAAAAATAACAATTTCAAATAGTATTTAAAACATTCTTTGTATAACGATCACTCCGTAATATTGTGGAAGACCGAAAAATATTTTTACTGGATGAACTGACAGCATTAACAGAAATGTAAAGCAATGAATTATTCGGTCAACCATTATGGAGGGCTCATAGCGGATACAAACTGCGTCTGATAATGCATTGCCTCGCCATCTATATGCATTTTAGAAAATAGAATTAACTAGTCAAATCCATTTTTCGATTGTTGGTAAGATTATTAAAATTATATTATTTAAGTAATTTTTTAATTTATAAATTTAATTGGATACACTAGTGCGCACTGATGCACATTAAAAGCTATTATATATAAATTTATATAAGCATAATTTATGTATAAGCACAGTAATTGAAACGATAAGATAATTAATACTATACAAATCTTTTGAAAATAAACATAACGATAGATACGCTAACGCTATTTTCGCTTGAAGAACAAGATTCTTTGCCCTTATTTGTCCACCAAACGCTTCGGAGTAAAAATAGTGTCTAATGGAGTGCATTTATTGAATATATAAAAACATTTATAAAATTTTTATATTTCTTATATTTTTGAATGCAACTTTATTTGATTAATAAAATTTCTTCAAATGAAATGACAAAAAAAACGCGACATTATTTGGATAAATTTTAATTAGATACAAATTTAAAAATCAGATAAAAAAATTATGTTCCTTATCTAAGTAAAAATTATTTGGATTATATCGTATTTGATGTCATTTTAATCGTAAAAATCTCATTAATCCATTAAAGTTATTCTCAAACCGGTAAAATGCAAGAGTCTTTCTCAAAGTAAGAATCGAAGTGACAGAAATCTAAGTTATAAATTATTGTTTTGTTGCGATCTTTACGGACAATAATTATTTCTTTAACAACAAATAGAATCAAATATATTTTGTTCACGGTGCTATATTTAGTACGTAAAATATTTCGGCAGCGAATTAGCAATACCTAATATAGTATTCGGTCTTGGCGACATAAACATTGGCGCGCTATTGTTCATGGCTTTGTTATCATTCATACAACAACACTTGAATAGAACTATAGTGGGGCGAGATGCTCAAATTCCTTCCCTATGTTATTATTCTGTTTTTATATCAAAGAGTCGTTGATAAAATCGGGAAATTTTATATATATTATATATATATTTCAAACTTTACAAATTTTACAGATATATGTAATTCTTTGTTATTAAATATAAAAAATATCGAATAAGAGTGTGAAGATTCGATTAAACTAACGGTTAAATATTAGCTTTTTATTCACGAAATTTAACGCTCACTTTCGATATGGCAAAATCACGAGTAAATTATTACGTATTTTATGATTTATTTTCAATTAGAGATTAATGTATTTACGAATTCTGTATCGGAACCAAATATTCGTAAAATAAATTAATTAATTACATTGCGAAAACACCATGTTTCTTCCGCATTTTTCTGCGTTCTTTTCCGCATTCTTTTCACATTCTTTCTATTCTTTTTATTCTTGAACGCGATCGCTGTCCCTCTTGTCAGGTGAACGTTAATAAAATTGCCTGGTTCGTACCGGCAAGTAGTCGAAACAATCTTCATCGTGAAGAATTATTTATTTCTTGTTGGTTTTTGTAAGATCCATCCGCGACGTCTAGTTTGGTGCTCTGTTGAAAATTGGGGATTTTCGTTGCAAGATTGGAATTAATCCCAGGTTTTCCTGGCGATTCCTGAAAGCAATGGTTTCGGTAATAACTCAACGACGAGCGCCACACGCCTCTTTAAAGTCTTAAAGAATTAATCAATTTAAACAGTATATTTAGAAGAAAGATATATTTTCTTCTCTTTGTTAAAAGTGTTCTTCTGTCATTATTAGTATTAATATTATTATTCTTTTTGTGAAAAAGAAAGATTTAACAGTAGATTAAACATGGATATAGCTAT
>NW_021853666.1:64663-68787 GCF_003651465.1 Formica exsecta | reverse complement strand
TGCTATCACCCTCTTCACTTCTTCCTGTTCTAGTTCTGTTTCATCTCGTTCCCCCCTTCTTTCCTTCCCTCCTCTTATCACTCTTTGAGTTTTACGTCTAATAAACTTTCGATTAAAATTCCTCAGGAACTAAAGCCGTAATTAAAAATCTAACGGTACTTTTCTTATACAATGTGGATGCAAGCTTTCGATTGCGACCAGTTTGAATAAGATTGGTTCCTGAGGTCCTGAGGAATGATAATCGTATACCAGAATTGTGACACTTTTGGTTTTCAAGATAAGTTTCAGACTCACGTACGTATGCTCACACGCACACACGCAAAGCGATTTTGTCCCTCAAGCGGCGTTCACATCGCTCATGTACAATTATTCGCTTGAGTGTGCAGAATGTTTTAAGAGACAAGATTATATGTGTAATTAATATGTGTAAAATAATAATGTTTCTATTTTATAAAAGTACGCGCGGAGTATAATACGACAAGAAGAAAAGTGAAAAGTGATTAACAGTTATGTGAATATCGCGGAATAGTGCAAGGAAGAGAAGTGATTTCTTTTAGTCTTCTTATTGAGCAAAGTTAGGTTATATTAACGAAATTGAATAAATGCTTTACACGCAATCTGCTTGAATCTGTGCATTATCATATAACATATTTGTGATAAATAGATTGTTGGAAAATGATTACATATATTATTACTGTAATTTTTTTTTTAACTCCTTTTAGGTCTTGCAATCTGTCCCTACTAGGACATTCAGCAGTAGGTAGGTTATTTGTGAGGTCCTGCATGAAATGCATTCAGTGACGCATTCGAATCTTAGCCATTACTTCAGTCAATGACTAGGTCCAGAGGGGTCTTCCTTTTCAATCTTCGAACTGAGTTTACTCTTGTCATGAGGTGTCTGGCTAGAAAATTTGGATGGTTCCTGATTTTGTCTGTGGGTTTTAGACTTGGATTCAATTTCTTCCTTAACGGTTGGTATGTTCAGATCGTGATGCAGAGTATTATTAATCACAAACCAGGGAGCATTTGTGATTATTCTCAGCATTTATGATTGAAACCTCTATAGGATTTCAATATTAGAGTGGGATGGTGTACCCCACAGCTGGATCCCATTGGTCCAAATGGGTTTCAGTATGGTTTTGTAGAGAAGCAACTTATTTGTAAGATTTAGCTGGGTGTTTCGTCCGAGCATCCAATACAGTTTTCGTAGTTGTAGGCCTAATTACTTTCCTTGGGAGAAGATGTGTTTCCTCCAGACCAATCTTTTGTCCAGGTGAATACCCAAGTATCTAACATGATTAGCTTGTGGAATCTCAGAGTTGTTTAAGCTGATTGGAGGGCAATTTTCTCGTCTAGTCGTGAAGGTTACATGGGCTGACTTTGTTTCGTTTATTTTAATTCTCCAGTTCTTTGTCCAGAGGGATATATCATCAAGACTGTTTTGTAGGATGGTAGAAGCGAGATCTGGATTTTGGTGTGAAGCCAAGATGGCAGTGTCATCAGCGAATGTACCTATTGTGACTAGATTATTTATAGGTAGATTCGCTGTAAATAATAGGTATAAGATTGGTCCAAATACGCTGCCTTGGGGGATTCCTGCTCGAATTGGACAGAGATTAGTAAACGTTTCACCAACATTGACCAGAAAATGCCGGTTGACAAGATAAGATTTTAGAACATTGAATAATCCCAAAATTTAAGAAATTAGGCTCTCGAGTGAACTCACAAATTCTAATAATCGCGGGCTAGTAAGAGCCAGAACGCGGATGGCAGTGCGTCAGTTTCATAGAAAAATAAGTTTTCTATGAAACTGAATATGTGCACAGGGCACGAAATTTACTTGGTGTATACCAAGATTTTTTAAAAATTAATCTCAATTCGAGATTTATAATAATCCCTCTTTACCCCCCTGGAGAGACGAAGGCGAGAAAAATATCGGGGCGAAGTCGCTGAATCGGGAATCGAACCCGAGTCTTTCGCTTGCCATCCTGCCATCCGCGTTCTGGCTCTTACTAGCCCGCGATTATTAGAATTATTGAATAATCCATTTGGGAAGTTTGATTTACAAATACGCTGCCTTGGGGGATTCCTGCTCGAATTGGACAGAGATTAGTAAACGTTTCACCAACATTGACCAGAAAATGCCGGTTGACAAGATAAGATTTTAGAACATTGAATAATCCATTTGAGAAGTTTGATTTGATTTTGTGTAACAGTCCCTCATGCCACACCCGATCAAAGGCCTGAGAGATATCCAAAAAGACTGCCGAGCAGTATTCTTTTTTCTCAAATGATTGGAGAATTTTGTTAACTAGTCTGTGGACTTGGTCAATAGTTCCGTGTTTTTGTCTGAAGCCGAACTGATGGATCGGGATCAGATTTTTATCTTCGATTATTGGTAGCATTCTTGATAGTAGTAAGGTTTCAAACATTTTTGCCGTTATCGGAAGTAAACTAATAGGTCTGTAGGATTTAGTTTTTTCAGGACTTTTGTCTGGTTTAAGGATCATTTCGATTTATGAAACCTTCCATTGAGGGGGGACAAAGCATAGCCTCAGGATCGCATTGTATAATTGTGTGAGGTATAAATACCTCTGTCAGGTAATCCTTTGAGTAAGCGTCCGGTTATTAGATCATATCCTGGAGTTTTCTTGTGGTTTAGGTTCTTGATGGCAGTCGCTATCTCGGATTTGGTGAGTTTCTTAATAACCAGTGAGGAGGCTGGGTTATTCAATGTATGCAGAACATTATTCAGATGGTCACTCGAGCCTTCGTACGGTTGGGGTGAAAAGACTCTTTGCAGATGGTCAGCAAAGGCTTGATCCTTTTCTGCTTCGCTTCTGGCCCAATTGCCATTTTCTTTACGCACCAGGGGAGATGCCATCTTTGGTTGCTTCAGTTTCCTAGTGGCTTTCCATAAGGAATAGTCACCGGCCGCTGAGGCGTCCAGCTGTTGGAGATACTGTTGGACATTTAGGTTCTTTTCATCGTTTAGGAGTTGTTTGAGTTCCTTCGTCACGCGGTTTAGGCGCGTTTTAGTAGAAGGGCACCTAGACATTTGCCAGCGTTTCCGCAAGCGTCTTTTCTCCGAGACTTTTTCTAGATTGCTAGAGAAATTTAGTTTGCTCTCTACTCTCTTACAGAAGGGAATAGATTCTTACACAGCGTTTTGCACCGTAGTATTAAAGTGCTCTACTGCAGATATTATATCCTCTTCAGTTCTAAGTCGCACGTCATTGCAGAGGGTGGAGTTAACAAGTTCACGGAAATCTGTCCAATCAGTTCTTCTGTTGTGCAGTGAACACTTTTCCTGTTTCTTCATAAGTTCACTTGCCACCGTAACGAGGAGTATGGTCCGAAGATAGCTCCAGGCAAGGAGTGCACTCGGTGAAGTTCTCAGCGATGCCTTTTGTAATACCAATGTCTAACAAGTCCGGTTTTTTGGTCCTGTCTGATGGCCAGTAGGTTGAATGGCCTGAGAAGACTACATTTAATTTTAGTGTTTGGATCGTTTTGAATTACTCACGTCCCCTAGGAAGTGTGAGTCTTGACCCCCAAAAACATGCTCGGAGTTGTAGTCTCCTCCAGCAATAAATCGGCAACCCAGGGAGCTGAAGTATCTTATAAAGTATTCATTTTTAATATTGAATTTCGGTGGGCAATATGCCGCTGAGACAGTTATCGGTCCTATCCAATCTTCCACGATTACACTGGTTGCTTGTAATTGCTCTTCTCCAAACGGGGTTGTTAGAAAATGTCTAATTTTGCTTCTTATGAGGATGGCTGTACCCCCATGAGCTGTGCCGTCGGGGTAGGTTGCGTGATAAGCATTAAAATTAGGTATGTTAATATAGCTTTTTGCAGTAAAGTGCGTTTCAGACACTAGCAGTATGTCAATATTGTGAGAACTTAAGAAGATTTTTAGCTCTTCTACGCGGTGTGACAGCCCGTTGGCATTCCATATAGCTAGTTTTAATGTTTGGAATGTTGGTCAATTTTGGACAGGAAATCCGTCATCATGTTGTTGAAGGTCATCATTTGACTTATCATGTGTTGAAGCAGGTCTTTTAACCCTGTAATGATATTTAACTGGGGAGAGATTTGAGCATCTTGAGAGTCGTGTA
>NW_021853666.1:39157-64517 GCF_003651465.1 Formica exsecta | reverse complement strand
AAGAGTGGTTTGCCTATTTCATGAGAGGTTGAGGATTTCCTCTGTCTGAGAAGAGGGAATTTGGATCTTTGAATTTCTTTATAGACCACACAGCCCTTATAATTTGCCGGATGGTTTCCGCCGCAAAGTACACATTTAACATGTTCTGATCTCCCTTTTCTGGGACAGCTTGAGGTGGTGTGATTCCCTGCGCGTTTTACGCATCTAGCTTGTCGATAACAGTATCTTTTAGTGTGGCCATATCTTTGGCAGAAGGCGCACTGAGGGGTCTCCCTCTTGGGCCTGGGAGCCTCAAAATGATACGACAGTTTAAAAGGGTTTTGACATTATAGATTTGCTTATTGTTGATGCTTGATTTGAGATCAACGAAGAACATAGGTAGGGGTTTTTTCGTTGACCTACTCCTAATATTCCATAAGTTTATTACCTGGTGTCCTAAGATTTCAATCGCTGCTTTGAGTTGTGAGACGTCAGTTGAGGGATGAATATTTTTTAGGACCACTCTAAAGTTCCTGTCTTGTTTCAATCTATATGTGTGGAATTCAGTGCCCTTATTTTGTAGTTTTTTAACGATGGTGGAATAAGCCTGAGTTGTTCTAGGTTGAATTTTGACTGCTTCTGCCTTTAGTATTTTAATTTCGAATTCTCCATTAACAGTGTCTTTCAAGAAATCAGTAAGGGGCTGAATGTTGCTGACGCGATCCACATATATAGGAGGTGGCTTTGGCATTTTCTCTTCGAGTGAGGCTAGTTCAGTTTGTTGGGTTTGTTGATCTTCCTTTTCCAATGCATCGAAGTCTGCACTGGGGAGCTTAGCCAGTAAGTATCAATTTTTGGCTGCCTATGGTTTCTCATCGGAAGATCAGGGCTTTCGCCTAGTCTTTTCCTTTTACTATTACTTACTTCCTTCCATTTTCCTTCGTGGGAATTTAGACCATCCTTATGTTCGGAGTCCATTTTTGTTTCTTCCTTATTCTTATATGCTGGAAGCCATTAATAAGCAGTGGTTGGCCTTCCCCAGAATCCGTGAGGCCATCCTCCTTAGAGGGTGGATTTTCCAGGACAGAGCCACTTGGCTGCCACCTGGGGTAATAATTTCTTTTAGTGTTTTATCCATTGCTTATAGTGCTGGTTTTAGTCCACCCCGGATATTTTATTTTTCCGGTACCCTCCGGCAAGCCGGCGAGCATTCCCCAATCCGCCACCTGGGGAGGCGCCCGATGAGGGACCAGCAACCCCCCACGGGGATACTGTAATTAATCTTAGATTTACCGTCAAACAAACGTCAGAAAATGATGTCCCGTGAATGGGACATATCGATATGTCATGTGCGGGTCTCATGAGACCTAACTTTTAGAATATTTAATTAATTTTGTGACAAAAATTTAACTAACATACAATGGATATCTACATAAATATCCACTGAATATCCACATAAATATCCACTGAATATTGATGTGGATGTCCAATGGATATTGGCCTACATATCCTGTGGATATTTATAAGATCTTGTATTGCGGACATTTGGATATTTAAAGCATGTCTAATAGCTGTTTTCTACATATTCATGGATATCCCTAATGCACATTGAGAACATCCAGTAGATATCTCATATACATTAATTTCTGTGTGGGATAAGGAATAATGAAATAATAAAATTAAATCGAAGCACTTCTATAATGTCCACAAACATTTTGAGGATCTGGAATTACTCGCAACTTTTGGTTCTGGAAATTACCATATGGAATTACCATATTTTTCTTCTTTGACTAATGTTTTCTATTTTATGCTCTAACTCTTATGCTTTCAATTCAATTGTATATAATATTTTTGATACAATTTCCACAAGATTTGTTTTGTTATATTAATATAAACATGCAACTCATTGCTTAGCCATTTGTAAGTGACTTAAAAATATTAATTACGCATTAATTACATTTATATATAAAATATAAATAAATATTTACATTTCCAGAACCAAAAGTTGCGAGTAATTCCAAATACACAAAATGTTTGTGGACACTAGAAGTGCTTCGATATGATTTTATTTATTTCATCATTCATTTTTTATAAAGTCAATTAATAAAAATATGTATTCAATATTGTTTTATGATATTTTTGGTAGAATTCCCATAAGACTTATTTTGCTGCGTTAACATAAACTCATTGCTTAACCATTTGTAAGTAAACTAAAAATATTAATTATGCATTAATTACATTTATATACAGGGTGTCCTAGACCACTCGTACACGACTTGACCTTAACGATGCCATCCAAGGTCAAACCAATGACACCATCTTATGTTCCCCTCAAAACCATACAATTTTTGTCTGAAACATTTTTTTCTAAAATGCTTAGTTTTTGAAAGAAAAGGGGTTTACGTGTGGTCTAGGACACCCTGCATAAATAAACATTATACATGAATGCGCGTTCACACGTATAATTACCAGTTTATCGTTATCGAAAACATGATTCAAAATCTCCAAATATTCCTTCAATGATTCCATAATCATTTTCCAACAATGTACATATTTATCACAAATATGTTAATCGATAATGCATTGATTCACTCAAATGTAAGCATTCGCTTAATTTCGCTAATATAATCTAACTTTGCTCAAATTTAATATCTATTAAAAGAAATCACTTCTCTTTCTTGCACTATTCCACGATACTCTTAATAACCGTTAATCACTTTATCACTTTTCTTCTTGTATTGCACTATTTCGTGATATATAAGCATATTTAATAAATCAATAAATGCAAAAAAATATTTGATCTTTTCTGATCATATTATTTATTAGAATACATTTAAGAAGGAATTATATACCGTTTATGTGTATTGGTTTATTCAATAAAATGGACTTGTTTCATATTTATATTAAATATATGACGCGCGCTTTGTAATAAAAAAAATTTCCCTTTTATTGCTTTCTATATTTTGATATTTTCATTCACTTACACAATTTATATTATTATTGATTATAGAGTTTGTATACAGTTTAATATCTGTATTAAAATTATATCGTGTTTTGAAACCTGTTAAATGATTGACAATAAGAGTTTGAGTATTATAAGACACGTTGTGATTGTGTCCGCTCAAATTCAATATGGTATATATAAGCTTTGTAAAAATGTATACTATTTATGTAATTCCTTCCAAAAAAATGTCCTTTCTATTAAATAAATCTTTAAAAAAATCACATCCATGTATATACTGTATAATGTAGTAATTTATGTTTTTCAGAAAAAATATAAATTTTTACAAAAAAGAGGTAATATCCCACTAAAAAAAATCTTACAAAGGCAAAAAATATACGCCAAGTACATAAAAAATATCCCTTGTACATAAGCCAAGTACATAAAAATAACTTGTACGTAACAAAAAGTTTAAAAAATTATTTATCTCTAAAAAACAGCTTATAAGAAAATTTTTCCCTAAAAAATTAAAGAATAGCTTATAAAAAAATTGTCCTCTAAAAAATAAAAAACCCCTAAAAATAAAAAATTAAAACTAAATATGAAATTAATAATTAATTAGCCAAGTACTTAGAAGTAATTCAGTTTGTGAGGATTTGTAATTTGAAATAGTATTTGTCATAAAATCAATCTTGCATTTATAGAAATATTATAAATTCTCTCGAAAAAATTAAAATGCATTTTATTTTTATTAAAAAATTACACTATTATATTTCCCTCCCAAGTAAATATTTTGTATAATATATAAAATAGCACTATTATATTGCTGATTTTATTACAAATAGTAAATCATATAACTACTTAACCCTTATTGCAATAATGTCGATCACATCAAGCACTAATTTTAAATTTAAAAATGCCCCGTGCCAAATTGATCGACTTGTTTTAAAATTAATCATAAGCTTTACCAAAGGCTCGGAACGAAAAAGATTAAGATTAATTTTAATTTTCTCGAGAGAATCTATAATATTTCTATAAATGCAAGATTGATTTTATGACAAATACTATTTCAAATTACAAATCCTCACAAACTGAATTACTTCTAACTACTTGGCTAATTAATTATTGATTTCATATTTAATTTTTATTTTTTATCTTTTAGGGGTTTTTTACTTTGTAGAGGAAAACTTTTTTATAAGCTGTTTTTTAATTTTTAGGGGAAAATTTTTTTATAAGCTATTTTTTAATTTTTAGGGTTTTTTTATTTTTTAGTCCTTTCAGGTTAAAATGAAAGCCCCTAAAAGGAATTTTGGCGACTCCTACGAGAAAGTCATTTTTTAAGAGAAAATAGTAAAAAAGTATAACAATTGTGATAATTATTTACATTAGCAAATATCTCGCCAATAATTTTGACTTTCACATATGTTGTAAAGGTGAGGTTGCTGATTAATATTCACTTTGTTTTATTTGGCGATCTCGTATAGTTTTTGAGATATTTAACGAAAAAGATTTACCGAGTTATACGATTTTACATGGATTTGTAATTTTCAAAGGTAATTATACAGAAAAAGGGCAATCCACACAACAATTGTAAAAACCTATTTCCGATTTAGTTTCGCGTCCGAAGCACAGAGCGATATGGGATGGACCTCGCTTCGGCCAGAAAATTGCAAACTCATGTGAAATCGTATAATTATAAACCTCGTTTCGCGTCCGAAGCACAGGGCGATAAGGAATGGATCTCGCTTCGCGCAGAAAGTTGCAAACCCATATGAAATCATTTAATTATAAACCTCGTTTCGCGTCCGAAGCACAGGGCGATATAGAATGGACCTCGCTTCGCGCAGAAAGTTGCAAACCCATGTGAAATCGTTTAGTTATAAACCTCGTTTCGCGTCCGAAGCACAGGGCGATATGGGATGGATCTCGCTTCGCGCAGAAAGTTATAAATCCATGTAAAATAGTATAACTCGGTAAACTTTTTTCGTTAAATATCTTAAAAAATATGCAAGACCGCCAAATAAAACAAAGTGAATATTAATCAGCAACCTCACCCTTACAACATATGTGAAGGTCAAGGTCATTGGCGAAGTATAAATGTAAATCCACTAATGTAAATAATTATGGATTCAATACCATTTTCTCTTAAAAACTGACTTTCTTGTAGGAGTCGCCAAAATTCCTTTTAGGATCTTTCATTTGAAACTGAAAGGAAACTTTTTACAAAGTTTCATCGAAATCGGAGCCGGGCCCTTTTCGGAACTCCACCCAAAATTTTTTCATAAGCTGTTTTTTAGAGCTAAATAATTTTTTAAACTTTTTGTTGCGTACAAGTTGGGATATTTTTTATGTACTTGGCGTATTTTTTTTACCTTTTAATTCATATACATGTTTTTTGATTACTATTAGAAATATAGATATCGAATTTGAGATTTCTTTATTCTGTCGCGTGTGAAGTTTAGTTAGAACATAGGCAGGAAATTATCCGGACGCAAATAACCGAACTTTTTTTCAAGTTTCCTTCGCTTTCCGATAAACGATTTAGATTTCGCTATTTTCGATTAATTGATTAATTGATTTTTATCAGTTATTTGTAATATAAAATTACAATTAGTTAGATTTAGTAAAATATGCTCCTTTAACATTCGCTTAAAAGATTCAATTCTTTTGCATCGTTTTATCTCGTAAGGCATTGGGTGCTTTCCAGCAACGTACACAGGCGACACTGTGTAACACAGTGTACGACTCAGTGCTTTTCAACTACGACACAAGTCGACACAATCGTACACAGCTAGAATGATGTGTTCGACTGTGTCGTCGCTCAATTGATTAATTAAACTTATAAATTTTGTTAATAAGATAAAATTGTAACTATCAATATATTATACTTAATTTACCTAATTTGATCAGTTTTTAATCTCTTCTTTACATATCTGATAAATAAATTAATAATTCTTAAAAAATCTTTGTTAAAAAATACCAGGGTTGGGAAGTAACGCGTTACTTGTAACGCCGTTACCGTTACAGTTACTTTTTTCGGTAACTGTAACGGTAACGGCGTTACAAATTTTGTTTGTAACGGAAAAAGTAACTTCGTTACATTTTTCGGTAACGAGTAACGAATTTAACAGTTACTTTTATCGTTACTTTTTTTGAATTTACTCGGTATAATTTTCATACAAAGGAAAATATTGATAAGAGTGTTGGAATGCAGCATTACATGAAAACTACTGAAAACTCATTTTGGTATCTTGTTTCTTTGTAAGACAATGTTTAAAAATTTTTAGTGTTTAATTTGATCTTGTATTAAAAAAAATTGTATGTAAAGTTATTGTTATATATAAAAAACTAACGGAAATTATAACGACTCGTTATTTTTTGAGTAACGGTAACGGTAACGAGTTACTTTTTAAAATTGGTAACGAGTAACGGTAACAAGTTACTTTTTAGAAACAAGAACGGTAACGGTAACGAGTTACTTTTATAAAGTAACTTTCCCAACCCTGAAAATTATATATAATGAAATCTCTCCGATGCTATTTACAAATCTTTCTCTCTCTCTCTCTTTCCCCTTTCCTCTCTCCTCTCTCACTCCTTCCCTCCCTCCTACCACTCACCCACCTTGCTTCCGCTTCAACCTCCCCCCTCCATCCTCCCTCCCTCTTTCTCCTCGTCCCTCTCCTTCCCCACTCTTACTGCCTCCTGCCAACTCTCTTCCCTTCTTATCCCTCTTCCTACACATTCCTCCCATACATGTTCCCATGTCTCTTCCTCTCTCCCGCACATTTTACAGCTCCTCTTATCTTCATTCTCCCAGTATAGTCCTTCTTTTATCTCGTTTCCTAGTCTAAACCTTATTATCCTTCTCCATCTACTTTCCGTCCAATTCTTTTTCAGATACTCTGGTATCCCTTTTTCCCTCACTCTTCTGTACCACTTGTTGTATCTTGACTCGCCTATTTTCTTCATCCTTTCTTCCTCTTGCATTTCCTTGTCTCTTTCCTCTAGTGTCTCATAGCACATTTTTTCTTCTTCGCCTTCCTGCACCCCTCTTTTTCTTAGAAACTCCTTTCTTTCTTGTTCCCAACCTCCTATTACTCTCCCTCTTTTCCATCTTTCCCTCATCTCTATCCAACACTTTCTTGCAATTTCTGTTCCCTTTCCTTCCTCTAGTCTCTTCTCAAAGTTCCATGCCCTTTTCCCTGTTCTTCCTCTCATTAACTCTCTCTTTACCTCGTCCCTTATCATGTAACCTGGTGTTCTCCAGTCGACCCCCATTGTCCATTTTAGGTACCTCTCATGTATTTCCTCTGTCTCCTTTCTCTCTTTCCATCCTCATATCTCCGCCCCGTATCCCATTACCATCCATACCATTGTATCTCCCTCATCGCCCTAATTAGTATCTCCCTATCCACCGAGTCAAACGCCGCTTTTAGATCCACGAACACTGCCGTCATTTTCCCTCTTTTTTTACCTAGCTGCCTGTTTATCAGATAGTTCAGCGCGTATATCTGATCTATGGTTTCCATCCCTTTTCTGAATCCTGCTTGGCTTTCCGAAAGTATTCCCTTCGTTTCCATCTCCTCTTTCTTTCCTTACCATTTCCCATACCTTACTTTCTGTTCTTGCTTCCCCTGCCTCTCTTACTATCCTCTCTCTTTCTTTCTTTTTTTTCCTCGTATAGCTCCTTGTATTCCCTTTTCTTTTCTCTATATCTATCTCCTCCTCCTCCCTTTTTTTTCAGCTTCTTAATTCTTTCCTCATTTCTCTTTTTTCTCCTTACACTCTTTATCCCACCATCCCCTTTTTTTCCCCTTTTCTATTCCATTCTTCTCTTCACATTTCTCTAATATTGTCCTTAACCTCTTTTCCATTTCCTCTATTTCCTCTTGTATTCCTTCATCTCCTCTTCTCACATTTCCTAATTCTTTTCTAAACACCTCTTTTCTTTTTTCGTCCCATACCCCCTGTTTTCTTATTCTACCATCTATTTGTTTTCTCCCTCCTTTATTCATGCTTCCCTTTATCCACGCTATCACCGGTAGATGGTCTGAATCTACCTCCTCTCCTATTTCTACTCTTTCTATCTTTTCTCTCATCTTATCTTCCCCTATAATGTAGTCGATAACCGTTTCTCCCCTTCCTCCTATGTAAGTAAATTCCCCCTCTTCGTCCCCCTTTACACTTCCATTTAGAATTGACCACCCCCTATTCTCTATGCATTCTATCAGTTTCCTACCTTCTCCATTTATTTTCTTGTCTTTCGATCTTCTTCCTTTTCCCCCCTCCTTTGCTTCTTCTTCTCTCATCCATCCTCCTTTCTCTCCTGTCCTTGCATTAAAGTCTCCCCCTATTATTGTCTTTACCTCCTTCACCCCTGCCTCCATCCAACTTTTTAAACTCTCTAGCTTCCTATCCATATCCCCATTCACATATATGCCTATTATTCTCCACATCTCTTCTCCTACTCTTACCTTACATACCAATCTTCCTTCCACCTCTTCTTCCCTTTCCTCCTCTATCTTTATGTTCTTTTTGACCCCTATTAGCATCCCGTCCCTCGCTCTTCCCTTTCTATTTCTTCTTTTCGCCATTTGCGCCTTCCATGTAAATTCTCTTGGTAGTCTTTCCTTTATTTTTTCCCATCTCTTTTCTTCTATCCATGTCTCTAACATAACTATTATATCCCATCTTTTAGCCCTCTGCCAAAACTCTTTATCCTTGTTTTCTACTCATGCTATGTTCCAAAAGACTGCCTTCCACACTCCCTCTTGCTCCACATTTTCCTCCTTCCTTCTCTTTATCCCTTTTCTCCTTCTCCCTCTCTTTCTCTTCCCCCTGTTCTTTCCATATTAACCCCTCATTATCTCTTAGTCTTTCCTCTTCTTCTTCCCACTTTCACCATTTACCTTCTATTTGAATCTTACCATAACTTACTCTTACTCTTTTTCCTTTCTTTCTTTCCCTTCTCGCTACCTCCTCTAGGTTCCATCTCATTTTCCGTTCTTTCCATGTCAAGTCATCGTCAATTCTTATCTCCTTATCTTTTACTTCTCTTCTGCTTTTCATTATCTCTTTCTTTCCTTTCACTTTTTTTATTTTAACTATCGCCGTCCCCTTCTTCTCCTCTGTTCTATTCTCTACACATTTCAAATCCTCCATCTCCGCCTCTATTCCTAGTTCTTGTATTAACTCCCTTACTTTTATCTCTACTTCTTTTATCCCCTCTCTTACCCCTCTTACCACTACATTCCTTTTCCTCTCCTCCCTTTCTTTCATTTCTCTCCATTTCTCCATCTCTTTTAATTTCCTTTCCATTTCTCCCCCTTTTTCCTCCCCTATCTTCCCCTTCCCCTCTTCCCTTGATTTTAGCTTAATTATCTCCTGCTCTAAACCTTCTACCTTTTCCTTTAGATCCTCTCTTTCTCTCTCCCATAACTTTTCCCTCTCGTTTAACCTCATCTTTACCAACCCCTCCATTTCCTTTTTCAAATCTCCTATATGTCCTCTTAATTCTTCCCTCAGCATCTCCCTAATTTCCCGTATTCCATCCTTCATTTCCTTTTTCCATTCCTCTTTCATTTCTTTTAACCAGCTCTTCTCTTCCTCCCCCCTTCTATTATCTCTTTTTGCAGCGATCCTTTTATCTTTCCTTTCTTTGCTATCCCCATTTCTTCCTCCGCTCTTTTTCCTCCCAGCCCCTCCATTAGTTCCCTTTTCCTTTTCCACATTTCCTCTATATTCCCTGTGCTTCCTCGCCTCTCTGTCCCTCTCGCTCCCACCTTCCCTTTCATAATCCTTCCCTTTTCCTCTACTATTCCCCTCTCTACTGTCTTTTTCTCTTGTCCTACCTCTTTTCTATGTGTTTCGGTTACTCTTTGCACGTTCTCCTATTCTACCTGTTCGGTCGCCACTCTATGTATTTCTTATCTACCACGTGACTCCTTTCTTTCTCTAATACTATCTCCCTAACCTCCTATGCTTCTGTTCTTCTTCTCCCCCTCCTACTCTGTCCCTCCCCTCGCTGACCGCGCCTCTACTCCACCGTACACTCTTCACTCCACTCTTCTCGCTTTCCCTTCTCGCTACCTCCTCTAAGTTCCATCTAATTTTCCGTTCTTTCCATGTCAAGTCGTTGTCAATTATTATCTCCTTATCTTTTATTTCTCTTCTCCTTTTCATTATCTCTTTTTTTCCTTCCACTTTTTTTATTTTAACTATCGCCGTCCCCTTCTTCTCCTCTGTTCTATTCTCTACACATTTCACCTCCTCCGTCTCCGCCTCTATTCCTAGTTCTTGTATTAACTCCCTTACCTTTATCTCTACTTCTTTTATCCCCCCTCTTACCCCTTTTACCACTACATTCCTTCTCCTCTCCTCCCTTTCTTTCATTTCTCTCCATTTCTCCATCTCTTTTAATTTCCTTTCCATTTCTCCCCCTTTTTCCTCCCCTATCTTCCCCTTCCCCTCTTCCCTTGATTTTAGCTTAATTATCTCCTGCTCTAAACCTTCTACCTTTTCCTTTAGATCCTCTCTTTCTCTCTCCCATAACTTTTCCCTCTCGTTTAACCTCATCTTTACCAACCCCTCCATTTCCTTTTTCAAATCTCCTATATGTCCTCTTAATTCTTCCCTCAGCATCTCCCTAATTTCCCGTATTCCATCCTTCATTTCCTTTTTCCATTCCTCTTTCATTTCCCTTAACCAGCTCTTCTCTTCCTCCCCCTTCTATTATCTCTTTTTGCGGCGATCCTTTTATCTTTCCTTTCTTTGCTATCCCCATTTCTTCCTCCGCTCTTTTTCCTCCCAGCCCCTCCATTAGTTCCCTTTTCCTTTTCCACATTTCCTCTATATTCCCTGTGCTTCCTCGCCTCTCTGTCCCTCTCGCTCCCACTTTCCCTTTCATAATCCTTCCCTTTTCCTCTACTATTCCCCTCTCTACTGTCTTTTTCTCTTGTCCTACCTCTTTTCTATGTGTTTCGGTTACTCTTTGCACGTTCTCCAATTCTACCTGTTCGGTCGCCACTCTATGTATTTCTTATCTACCACGTGACTCCTTTCTCTTTCTAATACTATCTCCCTAACCTCCTATGCTTCTGTTCTTCTTCTCCCCCTCCTACTCTGTCCCTCCCCTCGCTGACCGCGCCTCCACTCCACCGTACACTCTTCACTCCACTCTTCCCGCTCACACTCCTTGCTCACTCTCTCTCTCTCTCTTTTCTACCTTTCTCGCACACTTCCTTTTCTAACGCTCTTTCGTCCACACTTACTACCTCGCACCGGAAACGGAAGTCCGTATAAGCCGATATAAAATTACCAATTCTATTTTAAAAACCTTGTCTTTTCTCCTATTTTTTTAACACATAATCACACAGTGGTTTTTAAATCGAAAAGTTTATCACATCAATAATTATGCCTAATTATTTTATATTTCTACTCGTTCTATTTCAGTTTCATCTAGACATTTCAGCGTAATATTTTCTTTCAATTCTTTTCTTATACTTCTGATTATCATATATTTTGTTTTTCCTGTATTCATTTTTAACTTATTTGTATTTATCCACTTTTCTATTTTAATAAATGCCATATTTATTTTTCTTTCTAATTCCGCTACTTTCTCTAGTTATATATATATATATTAGCGTATCATCTATAAACATTTTTATATTAACTATTTTTATAGTTTTTACATACTTCTGGACATACTTTGATTCTTTATATTTACGGTAAATAACAATGCTCCTAATACAGACTCCTGTGGCACTTCATATTCAGTAACAATTAATTTAGACCATTTATCATTGAAACAAACCTGTTGTGTTCTATTACTTAAATATGATTTTAACCATTCTAAAACCATTCCTCTAATTTTATATTGATATAATTTTTCTATTAATCTTTCTCTATCCATTGTTTTAAATACTCGCTTAGAATCCATAAAATTTACCCCCACCATTTTATCTTTACTAATTATTAATTTCCATTCGTATAATAGTTTGAATCTCCGTTTCACACGAATATTGTTTTCTAAAACTGGATTGATGTTTCGTTATAGTACTATTAGATTCCAGATATATTTCAGTTTGCCTTTTTACTACTAATTCTAGCACTTTTTCAAATATTGGTAGCATATTAATAGGCCTATATTCACTAGCTTTTTTAGTTCTTTTTATTTTTGGAATGGGTATTGTCGTGGATGTTTTCCAATTCTCTGGACAGCAATTTTCTCTCAAGGAATCATTTACAATAGCAACAAACTCTTCCTTTATTAGACAGAACGCTACTTCTAATATATCACTAGTTATTCTCTCTTCCGTGCCTTTCTTTTTTGGCAGTCCCATAACAATTTTCTCTAAGTCCTCTATTTTATTCATCTCAAAATTTTTTATATAAATAATTCCTTTATTCTCAATAACATAAATAGTTGTTCTATTTGCACTTCTGAACTTATCACTATTTATGGATTTTATTTTGTTACTAATACTCTGTATATAAAACATATTTTTATCAGCTATATTGCACTCTCATTCACGTTTTAATATTTTAAAATCTATATTCTCTATTTCTTTTGTACCCATTAGTTTGCCTCTAATTATCTCTTTCAAGGTTTTTCACATGTAGGATCTTCCTTATTACAATCTATCATATTTTCATAATATTTTTTCTTCTTTTCTCTGACTAATTTAACCACTGCATTTTTTTCCATTTTAAACTGCCACCAATTTTGCTCCCTATCATCATACAATGCTTTATTGTATATCATCATACAATGTTTTATCTCTTTTAACCGCTGCTTCTCTTATACATCTGAAAACCACTTTTTCTCTTCCCATACTTTCAGAATTCTAAACTTTTTCCTATATGCTATAATGTCCAGCGCATCTATTATATTGTCAACAAATTTCTTTGCTTTTCTAATGATTTCTAAACCCTCGTAATCTTGCTCTATTTTATTTTCAACTAATGTAATAAATTTGTCTACATTAAAACTATTATAGTTCCTAGCGCTAAATTTTCTATACTTATTCTTAGCTTTATTCGCACTTGTTAGTATACTTACTATCCAAACTTAATTTTCACCCAAGATCCGTTATTTTAAGTTCACAAATCACCTGTACTTGTACCTTATTATTAGTAAAAAATAAATCTATAATCGTTTGACTATCCTTCGTAACTTTCGTTGATTACAGTATTAACATACTTGTGTTAATTTAAAACTACATATTTCATACTTAAGCTTGACATTGCCGTTTACAACTTTCTTGTATGGAACGAATCTACCACAAAGTCTATATTCTATCCAAAAAGAGAATGATCTCGGTTCGCGCATAAGCGGGCAAAGTGGGGAGAACATGGCGAGATACTCAATACCGTATACGTAGATACGGCTCCCTCGGGCCCGGGACTATTATCTCATGTCAGTTTAAAAAATTAAACGGATGAAATAATCTCGATTAATTTCAATATGATATAAAATAGAAATCTGATTCTTACACGCGATACGAAACTAAAATAAAAAATAATATGACAGGCAATTATAAGAGCAAGAGTTGTAATATATTTGAATTACACAATTGAATGTTTATAATTTACGAAATAATTAAATCCTTAATATTTTTATTAAGAAAACTGAGTACGTAATGAGTGGGGTTAATATTAAATAAGGAATAAGAGGAATAAGGTCTATCCTTTCGGAAGTAAGTCAGCAGAATATTGTAAAATACGTATATATACAGAATATGAATACGAAATAAGTAATAATAATACATGAAAGAAATAA
This sequence comes from Formica exsecta, assembly GCF_003651465.1. Taxonomy (NCBI): domain Eukaryota; kingdom Metazoa; phylum Arthropoda; class Insecta; order Hymenoptera; family Formicidae; genus Formica; species Formica exsecta. The sequence goes on along the minus strand of NW_021853666.1, from coordinate 50,817 downwards.
TAATAATATGTGTGAACAAAACAAATAATAATATTTTTGAAAAAAAATAAAATAATAATATTAAACAAAAAAAATAATAATATAGTATGCTGTTGCGGTGTCGGGTGGTATATGCAAAATTTAAGTCTTTTAATAATAAATGAAAGGTCGATCGTTTAAAATTTGGAAGATCTTCGTCGGCGTTTACGGCTTGCAGAACTTTGTTCAATGTTGGTAATTCTTTATTGATGTAAAATCCGTGCACTTTTCTCCGAATGACATTTTTATCACATTCGTCGATCTTTTCTCTGAAAGATAGGCAACGTTTCTTTTTATTTGGATATGTAACCGCACCTGTATTCTTATATTCCGACAATATTTCTTTTTATGCTCGTAATACCAAAACCCGTTTTCGATGCAACGCACGGATGCGTTGCGCGGTGCGCGATTTCGGCGGATCGATAGAACATCGATTATAGATCGCGGACAGCGATTTCGGCCGAGGCCGTTATCTATCGGGCGGTAATTTCGGTCGGCCCGGTGGGCGGTCCTTCGCCGCGTACTTATTGATGGCGGCTATCGGTCGGTGTCGCGGTAGGGATGTGGATCATCTCCCGGCGCGGGACTTAGCGCGCCGTATCAATGGCGAGTCCGGGTGTCGTAATGGCGGTCGCGGATGTCTTCGATAAACGCGTATAACGCGTTCTGTATTACGTCGGGAGGGTGGTCTTTCCCCGTGGAATTGCAGAAGTGCAACGGCTGACGAGAACACCCGTCGGTGGCAGGGAACTCCCCACCACTAGATGAGCGCCGTTGCACGCAGGTGGTCGGATTTATTCGAGGTGTCGAGAACTCTCGACGGGGACGAGTACGCCCGTTCCCGTTTGCCTCTCTTTAAAGGTTTCGGACGGATCGCTCTCGGAGATGCCGCAAACTCTCGGCGGAGGCTGAGTACTCCCAACCCCGTTTTCTTTCTCTCTGAGCGTTCTAGGATCTAGGCGGTTTCCAGGCGTCTTACGGACTCTGGCGGTGCGGAAGATCTGGTTCTGATGTTCAGAAACGCGCTCTATTTATACCGGGTTTCTGCGCGCGCGTCTGCGTAATTCGCCTATTGTTCTAACGGTATCTGGTTTATCGTTGAACCGGCGCGCGCGACTCGGGTATTTTCGGTAACGGTCGGGCGGTTACCCGAGCGCGTCGTCGGCTCTCGATGTTTTCGCGCGCCTAACGGCGGTTATATGTTTACGCGTTTCTGATATTATTTAAAAATGGGCGCTCAGCGCCTCCGCATTTGCCCGACCGGTGTTCGTCGGGCGGCGGACTTCCGGCGGATCGGCGGCCGGGTACGGTCTAGTAACGATGGGGGAATGCATCGTTACATATTTAATATCATCTCTTACATATAAAACCGTCTCTCTTGTACTTCTATTTTCTGCACGTCTGATCACACTATAATCCGGCACGCTCACTTCACTATCTTCGATTTCACCAGTCAATTTTACCAATCAATTTAGTCTTCTATAATATTATAATTACAGGATTCATTTTCTTCATAATCTGATACTGTATCTCATCCTTATGCGCTATCAAACTTTGTGCACTTGTATGTAATATTAACTCTTTTTCTTTCTGCAGCTGCTATTTAATATTTCCCCAACTCTCCTCTTCTCCTCCTGTATCGCCCCTTTAAATGTCGGACATACCGGATTAAGTGCGTCATGCTAATTACTTATTTTTAGATTGTATGTTTGAATTTTAAACACACAATTTACACGTCTTTTCTTAGTCGCCATGCATTTATTTGCTTTATCGTTTCCTGTATATGTTTCATTCCATGTACAATTTTTTGCAATATGATAATAACCTCAACATTTAAATTATCTTTTGACATTAATATATTGTTGCGTCCGCCCTTCATGTTTTGTTTCTGCGTATCGTCTGCGTACCTGTCTCTAGGAGATCATATCCTAACACGTTGCTAAGGGGGTAGTTGAAAAACAACGGCCGACATCTTGTTTAGAGAGCCGCCATCTTAGAGTCGGGTGACGGATGTCTTTCAGCGCGGACGTATTTACGATTACGGCAACTTTATCTGTTCTGTGTTCTGTAATACGTGGAGTTCTGTGTTATTATTAAAGTTCCTTTTAAAATAGTGTTCTTTATTTCGCCGTGGTACGCGAGTACCGGTTGTGTTGCGCGCGTTCGAGAAATATTGATATCGATCCGCGGACGCAACAATATGATTAAATTCAGAACATTCTTTCCATCTTACGTTTAGTTTTCCTTTATTCAACATTAATTCATGGTTTTTTTCATCTATTTCAATTATTATTAAGAATAGAACCGTCTGCCATTCTTTTTCTTCCAGATTGATTATTATTATCTCTCCTCTCTTTAACTATTCTCTTTACTATTTGCATATGAAATCCTTCATTTACTACAATTTTATTCTGCTTCTTGATTGTATTTGTTAAATCATTATTATCCAACTTTATTTCTTCTTCGCCAATATTGACAATTTTTATTTTAGATTTCATCCGTGGTGACTCAGTAACTTTTTCATCCAACTTGGCTTGTACTGTAGCCTTTAACTTTTCCATTTTTTCCGGTCTCACAACCCAGGATCACTGTTCTCTTGCTTTCTTTTCTTAGCTTCCTTTATTATTCCTATAGACATGTTCTTGATATTTACCTTTTCTTTTATCAGTTTTTTAGTAGTTTCACTTTCCTGTTACAACTTAGGTTTAATAATTACAATATTTTTTTCTTTTTTCTCTTTCACTGCTTCATTATAACATTTTGTGCTCCTTTGATGGACCACAAGCTTCTCCTTGTATCATTTTTCTGCAGATCCTATGATCCTAGCCTATCTTTGCTGCTCCCTGTCGAAGTCAATGCCTTCTTCATATCTGTTTCTTTATCACTTCCGACTATAAATTTCTCAAACGAAGAGAGAGAGAAAGAGGGAGAGGGAGGAGGGAGAGAGAGAGAGAGAAAGGGAGGGAGAGGGAGGAGGGAGAGAAAGAGAAAGGGAGGAGGGAGAGAAAGAGAAAGGGAGGGAGAGAGACGGAGGAGGAGGGAGGGGGAAGGAGAGAGAGGGAGGGAGCGAGAGAGGGAGGGAGGAGGGGAGATGAAAGGAGGGAAAGGGCGGGAGGGAGAGGGGAGGGAGAAAGGGGGGAGAGGGATAGAGGGAAGGAAGAGAGGGAGGGAGGGGAGAGGAATGGGTAGAGGAAAGGAAAGCGGGAAAGAGGAGGGGTGTGAGAGAGGTGTGAGAGGGGGTAGAGCGGGGTAGGGGAGAGAGCGGATGGAGAGGGAAGGGTGGGGAAGGGGAGAGGGAGGAATGGATGGAGGGTGGTAGAGAGGGAGGGGGCTGGAGGGAGAGGTAGTAAGAGAGGGAGGGAGAAAGAGTAAACTAATTATTCTTCTTTCAAAGTGCACGATATATTATACAGGGTGTCCTAGACCACCCGTACACCCCTTTTCTTTCAAAAACTAAGCATTTTAGAGAAAAACGTTTTGAATAAAAATTGTATGGTTTTGAGGGGAACATAAGATGGTGTCATTGGTTTGACCTTGGATGGCATCGTTAAGGTCAAGTTAAGGACACCTTTAATTTCTTAAACGTAATCCCCTATTTTCTATTGCATATTCTTATAGCTTATCCCGAGAGCTTTCCAAAACACTATAATAAAGTATTTTTTCATTAAGTACTTTTTGAGTTATTTTATATTTTAATCTGACATATTTTGATATAAAAAATAAAATATCTCGTAAAATATTTAGTTCTCGATAATTTTACTGTAATACTTTTATGTACAGTACTTAATGAAAAAATACTTTATTATAGTGTTTTGAAAAGCTCTCGAGATAAGCTATAAAAATATGTAATAAAAAATAGGGAGTTCCATTTAAGAAATTTATGATGACTTTCACGTGACCTTGACAACGCTATTCAAGGTCGTACTAATATTACTATATAATGCGTTACTTGAAACTCTACAACTTTTGTCTGAAATGTTTTTGTCTGCCGTTTTCGGTTTTCGAGATATTTGGCTGGCACGGGTGGTCTGATACACCCTGTATATACAGGATGTCTCACAACCTCCGTACAATATTTTAATAGCGTATTCTAGAGGCAAAATAGAGTCAACAATCTTAATACAAAAATATCGAGGGTACAATAGCTTTGAGTTATAAGTGATCAAAGTTTGCGAATAATATTGCGTAGAATTCGCGCTTTCAGGCTCGTAACTACATTTACACACGTACTGATCTGTTATATGTTATTGCTGACAAATAAAATAAATAAATTGACTTCTACAAAACTTCTTCACGCGATCAAGACAAAAATAAACTTCATTTCTTAAATGTATGAAAATATTAAGTTTATGTTTCTATTTAATTATAATAATTAATCAATCATTAAAATTATTATTTAAGAAAAATTTAAATATTTTACGTACAACATTTATATACTCTATCCAAAGAGAGAATAATATCGGGTCGGACGAAAACTCGTCCGTTTTGCGCAAGTCTCTACCTTCAGAACGCCTAAAAAGCCCCCACTACATCGTCATATCGCTCATGCAGCTTGCCAGTGCTAGCAACGAGTAACAAATCTCCCCCGACCATTTGACATATTGACAGTTGCAATTATTTTCTCAAAATAACCCTCGAACGGTTTGGTGCAGCGTCAACGAGCATTTTTAGTGTTTTTCTGCTAAAAAAGTATTTACAAAGTGCGATGGAAGAATTGAATATTGTAGTGCCACTAATGTCATCTCCTGTGAAGAAAAATAAACGAGGCCAGGTAAACAATGATGAATAAAAAATATTAATCTACGTATACGGTATTAAGTATGTCGCCATGTTCTCCCCATTTTGCGCGCCTATGCGCGGACCGATATTATTCTTTCTTTGGATGGAGTATAGTTCATTAATATCAGCTGACCATCGTACATAGTATTTATACACATAAGAAACAATAAAATCAGCTGTGCAGTAAAATTCAATATTACCTGATTCGTAAAATCAATAACAGATGACAGAGATCATGTGTAGTTACGGATCTGAACGCGCAACCTCTACGCGATATCATTGGCAAACTTTGATCGCTTATAACTCAAAAACTATTGCAGCCTCAAAATTTTTGTATTAAAATTTTTGACTATTTTATCTTTAGAATACACTATTAAAGTATTGTACGGAGGTTATAGGGTGTATAGGGTGGCCCACATAACTCTTAACATTTCGATATCACGGAAACTATCTATCGATTCTAAAGATTTTGATCTTGAATTGTATGGGTCTGATGGGCCTTCAAATGTGAATGAAAGTTGGTTTCCAAACCCCGGTTGCGTGGATAGGGCGGGAGTTAACTTTAAAATTTTTAATGGAAACCCCTATACAAAATTACATTTTTGGATTTTATGAAAGAAAACAACATAGTTTTATCTAAAACGTTTTTTTGTCAGACGTTTCTATAAAAAAATATGACGATTTGAAGTTTTTTGGGTAAAAGTGCATATTAGCGGACCCAGCCCCAATGACCTTGACCTTGATATATGTTGCCAAGATCATCGGCTTGAGTAATTCTTAAAATGTTTTAGCCGTCGCTCGTTGTTCATTAAACAATTTATTAAATAAAACGTAACTTTTTTGGAACCATGTACATTTAATAGAGCGTATCTTAGCAAAATCATTTATTTATATGTAATAAATCAAACGCGTGGGGGAGGGTCTCCGCCTCTCTCCCTACATCCTCACCTCGCAGAAAACTAACCTAACTCAATTCATGTCCGAGAGATGAATCTTTACTTTAAATAATAATTCATCTTTCGGCATTTGTAGGAGAGGCTTCATCCCTCCCCCACCGACATGTGTAAGTTGTTGACATATTATTTTTCTGTAAAAGAACTACTCATCCCGAATAATGTTTCACCTCTACGAAATGGATTGGGTTAAGTTAGTTTTTTTCGGGGTAAGGGTGCAGGGAGAGAAGCAGGGACCTTCCCCCGCTCACGCGTTTGATTTACTACACATAAAGAAATGAATCTGTTAAGTTACGCTGTATTAAATGTTAATCTGAAAATTATATATAATTCATGGAAATTCTCTTGTTAATAAACAATGAGCAATGCTTAAAAATTTTTGAAAGATACTCAGGATAGTGACCTTGACAGTGATTTTGACAACATGTGTCAAGATCAAAGTCATTGGGGCTGAATCCGTTAATATGCATTTTTACCGTTTTTCGATTTATAACTATTTAAAGCACTCGAGAATAACAACACGAAATAAAAAAAAACAATCTGCTTTGACTTATTCAATTTATTAAATGTTCAAAATGTCCGCCATGGACTTGTAAATATTTATTTATTCGAATCAACAAAGTATTCCTAACATTTCATAGTACTTTGGGAGTCATTGAAGTGCAAGCGTTAATTCGGATAAATAAATGTTTACAAATTCATGATGGACATTTTGAATATTTAATAAATTGAATAAGTCAGAGTAGAGTGTTTTTCTTATTTCGTGTGATTATTCCCGAGTTTCCCGCTTCAAGTAACTATAAGACGAAACTTCAAACCATCATATTTTTTTATAAAAACATCTGACAAAAATTGTTTCCGATAAAACTAAGTTATTATCTTTCATAAAATCCAAAAATGTAATTTTGTATAGGAGTTCCTATTTAAAATTTTAAAGTTAACCCCCACCATACTCACGCAACCAAGGTTTGGAAATCAACTTTTATTTGTAAGATTTTAAGAGGAATCTATATAACCAAGCTGAGCGAATACGGTGGCACTGGGCGCTATGTAGCTTATTGTTAATGGCAGAGTGGTTACCAGCTGAGAGAGAGGTTCTGGGATCGAGTCCCGATGGAATCCCATTATTTTTCCTTTGCTTGATCAGGCTTACACATTCACGTTTGAAGGCTCATCAGAGCCATACAATTCAAGATCTAAATCTTTAAAATCAATGACACACTTTCCGAAATATCGAGCTATTAAGATTTATTTTAGTAAGCCACTCTGTGTATATTGTTACGTCCTTGCAATCTGTATGTGATCCACTGTACCCGATCTGTGTGGAAGTATCGATATGAAGCGAGTGTAATTGGAGAATCATCTTCAAGTTTGTCGTCATGGTTTGTTTATCAACAAAGGTGGACATCTTGAGTCAAGTCGCCATTTTGTTAGTCTCACGACCGGTGGCGCATCGTGCAGACATCTCTTTAAAATTGATTACAATTATTGTATCGCATTCCTTGTTCTTATTAAATTAAAGCTACAGTGTTCTTTTAAAAGAGTGTTATTATTTACGTGAGCACGGTTAGAGTCAGATAGTGCGAGTACGTGATTTAGCGATATCGAAATCGCAGTAATATTTTTTGGGGGCTCGTCCGGGATCGAACGGCGAAAAGAAGGAAACTAATCAGAATGACGACGGCGCATTCTCTAAGGAAAACACATTCTCAGACTCCGGCACCGTCAGTTGAAACAGAAACGCTGCGCGTGATCCTGCAAAAACTCAGTCAGCTCCGTGAAGAACGGAAAATTGAGCAAGAACAAATGCAGACGGAGTGTCGGATGCGAGACGAGGCGCTGCATCATTGGGAAGAGAAATTAAACCAGATAAGTCGCTCTAATAATATTTCAAATTCCGCGAGTAATCATGAAATTCCGATACGTACTGAATCGTGCGCGTCCGTAAATGCAGATTTGGGAAATAAAAGCCGGACACATTTGATGGGACGGCATTGTTGAGAGAATTTTTTACGCAATTAAATTTGATTACGCGGGCGAATAATTGGACGGAGGACGCGAAAACAGTCGCGTTAGCGTCAAATTTAAGGGGAAAAGCGCGATCGATGTTAGATTGCGTTACAAAAATAGAAAAATTAGAATTTGGAGAATTAAAATCAAAATTAGAGTTGCGTTTCGGCCAAAGCTATCTTTCGGAGACATATTATACGCAATTACGAATCCGCAACAAAGATTCGGAGAAGAATTGATCACTTTAGACAGGAATATTAAACGTTTAGCACGATTGGCTTATCCCGAACGTGCGGAAGAAATTCACGCAAAAATAGCTTGCTTGCAGTTTGTAAATGCAATTAATGACGAATTTGCGAAAAGAACCTTACAATTGGACGAAGTAACTTCTCTGAAAATTGCAACAGACAGGACTATGGTTATTAAAGATATATAATAAATGAAAATAACTATCAGAAAAATAAAGATCAGAATAACGAAAATGGCTGTTGGCATTGCGGGGCTATTGGACATTGCCATTCAGATTGCCCAAAAATTTCGGAAGGAAAAGTGGAAAACCAAAATTAGTTAGATTTAGCAGAGCAAGATCGACTTGTAAAAAGAATGCTCCAAAAGAAATTTTAAATTTAGTAAATTATAAAATAAGTAGAATTAAGAAAAAATAATAATTATTTATCTTATTATGAAAGAATTGATGATGAATTTTATTTTCTTTCTATGAGAACTTTAGTTTGAATTGGAAAGAACATTGTTCCGGAAAACTTCTTGAAAATCTTTAAGAAGACCGCCTCGCTCGCGGTTTTCTGTCGTGGTTTTTTCGTGAGGCTCAGGGTAAATGCCGAGGTGGGGACTTGGGGAGTTCTCAGGAAGATGGGACGGAAACATCCCCCCCCCCTTGTCTGAAGAATTTGAAGGAAAACACCAAACGGAAGGATGATCTACAGGTGATCATCGACATGGATTCATTGCAGGAGAACTGCGGCAAGAAGACTTCTTTCTTCGAGGAAGATGTCGGGATCTTTTCCTGGAGTTGACATCTTGGAAACTGGAAGATGTCAATTGGAAAATATCCAGAACTCAGCACTAAGAAGAAAAAGAAGAGGATATAAGAATCTGTAACGGCGATGCTCGGTAATCCGTAAAAATAGTTCGAGGTAGAGCAAGAATTGCTGTGGTTCCTGGAGCACCTCGGAAAAATCAGCCATTCCATGGAATTGTCGACAATTTGGAAGAGAGGGAGCAGTGTTACGTCCTTTCAATCTGTATGTGATCCACTGTACCCGATCTGTATGGAAGTATCGATATGAAGCGAGTGTAAGTAGAGAATCATCTCCAAGTTCGTCGTCATGGTTTGTTTACAAAGGCGGACATCTTAAGTCAGGTTGCCATCTTGTTAGTCTTACGACCGGTGACGCGCCGTGCCGACATCTCTTTATAATCAGTTACAATTATTGTATCATATTGCTTGTTCTGTGTTCTTGTTAAATTAAAGTTATAGTGTCCTTTAAAAGAGTGTTGTTATTTACATGAGCACGGAGAGAGTGTGAGATAGCGCGATTACGCGATTTAGCAATATATCGAAATCGCGGACGTAACAATATATATATGTATATATACAAGTTGGCCTAATATATCTAAACAGCTCGATATTTTGGATATACAGGGTGTTTCATTTTAATTTTTCTAGGCAAATATTTCGAAAAATATGGAAGATACTAAAAAATGTTTCGTACAAAAGTTTTATGGCTTCGACGGGGCATAAGATGGTGCTCTTCGTTTGACTTTGGATAATCATTTGAAAATGACATGAAGGTCATCTTCAATTTCTCAAATAAAAACCCGCATTTTTTATTGCATATTTTTGAAGCTTATCTCGAGAGCTTTTCAAAACACTATAACAAAGTATTTTTTTATTAAGTACATATTTTTCGAGTCATTTTATATCTTAATTTGACATATTTTGATATAAAAAATAAAATATCTTGTGAAATATTTAGTTTTCGATAATCTTACCGTAATACTTTTATGTACAGAATAATGAGACAAATCAATGCTCACTGACGTGCATCCGGCTAAAAATCGGCGCTGATTGACCAGACTTTACTCAATAATAACTCCTTTATTAAGCGTTATAAAAAAAAATGTTACAGGATTTTTTCTGTTCAGTTTACTATGCTCTACCCGCTACGAGCATTGGCACAATCTTTACCGGGCATCCTGTATATATACGGGGTATCCCATTTTAAATGCCGCGGGCAATATCTCGAAAAATATGGAAGATACGGAAAAATATTTCAGACAAAAGTTGCGTGATTTGAAGGAGGCTACGTGATGTAAATATTTTACGAGATATTTTATTTTTTATATCAAAATATGTCAAATTAAAATATAAACCCACACCCACACACACACACACACACACACACAAATACGCGCGCGCGCAGGTACTTGCGTGAGAACAATCCGTTATGCAATCGAATTAGGATGATCTGTTATTGATATAACGAATAGCATTCCACTAACGTAAGATAATCTCGAAATCATCTAGATAAAGATAAAATAAAATAATTTAATTTAAATTTGTCTATGTGGAAGATGAGATTATAAAATGTTTTACCTAAATAAGATATTATTTAAAAAAAATGATTTATGTTTTTAAATATAAAAATAATATACTCATATTCTTTCATTTTATTTCTTTATTTTTTAAAACAAGAATTATTAAATGTACCATTTGATAAACAATTTTTACATAGTGATATATATATAAGGTAAAACGGTGTAATACGCTTCACATTTGTATTTAAATTAATTTAAAATATCTTTATGATGAACACATTTTATTAGTAGTTGAAATTTACAGAGATTTATTAATATTACAAATAATAATTGCATCAGTTTTTGATTAATTAAATTATTGTAATTATGAGATCAATTTTTTAAAAATACTGAAAAGGGCATTTTTCCCCGGATCACCGGTGAAAAACGCCTGAGATAACTACAATTAACACAAATATTTTTCTAATTATAAAATTCGACGAAACATAAAAATTCATATTTTAACTCAATAAAAATATTAATTGTATTTGAACAAATATTGCGATTTCTCTATTTCTTCAAAAAAAAAATGTTTACACTTATTTATAGTGCTTTGATCTTCAACATTGCTTCTAGCAGTGCCTCTTTGCTCCATTCCCACTTGTAATTTTTCTTTTATAGTTTTACCCATAACCTTGCCAGAAAAAATGATTAAAAAATATTATAATAGAGCTAGAGCATATTACGTGATGCATTTTTGCATTTTTAAAGAAAACTACATCCTCATACATATCGAATAGAAAAAAACATTTGTATACGACTGTCACCGGTTTTATTTTATGAATTGCATCTTTAGAAATACAGTGTGTGTGAGAACATATACAAGATGGGTCATTTTAATGTCCCCAACTAAATATCTATTTTTTCCCCTCTTTTTTCCTTGCTTTTTACAAAAAAATGTTTCTTACAAAAGTTTTGACTTCGTGGCTGATATAAGATGATATCATTGGTTTGATCGTGGATGAAAGTCATGAGGTTATTTCAAGATCACCTTAATTTTTTTAAATAGGATCACCTTAATTTGTTTACATATAAATCGATTCCTCGCAATATTTGACAATTATGATGATAGAAAGGAAAACTCTTTCTATTATCATAATTGTCCCCTCGAATGGTGCAACTTTTTCTTTAGCAATTTATCATCAAAAACAAGTGAGATATTTAAGATGCTCGATTTAAGTGAACCACTCTGTGTATATAGAATAAAAAATAATTAAAAATACTTTCCAACAAATTTTATCGTTTTTTTTCCTTAAAAATTAGTATTATCAATTAATTGTTATGAATTATTATATATTATAT
>NW_021853666.1:20528-38028 GCF_003651465.1 Formica exsecta | reverse complement strand
TAATTATTGTAGTTTGTAGTTTTTTTAATGTAAAGTCGCACTCACATCAGTTTCATGCGGTTTTCTGGTTGATTGTATATTGCCATCAACCGACTCCTGTTTCAATAATATTTATTGATAAGCTCATTATGTCTGAGCAATGAGTGGAGCATTTTCCCTAACCGGGGCGTTAGATCGTTTTATTATATATTTGCTGTCTACAATTAAAAAGGCGCTGTTTATGCGAAAAGCGGATATTTTAAAATTCTATATGCTTAATATAGACTAAGTTCACTAAACATTATTTTAGATAAAGATAATTAAAGAAGATAATATTTTTTATTTAAAATAATTTGATATCATGTTGATGTTAAATGTTTTAATCTTATGTAAAGAAGGGTATGCATTTCAGTCAGCTTGGAGAGCACGCACAGAGATCGTTGGGTTCACCTTTTTTTTTCATTTGCTGGATCCAAAAATCATAGTCAAAATAGTCTTAGTATATGGGAAAAATTTTGAAATACATTTTAAATAGAAAAAAGCAACGGTTGATTTTATCACTTTGTGAAGTCATGTCTGCCATACTTCTTTCAATCTGTTTTTATTAAAATCGTGACTTTTACTTGCATTAAAGAATAAATTAGATTTCTTTCTTTTTTGATTTTGGGTAGAGGGCTTATTTTTTTTATAGCGGCGGAAAAGGAGAGAAATAAAAGGTATTACATATATGCATACATCTCATCGGACACGAAGATTTCTTTTTCAAATATTTGATGTAAAAATGATTGTTTCGTCTTTATCATCGTTCCACCAACTATTCCCCCACCTTCCCCCTCCCATTTCTCTGCTCATTAAACATAGATAATAAGTATGAGAAAATCTCGATATCGATTTTAATTGAGATTCACTTGAGATTCACGAAGATCCCTAAAAACTCATTATGAAACTATTGAGCCCATATATCTTTCTCTTTACATAGAATTAGGATATTAAGATTAAAACATTTTCCTAATTTTTCCAAGAGTTCTTCTACATCACTTACATTTTGATTTTTTAAATATAATTAAAAGTATCTAAATTCATAGATATTTATATAGTGACAATTAAGTAAAATCTATTCGTTAGATATTGCAATCTAAAACCATTAACTTGCAAAAAAAATCGTTTACAGTTGGAATATTATGGTTATATAATATTTTAAACAAAACTACAAAATAAATACATTTATTTTTGATTAAACATACTGTTTTTATTTAACACATTTTCAGTAATATTTCTCTTTTTATTTATACTAAATATAGCTCTTATCATAATTAATACAACATATTATTTTTTTCTGATCTTATATCATTAGCATTTAAAATAAAGTGTTTTTCGAATTAATACTGGAACATATTTCATTTTCAAAATGTGCGATAATAATTGCGCCCAACGCAATATTTCTTTACAAAAAGCTGCTAGAAATTCTTTTGTAATATTTGAAGATAAAAAATTCTGTAAAAGATTTTATAAATTATACAGGGTGTCCCAGAATTCGCGGACACGGAATGCACAGCGTGATTGTCCGTGCTAAAAGAAACAACTCTTTCTTTGACAAAATTGCGTCTGAACAATACTTTTTAAATTAGAGCAACTTTAAACTAACGAATGAGCGCTCTAGGTTACACATGAATCAGGGGCGGCGCGCGCACGGCGTGCGTGAGCGTGTGTCTACGCTCTTTTACTATTTCGCTAAAGATTTTATAAGAACTATGCATAATATCTAAATATTGTAGACGGGCGAGACATTATCTCGAAAGAAGATTTGAAAGAACAGCTTCATTTTGCAATAGCAACATAAAAAATTAGACATTATTAAACATTTAATCGGCCCTTTTCAGAGCCACAAACATTTTTAGAATGTTGGAACAATAATCTTGGATCAAAATTATTCATGTGTTATCTAATCTACTTATTTTACTTTCAGTCGTTGCTTTGGTGATATCAATTAGAAAATGTTCTTTTATGAAGTGTTTTATTCAAAATAGCGATATTTAGATATCATGCACAGTTCTTATAAAATTTTTAGCGAAATAGTAAAATAGCGTACAACAAGCTTACGTGCTGTCCGCGTGCCGCCCCTAATTCATGCGTAACCTAGAGCGCTCATTCGTTATCTTAAAGTTGCTCTCATTTAAAAAGTATTGTTCAGACGCAATATTGCCAGAGAAAAAAGTTGTTTCTTTTGGCACGAGTAATCACGCAGTACATTTCGTGTCCGCGAATTCTGGGACACCCTGTATATAAAAAAAATATGGTAATTATATGCAGAGATAGGGAATCGCTCCCGATTTCGATATTTTTGAAATATATTATCAAGGGTGGAGCCCCTCCCCCTGCACTCCTGCTCCGAAAAAATTCTAACCTAACCTAAATCTAATTTTTAATTTTCATTTAATCAGAAATGGGTTTGGGTTAGATTAAAAGTTTTTAGGGGTAGGTGTGCACGGGGATGGGCAGAGCCCTGCCCATACTTTCACTTTATAAAACACACATAACACTAAATTATTCCACCAAATATATTTTTCTTTAATGTACATGGTGTCAGAAAATTATTTTCTACTTATTAAACTTATTTTATTATTAACTTTTTAATAAACAACGAGCGCCGGCTGAAACCTCCACAACATTACTGAAGGTGATGACCTTGATAAATATATTTCAAAATATCATATTTCAAAATTATCGAAATCGGGAGTGGCTTCCTATCTCTGCATAATTACCAAAATTACTATTAGTCATGCTACTTTTAATATTCATGATCAAATTCCTGGACTTAGTAATGAGAATAGGGATAAAAAAGAATGTCTAAATTTTCCGCGAATGTTATGAAAAACTCGGTCTTATGTATTCGATTGATGTTACATACAATTTAGTGATAATTCCGAAAAATGTGAGGATTAACTTCTTTACATATCACCAAATTTTCATTTCAAAGAGAGCCTCTTGTTGCCGGAATCATATTAATAAATGTTTCGATAATTTTACTGAAGATGCTTTTGGTAAGGTACCAACAATTAAAAAATTAGAAAAGACCAATCTAGATCCAAATAAGATTGTTGACCTAATTGATGATTGAAATGTATAGAAAAGAAAGGTAATGAAAAATTCATTGTTGATAATATCAACATTAGAGACTTTAAAGATCAATTTAGTCTTACCAAAGAGAATTTTAAGCACCTTTGCGATCACATAAAAGATGGAGATAAATCAGAATGAGTTTTAGCGGCATATTTGATATACTTACGGACTGGACGAACTCAATCATCTATTACATCAATTTCACTATGATTATATCGAGCAATATAGCTAATCGACTAATCGCATAAGCTCGTACAGATCTTCAAAATAATGTTGTGCCGCAATATTTGGAAATAAGTAGCCGTAATATTTTGCGAGCTCACTCCACAGAGATAGCTAATACTTTGTATTCTCTAAGTAATGATTAAGTCGTTACTATTTGGGACGGCACATATTTATATCTTCCAAAATTTAGTAATTTTAGATTTCAGAAATTAACTTTTAGTGATTAAAAAAAGAGAAATCTACAGAAATCTAGTCTGTGTCACTCCAGATGGATTTACTGTTGACATTTTTCGTCCTAACAATCTATATGGGCTGCAAATATGAGTGACTCCGACATTCTAAGAGCGAATACAAAATAATTTAATCAAACATTCAAATCTAACGATGTTTTTGTTTTGGACCAAGAATTTAATCAAATAAAGAATGATCTCGAAAATAAAAGTTTTCGAGTTGAGATACCATACAATCTTCCAAAAGGAAAAAAAAACTATTCTCTAACAAGCAAACGAATATATCGAGGCGATGTATCAAATTTTGATGAATTGTTGAATGCATCAATAGAAGATTTAAAGAGAATAAATATCTTACTCGAATACTACGCATTAAATGTGTTATTAATTGATACCAGGATAGCTGCTGTTTTACATAATGCGTATGGCTCACGTTTACAATCTGATAATGATGATTGTAGAGTAGCTGAAACATTGCTTGCTAAAAAAACTTACCGAATGTTCTGCAATTACATTAATTTACAAGAATTTGTGCAAGAGCATTTGAACATTGTTTCGAGGGTGATTTTCAATGCTGAGCACGAATTTGCTATCAAAAAATTTCTATCGGGTCCGGTTTTCAAAATATAAGAAAAGTCATTTTTACAATATATAGCGAATTTTTCATTGAATTTAGAAAACAAATTAGAAATGTTGAGTATTAAATTTTTGTTACACATCCGCAAGATATTTTCGTGAATAAAAAGTGATACAATACAATGAAATTGTAAGGTAAACTGCAGTGCTATTAACTTGCTATATCAAAAAAATTTGACCCGATAAAATTTTTCTGGTGGCAGATTCGAATTTAGCGCTCCAAAATAAAGTTGGTTTCATTTTTGGCATTAAAAAAAGAAATTTGTAAACTAGTTTTATTAAAATGTAAAAAAATGTGGTTTAAACCGACAAAAACATCAGTTTAAAAAGTTGGAAAAAAAACATTCTTATTTTTCTTCGATTTTTCAATGAAGAACTCCGGAACTTTAATGGATCGTACCAACTTTCATTGGCAAAATCTTATGAGATCATTTGTTTGACGGTGACTACGAGATGATAAATGAAGAATCTCATTTAGATTATCGAGTTTTTAATATATTTGTCCGGAAATACTTATTCGTAAAAGCCAGAATAAAATCTCGTCACATTGCTCGTAAACAATATCTCATCTATATTCTACTAGACCTTGATAAGAAAGGACTTGAAGCTTTCAAGCATCATTACTGTCAGTGTAAGACAGGTGATAAAACTATCGCTTGTTGCTCACATGTCTTGCATTTATTTGGTATTTAATTACAAGATGATATGAGACATAAATACACACGCCGCGCAATTTTTGAATCATCACTTTCCATCATGTATACCTGTTGAATACAATGAATATGAAAACGAAGATTAAGTGAGTGAGTGTGTGAAAATACCAAACGTATGAAATGCAAATATGTAAAATATAAATATTTAAATAAGTGTAAATATATGTAAATATGTAAATAAGTATAAATATATACACAGCTTAAGATAACTCCACCATTGCAGGTCCCAAGTCCTGATGAGAAAGGACGAGGGCTTATATATACAGAGTGGGGCATTTATATTGAGACACCTAAATATCTAAAAAATAAAGCAAGATAGAAAAAAATGTTTCAGACAAAAGTTGTTCGGTTCTAAGGGGGACACATAAAATCATAATCACGCAGTATTTTCCAAATTGTCGTTTTAGAGACGTTAGTTTGCGCCGAAAGTCTTCTGATACTAATAGTAGGAGTTCTGTCCACCGTTGCTAATATCCTCGACTTGACGATGTCGCCTTAATAGTCTCTCAAGATTTTTATTTGGGACCTTACCAGTAAGTTTAATGTTTCGGTGGACATTGCTAAAAACTCTTCGATCTGGTACTCTGCGATTAGGAAACCGTCGGTGATATTCTGTTACTGCTGCACGTGCGTTACCATTACAGAAACCATAAATAAAATGAATATCGGCATATTCTTCATTGGAAAATGTACTCGTGATTGGTAGGTAAGAGAAATTTCTAAGCTATGTTTATGCGATGTTTTCACTTAAAACGACAATTTATTAATATTATCTTGTGTGGCAAGTGTGGAAAACAATGAATTATGTCGAGTATGAAGTTGCCGCATTCGCTTCAGCTCATGCGGCAACTTCATGCGCGACGTAGTTCGTTGTGTTCCGCACATGCCATACATACAATATTTTTTGTAATGCCTGTTATTTCCGCACTACTAGTGCGGTAAGGTAAGTCATAAAGATGCTTTTCTCGCATTAGTGTGAGAAATAACTACTTTTGCATTTTTTCGCTATAACTTCAAAACAAGTGATTTTAGGACATATATGTATTAAGACTTTTTGACTTAGAATGATACAAAAAATCACACAGTTTCAGTGTGGACATCACGTTGCGGGACAGTATACATAGGTAACATCAAAACATAAAAAAATATATAAAGGTATATAATTAGCTACGACTATATGACTTCAAAGTCAGATCCTCAATCTTCGTGACAGGAGTATAAGAAACATTCATTTGTAGGCCCTGTTATTCCGATTCATAGTATTCCATTTCATAGATGCTCTATAATAATAGTTTTCACCATAAAATATTATTTATTCTTTGCAAATAAAAGCCACGATTTTAATAAAAACATAATGAGACAAATTTGCTGAGATGGCTCGAGAAAATGATAAAATCAACCGTTACTTTTTTCTGTTTAAAATGTGCTCCAAATTTTTTTTGGGATACTAAGACTAATTTGGCTATGATTTTCAGATTCAGCAAGTGAAGCTGAGTGAAAAAAGATGAACCCAACGATTTTTGCGTGCTCTCCAAACTGCCTGAAATGCATACTCTCCTTTGACATTTGCCGAAAATGAGCTCAAAATGAAACTGAAAAGTTTTATTTGTATAACTAAACTATATTAAATATAAATTTTAGCTCGATACTAGTTCTATATTGATTTAGATATTTTTGTCCAGATAACAAAAAATACTGATAACAAATTATCCTAAGCATCTCTTCTATTAATCGCGAGAATATGATCAGATATTTGTTTTATATAGCGAAAATTTAGAAAATTATCTTTACAATTTTGTAGCAAAAATTCTATAAAACAATAATAAATAGAATAAATTTGAATATCTTTAAATAAAAGATTTTGTTTTAATCCTCGCGTTTTAGGTTTGCTTTTTAATTGATTGCTGCTATTCTAAACTAAAAATGTAACAGATATAAAAAATTTGTTGCATAAAATGCTCACGCATCTTCTTTTTATTGTATTCACAGACATCGAGAAGTCGGGTTTTCCCCAGTTAGATTGGCACGCTATACCCTGGCCTTGAACGCGATGTGCATGGACCCGCGGCAGTTTCACGGCCACGATCTGATCGGCACGTTGCAGCATCACGAGCCGCCGACCGATTACGAATTCACGTTGACTGCCCTTGCGGCATGTAGCGCGCAAGCACATGTTCGCAAACGGCAGATGCGTCGTCTCTTGGACATCGCAAGTGCTCCGCAGAACCATAATATTGGTGGGTTGCCCTAAGAGTCATTATGTTATCAAAATAGACAGATGAGACGAATAAACAGAGACAAGGAATTTCAAGAAAAAAAGCTTTAATTCTACAACATTAGTATGAAAAATAATTTGTTGGATATCTTGAATGTAAGCTTTCTAATCTTAACCTTTTGAGAACGGCTCATTTATTGAAAAATCAAACTTTTACAAAATTTATAAAAAGTATTTATTTAATGAAACAAACATTGTTTTGATTAAAAAATGAGTTGAAGTATAATATTCTTTAAAGCAACTAGTTTCACAGAGACCAACATCACACTCTACATATTACACATTTATATCTTGGCTTTGATCTTTTGTTTTTTTTTTCGCTGACTAGCTATAAACGACACATCTTCTTTGTTTTCTTTTTTTACCAGGCTCAGATTGAATAAGAAAAATACCTATCAGAAAGGCTTTTCGGATGTTCTCCTATATTTGTTCTTCTTATGGTTCCAATTGATTTCGTATGTTGATAATTTCTCTGATGAATTGAACTCTTAAGTCACGAAATTGATACCACTTTCGGAAAATTTTAAATTTTAGAAGGAAAATGAGTGAAAACACATGAAAAAATGCAACATCTATCGCTTAAAAACTTACTTATATACATATTTTTGTCGTCTTTTGAAAAAAACCGTATACGCATATATGTGTACATATACATCTGCCGTCCTCAAAGGATTTGTAGGATAAATGAAATAATCATTGTGTGTATAAAAATAATCATTATATAAATAAATATCTTCAGAATTAGAGTTCGTTGCCGCCCGCCGACGGGAACGGCCGTGTTTAGACATGTTATGCGTGAGTTCTTTGTTTGGACCTTATTTTTGAGTTTCCTCCTCTTCTAAAGAGGATTTTCTTTTCGTTACTCTCCGTTTATTACTTATTTAACCAGTTGTTGGCCAGAATGTACTGATCCCATTTGAATCGAATGTAGCCATAAAGATAAAAAAGAAGATCTTCAGAATTTGAAGTATATAATCCTTAGATATATTCTAATCAGAAATCAACGTTTTATAATAAAAAACTTGTAAAACTATTGGGTAAAAATGCATAAATGCTTCTTACGATTTTCACGCGTGGGCGAGGGAGAGAGGGGGCGGACCATGTAGCTATTCTCTAATATAAAAAAAGCTTTTTTTAATTCAGTAAATTAATATGGTATATACAAACTTCACTGTTTCTAATATCAGTTTAAACATCTAAGAAAAAACATTAAAATTGTCAAATGTCAATTTGTTATATTTTTTAAACCAAAAAATTTGCTGTCCCCCATTTGATTTTTGCGGGGAATTACTTAGAACAACCTTTTCTACAACATAAGAAGCGATAAAATCGGTGAAATGTGACCTTTTTACTAAATATTGTATTTTAAAAAAGTTAGTAAGGCTTGCAATTCTTGCCGCATTTGACTTTTAATAGAATGTACAATATGAATTCACCGTAGACACAATAGCGATGTTGATCCTGGTGTTGCGGTGCATCAGCCAGGACCACCGACATCGCAACATCCGTCACATTATTCGCAAGCCGTCGACAGTGTTGGCGCAGCAGCAAAGGCACGACGGCAGCTTCGGCGATTTGCACACCACTGCGTTGGTGATGCAGGCACTCGAGGAGGTAGAGAATGAGCCGGCCGACAATTGGAACAGATCCGCAGCATTAGCCTGGTTGATCAGTCAGCAACGACCGGACGGTTCTTTTCACGGTGACGTCCGTGCCACTGCCGAGGCGATATTGAGCGTCACCCCACGTGGATTAACCAGCATCCGAACCCTCGATTGCGGACAGGGTCTATCGGACAATTCGCCACCTCGTTTAACCACGAGCAACAGTAAATCTTTCATTATAAGGAAATTTTTAGATAGATTTAAATTACTAGGGCAGATAAAGGTTCTCCATTTTATTAGAACTTTCATTTACAACTTATGCACAAATTGGACTTCTTGTGTTATAATATATGAATGATTATACTTTTTAATGTAACCTCTTCGAGAAAATTGATGCATTTGCCCCCTCTTGGCATAAGTTTGAAGATCGTTTTTCGGTAAAACGCCGGCTCTTGATGTTTAAACCATTCTTGAATAACATTTTGTACCGCTGCATTATCTGGAAATAATCTTTCTCCAAGATGTTTCTTCAGCGACCCAAACAAGTGAAAATCGAAAAGAGCTAAATCCGGGTTTAGGGAGTATGCTCCATATGCTTCCAATCAAATAATTACAAAAGTTCCTGAGTTTGATGTGCAGAATGAGATCTGGCATTCGTGAGAAAAATTTGCAAGAAAGAGGCCTGGGCTTTTCTAGAAAGAAGCCTTCGAATTGCCTTTTTGATAATGCAGCGGTACGAAATGTTCAAGAGTGGTTTACGCATCAAGAGTCGGATTTTTACTAAGAAGAAACTTCAAACTCGTGTTAAGGTCCACTGATCTATATATCTGGATTGTCGATCGCCTTTGTCCTTAGGACTCAAAAGCGTCCCCAAATGGACGCCGCCATCTTACTCGGCAATTTGCCTCCGAGCGTGGGAAATTCAAATGAGTTTGACTAAAACCACGGTCTATGTAAGACTGTAACTGAAACTTACGTTTACGTAACATTTTTGCTGTTATTAATTAAAAAAATCAGGATAAAACGATAAAACAGACCATAAAATAGACCAAAATATTACAAAATTTTATGTTTAATAAGATAATAATTTTTTATTCATTCAATAAACGTTTCTATCATACGTTTCAATTGCGATAATACAATCAACTTGTCATGATTCGAGGAATTTTGGATTATTTTTTAATATTTACAATTTCTTAATCATTTTTTGTGGGTCTTATAAATAAAATATTTGCAGATATAGAGAATGTTACCATAGTTGGACCTTCCTTTTCGTGTGCAGCTGTTACAAAGTTAAAAAGAAGGTTAAAAGTTAAAAACTGTTAAAAAGTTTATTAAGCGGTATCCATGACCTGCACTTATTGGTATCACTTAGAACACCACCACGCATGCGCGCACCTCGGACGTGTAAAATGGCGGACCTTCAATTGGGTACATCGCCAGGAGGCCTATCAGCAATCCAGATATATAGATCAGTGGTTAAGGTCCGACAAGCGCATCAAACTAATAATAAAGTATTTTTTCATTAAGTATTTTTCGAGTTATTTTATATCTTAATCTGACATATTTTGATATAAAAAATAAAATATCTCGTAAAATATTTATTTTTCGATAATCTTACCATAATACTTTGATATACAGAAAAATGAGATAAATCAATTGGTATAAAAAAATAATTGTTTTTAAGAAAAAGTATGTAATTATTTACAATGTATTTTTTTAAAACAATTATTTGTCTTTTTTTTACACAAATTGATTTGTCTCATTATTATGTACACAAAAGTATTACGATAAGATTACCGAAAACTAAATATTTTACCAGATATTTTATTTTTTATATTAAAATATGTTAGATTAAGATATAAAATAACTCGAAAAATATTTAACGAAAAAATACTTTATTATAGTGTTTTGAAAAGCTCTCGAGATAAGCTACAAAAGTATGTAATGAAAAATGGAGGGTTCTATTTAAGAAAACATCGATCACATTGACCTGGCCTTGAAAAAATCACTCAAGGTCAAGTCCATTGTTTCATCATGTAGCCCTCTTCAAACCACGCAACTTTTGTCTGAAATATTTTTCCGCATCTTCCATATTTTTCGAGATATTTGCCTGCGGCATTTAAAATGGGACATCCTGTATATATACAAGATGCCCGGTAAAGATTGTGTCAATGCTTGTAAGCGGGTAATATGACATGACAATTTGCCAATAAATTCGAGTTCTGTTGTAGAATGAATAAAATTAAATAACTATCTCTTAAACCTATGAGTTGCAGACATCGGGACGTCCGACAATCACAGCGAGACCGCCCTACCGTCAGAAGCGTCGGAAAGTAACGTGAGCAACGCAGACACAACGGTCGCATATACTTCGGCGCCGGTGTTGGTGAATGTATCGTACACTTTATGGGTCGGCAGCAACGTAAACGAGACATACAACTTGACGGTGACCGCGCCCAAGAATGAAACTTTTTACGGAGTGATGTTGCTGGCGGCAGAAATGTCGCCCCATTTCGAGTTCCTCGCGTCCGAATGGCCTAACGGTCATTACGTTCACACACTAGCTGGCTACAAGGAGGAGCCAATGTCCTATCACTACTGGCTACTCTATAGATTGCCCTCGCCGCCGGAGCCGTCATCGCCGCCTGGAAATCAATTGGTCGCGCCCGGAGGTACGGATGATTTGGCATTGATCCTTTGTCTTGTGTATTCACAATTCTTAGCTTTTCTTAAACTTTAAAACTTCTCCATGCTTGTAGGTGTCGACAATTTGCAGATTAGCGAAGGGGAGCATTATCTCTTTTGGTACAAGAAACTATGAAGCGCGGCGAAAAGAATAAACAGAGCAAAATAATAAAAACAAAGAAAAGGAGATTATATACATAAACGGAAGGAGGAATACTTTGTAAGAGAAAAGTGAAATTATGTATACAAATAAGAGAGAGGGAGAACGAGCGATCTCAAAGCTCTAGAGCGAGATCCAGTATTCACTGCCATCGTTAATTATCGACACGTAAAGAAAAAAATAAATAGAATAAAAAAGAAAAATACGCGCGACGCTGTTAATGCAAGGGAGAGGAAGCTTAAACGAAGAGAGAAAAACATGAATGTACACTTACACATATACATACATGCATACATACACAGTTGGCAGTGATTTTTGAAACTCCGTTCTAGTGGCTGACACTTAAAGGACCCGGGTGAGATGAGGTACGGATCTCGCGCACGTGCGCGATCGATACGCCGGGTTCGATATCAACGTATACAACATATACAACATAGACAACTCCATTTCTTAACACGTTGAACGCTAGTAACGAGATGACTAGATGACACAAATGTGTATCTAGAATTTGGATCTAGGATAAACATATCCTCGGCACTTCTGCGTGTGTTATCAATATGTAAAAACGATTTTATTGATTTGCAACCAGCTGTATTTATAGAGCTGTATTTGCATTAGTATTTATAAGTAGCCGATAAATTTATTAAAAATATTGTTACTGTTATTGCACGTACGTATACATAGCCCTAGCCTTAGAGCTCATAGAGTCAAATCGAGATCCGCGCGGCATTCAACGTGTTTATTAAAATTATAATAAGCTACATGAGACGTTTTCTATGAAACCGCAATATGCACAAACATACTTATACTTATCATAATTAATTCGTACTCACAATAAAACCGAAGTACTCGTATTAACGAATATCCTCTGACATTCCCGATTCGGCTGCAACGTGTTGATTTAGTAAATTCATTTGCGATTAACGAAAAAGCAGCGAATAAATAAATAAATAATTAAATAGTGAATACGAATTAGTGAATGAGAAAATGAATATAAAAGAAATCATATAAGAGTAAAAACCGCGAATCTGATCTCCTGCTGCAACGGGTTCGAAAAAATAAAAGGAGAACACATCGTGAATGCCGTACTTCCATTTGTACCTCTACGATATGTATCCTTTATCAAGCAGCTCGGAGTATAATGTACGATTTCATTTTTTCTTGAAATCAATAAAGGAATGAATAAAATACATTTGCAAACCTAAACAGTATATTTTATTTTGTTTTCTTTTTTTAATCTATCTGATATGTTTCATCAGTTTCTCGAACGTTTATCATTTGTATAAATAATTTGTATCATTTTTCGAATTTTGTGTGTCAATAGAAGATATTTACAGATCTAAAACATTTTTTCTTTAACAGCAAATTGCTTTTTTAACTAATTACAAATATTGTCTATATAACATTTTTGGACTATATGAATACAACATATGATTTCGTCTAATCAGTGGAACATCTTTTTGATATCTTTTTCGTTATACGTTATATTTCTTCATTTTTTAGTCCATTATTTTATTTTCATTTTCTAAAAATCTCATACAATGATTCAAATTATATTATAATTATATAAAGTCGAGTTATATCATCTATATATAGCTACATTATATTTCCATCGATGAAGCTTTCTTTAATTTCTGTTCCAATTGGGAAATTCTTCTAAGAAACTTCGATATTAAAACGCTTTCGATATTGTACAAGATTAGTAGATTATTTATTTTGAAACATTACGTACACATGTGTGATTAATAGTATTTCTATCATCTGGATAAAAGTATTTAAATAATTATCTAGATGAGAATTGTTTTATTGTATTTTTATGTAGATTATATCGAAGTATATATTATTTTCCTCTGTATCTTAAATTAAAAAGGTATTATCTTTTTCAAATTATTTAAGATTATGTGTGATAAGGAATTTAATATATATCAATGTAAGTATATAGAATTTTAAAATATCCGCTTTTATATGATCAGCATCTTTTTAGTTGTGAGCAGCAAATATATGTATCAAAAATCAAATAACGCATTCAAAAAGTTTTGTTCTTGGAAAATAAGAATTAATAAAAAAATAAAAGTATGAGGTATAATGTTTTTATATTTTAAATTGTTTTCCTAAAAATGTTATTGTCTTTTATCTAGATAACATGCTTTATAATCTTATTTCTCATCTAGCTAAATTTAAAACAAGAACATTTTATCTAAGATATATTTATGAGATCATCTTCTTCTAGGTGATTTCTAAATTATTTAAGCGAAACACTGGCGACTAGTGAGAAAAAAGATAATACTGATTGCAGATCTGATTTTATTCGTAATATTGCATAATATCGTTATGTTCATTTTTGTTCTTTAGGCAATAATTCATCAGAACGACAATAAAATACTAAAGATTTATCGTCGTGATTCACAGATATATTGATGATTTCGATAAACCGTCGATTTGACAGTTTTATCATAGATTTAAAAAACGTCTGCGTGAATTCATCTGTCGATTTTTTAGAGGTATCTGATTGTGGCAAATGCATGTTGGACGAATGCAGTCTATTTATATCAAGATTCTCTTTCAAGACAAACTCGACATCTTGCTCTATACTCGCCAAACAGGACGGTTCTATCCATATAATGTATTCATAAATAATATAATTATAGTATGTAATTGTATACATAAATATAAATTGTAATATATAATAGTAATATTATATATGAAATAAATCTATTTCTGGATATATATAATTTAATTGCATAAGTAATTGCGTATTTAAACATTTGCAATTATTTGTATATTATCTATGACAGAAATTATGTAAATATATAAACGTAAATTTCTCTCTCTCTCTTTCAGGGCTGTAATTAATGTATACTACATCTGTATTACAAATATCTGAGGAAGTTAATAAATAAATCAATCAATCTCTTTCTCTAACGATATAGAATTATATATACATATACAGGGTGTCTGATAATAATCGCCCCACCCGTAATGTGCAGATAGAGCGGGTTAAACCGAGCAGGAAAGTCCTTTATGAAAGTCCTTTTGCGATTTTTGTAATAATTATTGAGAAATTAATAAAAAAAGATCGACCAATTCGCGTGAGTATAAGCGCGCAATAAAAAGGGACAAACCATTGATATATGGTTGTTATGAGAATTCACCGTTATGTACCGCTCATACGTAACCGTTGTCATTTGTAGAGCGCTCCTCCCAAAACTTCGTCGCGCGCCTAGCGACCGCAAACTTTGAGGTTGTCTCTGGCCTGTCCTTTCTCGCCGCGCGCTTATACTCACGCAAATTAGTCGACCTTTTTTAATTAATTTCTCAGAAATTATTACAAAAATCGCAAAATGGTAAAGGACTTTTCTTCTCGGTTTCACCTGCTCTACCTGCACATGACGGGTGATGCGAGTGACTCCGGACACCCTGTATATAAATGGTGATTCGAAACAAGCTAATATACTTGAAATGTCATACTCTTGAGCAAATTCTGAGACGATTTTTCCTTTTGCAAAATTTTGTCCGAAGCTTAGTTTTTGAGTTATAATTGGAAATAGTTAACTATTTACGAGTTTGGTACAATGGGCAGGCGCAACGCATCATGAGACTCACTTCACAATTTCACAATAAATATCACTGGAAACATTACTGTTTTCACTGCAGTATTTTATTATCACTTGTAATTTCCACACAAATTAAGGCATAAAATGCCACGATAAATAATATTTATTGTAAAATTGTGAAGTAAGTGTCGTGACGCGTTGCACTGCCCTGCCTGCCCACACAGAAATTAATGTATATTAGATATCTACTGGATGTTGTCAATGTGCATTAGGGATATCTACTGGATGTTGTCAATGTGCATTAGGGATATCTATGAATATGTAGAAAACAGCTATTAGACATGCTTTAAATATCCAAATGTCCGCAATACAAGATCTTATAAATATCCACAGGATATGTAGGCCAATATTCACTGGACATCCACATCAGTATTCAGTGTATATTTATGTAGATATTCAGTGGATATTTATGTAGATATCCATTGTGTGTTGGTTAAATTTTGGTCACAAAATGACTAATTAAATGTTCTAAAAGTTAGGTCTCATGAGACTCACACATGACATATCGATATGTCCCATTCACGGGACATCATTTTCTGACGTTTGTTTGATGGCAAAACTAAGACTAATTACAGTATTACGTCCGGACTCGTGCAGAATTGAGTCAGGATGGAACGCAACTTATACTTACCTCGAAACACATTCTCTCTTTCTTTTGCGAGACAAGTGTTTCCGAGTCGAACGAATAATACAGGGCCTTAGACAGGTCAGGAGGACATCAACCGGAATTAAACGGGGAAACTAAAATCTAGATTCCGGTTGGAAATTTACAATAATCATTTTAAATACAAATATAAATTATAAAAAAAGGAAGGTTGAAAAGTAGGGAGAAAAAGGGTAGGAGGGCTATTGGAGATCTTGGAGTTGTACAGTGGAGGGGGAAGGGAACTTCATCCAAAAGACCTCGATGGGTACGGCTAAAGGAAAAGGGCAACCTGGGACAAAAAATGGAATGATCGAGCCAGGTGGACTGGTTTGAAGGATAAGATGGAATTGGTCAAGGTCTACTATATCTGGACCGACCCGATAGTCCTCGTCCGTAAGAGGTACTGGGTAAGGAGGAAACTGACTTAAAAGGTATCTGTACCAGTTTCGTCTAGCCTGTTTTTCGTAGAACTCAGACTCTCCTTCGGTATTGAAAGATCCTCGTTCGGGATCTTCCGGTTCCTCTTTGAGGTCCGGTAATTCTTCCGCGAAGTCCTGGAAGGCTTCCTCAAAATCGTGCGATGCTCCTGGAAGATCGGACGACTCGAAGTGTGAAGAGGAAGGGAGAGTGGGAATTCTCGACGGTTCATGGTCGAGAGATGGTGGGTAGTCGAAAGTTTTTGTATGTCACTTTAATTTTAATCCTTTTCGTTCCAGGCCTATCTGGTAAAGCTTATGAATAATTTCAAAACAAGTCGATCAATTTGGCACGGGGCACTTTTAAACTCGAAATTGGTGATCGATGTGATCGACGTTATTGCAGTAGGGGTTAAGTAGTTTTATGAAGTACTATTTGTAATAAAATCCGCAATATAATTGTGCTATTTTATTGTTGGGTTGAGGTTCAATTACCACACTTGTATATATATGCATGAACAGAAACGAGATATATTTATTCTTTGCGATCACAGAAAGTAAAGCGGTACACGAGTCGAGATCAACCGGAAGAAGAAGGTAAGGTGAAGACGAACACGTGATAGCGCTACAGTAAGGCAAACCGCCAATAAGAACGTTCATAGATGTCTCTAGTTCCTATAAAAGGGTGCATTGATTAAGTCAAAACTTCTTATTTCAACATTTATATAATATTGTTACGTCCGTCCCTGTGTACTTCGTCTCTGCTAGAGTCCTAGATTATCAGAGAGGCGCCAACTCTACCCCCATTATGCCCACCGCCGCCATCTTAAGACACAAACGTCAGTAGTGCTTATATATATATATATATATACAGAGAGAAGCCTGAGAGCGGCCATCCCAGCGTTTTTCGTACGATAGCTTTCGGTCCCGTACAGCAGCGCCTCTACGTATATGTGCAGCTTAATTTCTTCGTATATAACATATATAAGACATTTCTACTTACCGTGGTAACAAGAAATTATAATATGCACTTATTTAAACTTTTAATATTAACGCAATCACATTTGATTGACAGCTGTCAGACTGTACGTGTGACGTTTATGTTCTAACATGGCGGCTATTTTAATCGACCAATCAGAAAGTGGAACAAGTTGGCGCCTCTCTGATAATCTAGGACTCTACTTGCCATTGGCT
>NW_021853666.1:0-19283 GCF_003651465.1 Formica exsecta | reverse complement strand
CTGCTTCTATGTACTTGGCTAGTTAACTTGATTTCATATTTAGTTTTGATTTTTAATTTTTTAAAGGTTTTTATTTTTTTAGAGGAAAATCATTTTTTAGTTTCTTATTTTTTATGAAAATTATTGTTCAAGGAAAAATTTTTTTAAAAGTTATTTTTTAGGGATAAATATTAAACTTTTTTTACGTACAAGTTGGGATTTTTTTATATACTTGGCGTATTTTCTTTTACCTTTGTCAGGTTTTTTGTGGTAGAAATATATTTAATTTAATTACATCAATAACTACAATGTAAATGTATTAAAGAATGCATAAATTTTAGCATATTGTTTAGTTTAGCAGCACCGAGTTTTTTAAATTAAATTTTTAATTTTTTATAGAAATTAAAACATTTATTTTGTACAATTGTTTTCGTTTAAAATATTTGTTTAATTTTTATTTTCAGTTGGCGCAATTTGTTGATATCATTATTTTTGTAGGATATATTTGTACAATTTTTTTTGTTTAAACTGAGAAAAATCGTACGCGTAAGCGGAAGTCCTCGTCAAAAATGTCTTCAGAAACGACCTTTCAAATAGGGAGCCGTAATTATCGTAATCACTCCTAAAAATTTAATTTAAAAAACTTGGCGCTGCTAAACTAAACAATATGTTAAAATTTATGCATTCTTTAATACGTTTACATTTAATACGTTTACATTGTTATTGATGTAACTAAATTAAATATATTTTTACCACAAAAAAATCTCACAAAGATAAAAAGGTATTCTTTTTTTTTCGCATCGAATGCTGTCAAATTAAATGATTTATTGGGATCATTAACGAAAAAAAATTTATTATTTGAATAGTGGAAAAAACCTAAAGAATATTTACAAAACCTTTTTGATTTATTTGGTTTTAAACTTTAAACATTTCATCATTTATCAGTAAATATATCTATAAGTAACCGCGAGAAAAACAAGAAAAAATTAGGCCGATCAGATATTCCATATATAGACTTTCCAGCGAAAGAACAAATAATACAGCGAAAAGACGATGAAATCACCTTACGAAATATCTAACAAAATAACCGCATCATCATCGATAGAAATCATAGACCTTTGCTATTCACCTCAAAATCACATGGGCAAAAATCCATCGGAAAATGTTCACCTTCGACCAATCAACGAACTATAAAAAGAGAGCTCGCGAGACTCCATCATCTCAGTTTTCATCAGAGTCACCCGGTTAACGAGTCAGTCCGGCAGTAAGTCATTCAACAAATCAATCTATAAGTCGATTAGTTAGTCCGTTCTCAGTGCAATTGTTAAAAATCTTTTACATCGCGAACTGTGACTAGTGTCCTGTTCAACGGCATCTCTCTCGATCACGAACGACAATCTCCGAGTTAAGCTGCCCGTCTTCTACTTAAAAAGAGTAAGTCGCTACCAACCAATTTTCCTTTACGCGAATTCCAACTTGGAATTATTACTTATAATTTTCTATAGTGAAAAAGATCACCTTGCGTATTTCGATCAAGCGACTTCATTCGCGAGCCAAGTACATACATCGAGTTTATCGCAGGACTCGGAGGGCGTTGGCGCGAGCTGACTCAAAAAGATTAGGATAGTTAACCATTATATCGCTAAAATCAACCATAATTTAATCAAAGCGAATAGAATTGTTAGAATAATTAATAGAATTAATAATCACGATTACGATTTTGCACATACCTACAGACATTCTAGCGACCTCATTACTCCAAGTTCTCCTCCCTATTTTTTCCCCTCCTACTCCCCTGAATATTCTTCCTTGCCTTCTCCAAACCTACCCCCCTCCCCGCGATCATTCTCTTCACTTTCAACAGTGATCCTCGATAATTCTCTCCCTCCCTCTCCTCAGCCTCCCGAATTAGATTACATAGACAAGGCAATCCAAGAATTTATCGATGAGCTTCCTGACTTGGAAGCAGCATCGTCCTACCAAGATTAACACAATTTGAAGATATCTTCAATAACCCATTTCCTCACTGACCTAATTTTACACTTTGTTTTTATTTTGAAAAATAATAGAAGATATTGTATTTACCAGCCAGAATTCTAATCTTAACGATAGAGCCTTTCCCAACTCAGTCTGGCTGATGTCCCCCGAACCATTGTAACACCCGCGGAGCGATAAGCTTAACCACACACAAACACTCACACTCACACGATAAATGTTATCACTTTCTACAAATATATATATCATGTATTCGAACTTTTTATTTTTCTAATGAATAAAATTATATTTTATTTAACTACTTAAACAATTCTTAACCCCTCTCTCGTTCCCAGTACGAAGATCGCACTAGGTCCCATCCCGCGTAAAAGGGATTAAATTCCCTGACCGAAAAGGGACCACCGAGCGAACTTCTGAATAAACAGCGTAATAGCGACCCGAACGGTCGTTTACCTGGATTTCAGACATAAGAGTTCGTTCGACCCGATTCTTACGCCGCAAGGCGTCTGATTTCGGGATAATTAAGATAGTTGTTGCGCCCTTCCATCGACTCATCCTTCTTTGAGTCTGGACGTAACAGTATATATGATATATATACGATACGAAAAGTGTCTTCATTTTTTACTCTACATGTTCTAGGAATACTATATGTATACATAAAATTATACACATGTATACATGAACATGTATACATAACCATTTTGTTTATCTATATACATAATATTTGACATATCAAAGGATGTAGTCGGTATACGGATAATATTTGACATATCAAACAATATAGTCGGTATACGGATTACAGATAGTTATCATCGGTATATTATACATAATAAAATAACCTTCCGCGTATCTCGTGCAACTTTGTTCGTGTGGTCGGGCTTTACTTTTAATTAACAATTCATATATTAAATACCGCGTATACACTCAATCAATAAACAATATCGAATTGCTCGAGAACGCCGATAACGTAGAGCGCCGATAGTAGTGCAATCTTCTGTCGAGTGCATGAACTGTACGACATTAAACATTTGTATATTGCATGTATTGTGTATACGTGTATATGCGTGTAGCGCGATACCACTATATTTCTTTGTATGTATTGTGTACGTGTATACGCGTATTAGGGCGACGATGACGGTGACAGTGACGTTTCTTAAATGGAAGTTTCCACATTTCGACTTTGCGTCGTAATATCTCTGCTTATAGAACATGTAGAGCGAAAATAAAGACATTTTCCTTATATAAATCAAACCCAAGGTATCGATTAAGACTATCAAGAATTCGATCGGTTCAGCCGTTATTCAGATCTGATAATCTAAGGTACTCTCAACTGTCCGACTCGCGTATAGATACCCGAGTGCCTCACAGCTTCGCATGAACTTGGCGCGAGACACTACCGTGTCTCTTGATAATAACATACATTAATGTAATATATATCGATATAAAAAAAACTTATATAAAATAGTGTTATTTTAATACAAAAACACTGTCATATTTAAACTAAAAAACTGTTTTACAAAATAGTTGTTTTAATTTTCTACAAAAATAGTGATATAAAAATATTGCGCCAATTAATAAAAATTTATATTACAAAATTCATTTATTATTATTTCTAATATTAAAAATTGCAATGTGATCAAAATAGTGGAATATATTTAAGTAAAAAAAATTTTTAATTAAAAAAATTAATTTAAGTATAAAATAACTTTTTAATTAGAGAAAAACTTGGCGCTGCTAAATTCAAAATATAAATAACACGTTAATTAGATTAGCATATATTCAATTTAGCAGCGCCAAGTTTTTCTCTAATTAAAAAGTTATTTTATACTTAAATTAATTTTTTTAATTAAAAATTTTTTTCACTTAAATATATTCCACTATTTTGAGCACATTGCAATTTTTAATATTAGAAATAATAATAAATGAATTTTGTAATATAAATTTTTATTAATTGGCGCAATATTTTTATATCACTATTTTTGTAGAAAATTAAAACAACTATTTTGTAAAACAGTTTTTTAGTTTAAATATGACAGTGTTTTTGTATTAAAATAACACTATTTTATATAAGTTTTTTTTATAGCGAAAGGCGCTTGTGCGCGTGCACTTGGCGCCTTTTTTCACTTTTTTTAAAAAAAGGTAATTTTTTAGCAGTTATATCATTTTTTTCTACTGTGTGTTATAAATTATCTGATTTCTGTTTACGTGCAATCAGATTAAATGAATATATCTATTACATTTCTGAATTATAACGCTTTCATTTCTTTGATTGATACATATAATATATACATACGCTTGTGCTATACTATAAATTACCTAACTAATCTGTCTCGTATACCTGATCCAACTATCCGCAAGTATCACGAAGAATTTTGCAGTTTTACTTTTTTATAAATGAAAGCGTACGCTATATAACACTGCACTCTTGCATTGCAAATTTAACCTATACCTGTCAAAAGCAGGTATGGATACGAGCAGTAACATCACGAAGTGCCGCTAGCGCTATCTTATGTCAAAGGCTCCAACCGTACAAGATTCGCGCATGCGCATTGGGGACTTGCGTGAATGATGATGACGTGGACGTTTCTTAAAAGAAAATTTTCACATTGGGACTTTGCATTCATATACCTCCGTTCACGATACATGTAGAAAAAAGATAAAGACACTTTTATTATATGATTTAAACCCAAGATATCGATTAAGCCTATTAAAAATACGATACAGTTCAGCCGTTATTGAGGTCCAATAAATCTAAGTTATCTCAACTAGCCGACTCGCGTATAGATACCCGGGGTGCCTCGCTGTTGCTGCGCGTGACTTGGCGCGAGACACTACCGTGTCTATATATTATAGGTAAATTTATATAATTTAATATATAAAATTAAAAATTTTATTTGTATGGAAGTTAATTTCTATTTTATATTTTTAATAAATAATAATGAACAATTTTTGCTTATTCGGACAGAAATTGTCCGAGTAAGTGAAACCGGACATTTATCTATCCAATTTTCTAAAAATCAATTCAATATCTGAATTCCCCAGTACGGAAATCGTATTAGAAGTTAAACTGATAGAAATAATTACAATGTTATTAACCGCATTGTACAAGCTTTATATACGTTCATGAAAAGAACTTGAATACGGGTATAGAAAGTGAATAGTGCGCCGCATAGCGGTAAGTAAATGAACACGTAAATCTCTGATAAATATCTTTGGTAGCTTCTTGGTGGACATGGATATGTGGATAACACGTGTATATCTAATAGATATCTTTGGTAGCTACTTGGTAGACATGGATATATGGATAATACGTATATATCTAGTGGATATTTTTGGTAGCTTTTTGGTGGACATGGATATATGGATAATGTGTACACATCCATTAGATATCCTCGCTAGTTATATTTGAGAAATATAGATATTTTATTCATTTATTAGATGTCTATCTATAGTAGACATGGACATAAAATAGATATGTAGAAATTCTCTAGATATTTATTCGATAGTTTGTCCTGTGTGGGTGTCCGTTGTACCGCATTTGTAAGTAGTTAACTATTTTCAATTATAACTCAAAAACTAAGCCTCGGATAAAATTTTGTAAAAGGAGAAATTGTCTCAGAATTCACTCAAGAATATGATATTTCAAGAACATCAGGGGTAAAAGTGACGTTTAGGGGATGCAGCCCCGATGACCTTGACCTTGACATATGTTGTCAAGGTCACCCTCCTGAGTGACCTTCAGAAGGTTTTAGCCGTCGCTCGTTTTTCGTGAACCATCTCTATAAGTTTTGATGATTTAATTCTTTTTTATATTTCCTTATTGTTATTAACTATTGCTTTTCTATGTAGATAAAAATGTTTAATGACTTCAGAATTAATCTAATGCATAATTTTATATACGTTATTACTATGAGAATGTTGTCAGCTACCAAAGTTGCATCGTACATCATGACACGATGTATGTATACATATATACTTATATACAGGGTGTCTCACAACTTCCGTATAATACTTTAATAGTGTATCCTAGAGATAAAATAAAGTCAAAAATTCTAATACAAAAATTTTGAGGTTGCAATAGTTTTTGAGTTATAAGCGATCAAAGTTTGCCAATGATATCGCGTGCTCAGATCCGTAACTACACATACACGCGTACCAATCTCTGTCATCTGTTATTAATATTACGAATCAGGTAATATTGATTTTTACTGCACAGCTGATTTTATTATTTCTTACCTGTATGAATATTATGTACGACGGTCAGCTGATATTAATGAACCATAAATGTTGTACGTAAAATATTTAATTTTTTCTCGTCTAACCGACAAGACGAATCCCCAAGCCGAGGGCTGAGTCTCAACAGATCGCAGCGTGGTAACTGCTCTACCGAGTACAACACCCCGCCAGGTACCTAAGTCGTCTACAGACGATTCCGAGTCTCGACATCGAACTTGCGAAACCCATGATCGACCGTTAGACGCCGTGCCGTCGTAGCGGTGAGATCCCGACGACGGGCGATGGCGCCGTACGGCAAACCGGGCTCGTGCGACGACCGATCCGTGAACCGGCCGCCTAGTAGTGTCACATTGTTTTGAGCCTTTCGACTCACGAGACTCCTAGAGATATCATTGCCACCTTCGACTAGAGAGGATACGGCCTTAGAGGCGTTCAGGCATAATCCCACGGATGGTAGCTTCGCACCACCGGCCGCTCGACCGAGTGCGTGAACCAAATGTCCGAACCTGCGGTTCCTCTCGTACTGAGCAGGATTACTATCGCAATGACTAGTCATCAGTAGGGTAAAACTAACCTGTCTCATGACGGTGCACCTTCGATGACTACCATCAGATATTGGTTCAATGAATTCAAGCGTGGCCGAACATACGTTTTTGATGAAGAGCGCAGAGTTCGACAAACCATATTTTTTGGATGGCTTAAAAAAGTTGGAATATCGCTGGACTGTGTAATCGAGCTAAAAGGAGACTATGTTGAGAAATAGATAAAAAAAATTAAAAAAAAAATGCGTTTCTTCCCTAACACGGGTACTTATCATACAGTCCTCGTATAGTCCTCGTATAATCCTGTATGATGTTATAAATTGTTATATACCTTCTGTAAAAAAGTACCCGGAATTTCTCATTTAAAAGACCCGCGGTACATGTATTGAAAAGAAATTTTGTTGGTGAAATTAGCACCACTGCACCCAATTGTCATGCTGAGTTTGAGCGCGATCTGTCATCCAGTTTGTCGTTTTTGATGAAGAGCGCAGAGTTCGACAAACCATATTTTTTGGATGGCTTAAAAAAGTTGGAATATCGCTGGACTAAGTGTATCGAGCTGAAAGGAGACTATGTTGAGAAATAGATAAAAAAAATAAAAAAAAAATGCGTTTCCTTCTCTAACACGGGTACTTATCATACAGTCCTCGTATAGTCCTCGTATAATCCTGTATGATGTTATAAATTGTTATATACCTTCTGTAAAAAAGTACCCGGAATTTCTCATTTAAAAGACCCGCGGTACATGTATTGAAAAGTTTGTCTTAAATTTTGTGTTGCCAACGAAATTTCTTGTGCCGAAGCGTTGAAAATGTTAGGAAAAGCCTATGGTGAGTCATGCATTTCGAAAACGCAAGCGTACGATTGGTATAAGGCATTCAAAGAAAGCGGAGAGCTGAATTTTTTGCAACAAACCCATCGAAAAATGGTTGCTGAAGACATGGTTTTGCGAGCTTCTAGTGACTCTACCTTTATGAAACGGATCATAACTGGTGATGAGACATCCGTATATGAGATTATATATATTTATATATAATTTTATACAATTATATATATTTATATATGAATTATATATATTTATATATAAATTATATACATTTATATATAATTATATATAATTATACATGGACTATTTTTTCCCGGGAGGTTTATAATTATATGATTTTACATGGATTTATAACTTTTTGCGCGAAGCGAAATCCATCCCATATCGCCCTATGCTTTGGACGCGAAACGAGGTTTATAATTATACGGTTGTGCATGGGTTTGCAAATTTTCATGAAAATAATTTTGAAAATACAAAAGGTTATGATTTTTATGTGTGAACGGAGGAAGGGCTCCGCCCCTCCTCCTGCATTCCCATAAAATCTGACCTAATACAAGCTTAATTTTAATGTGAAATCAGAAATAAGTTTGGGTCAGATTAGAATTTTTGGAGTGGATGTGCAGGGGAAGGAGCGGAGTCCCTTTCCTGTCCACGTATTTCATTTGTCACGTTTAAATAAATTAATCTGCTAAGAGTACGCTCTATTAAATGTATATGGTGTCGGAAAATTGAGTTTTATTCAATAAACCTTTGTAATGATGCACTCCCCATCGTTACCCGGCAGTTGACCGCCGGAAGTCTCCCGCCCGGCGATCACGACCGAACTATCCGACCTCGCGAAAGCGGCCTGTTACACCTTTTTCGTTAAATATCTTAAAAACTATCCCAGACAGCACCAAGTCATCTAAAAAATGACTAAACGATGATATATTTTTTGTAAAGATGTCTTTTAGTGAAAGCGTATAGTTGATTAAAAGATAACTAAATAGACAACATATATCCGACTAAAAGTCATCTTGTAGGCTTAACCTATAAGATATTTACATCTAATTAAATAAGATATTTACATCTAAGACATCTAATTTTAGACATCTTTGAATCTTTCTAATTATATGTATTGTAGAAATCTATTGTTAAAATCTAATAAATGCGGTTATATTAATGTTACATACCCAGATAGCAAAATGCTAGCAGTATGCCAGCAGTATGCCAACCCGCCGGTAGACAGGGTGGACCTCGCTTTACAACTTACAAAGTACATGCTATATTGTAAAGCGAGGTCCACCCAGCCTACTGGCGAGGTGGGTGCGGGAGAGGGGCCGAAGGCCCCCCTTGCACCCGCCCGTGTGTGTGTGTGTGTGTGTGTGTGTGTGTGTATGACTGCGCGCGCGCGCTTCCTGTCTATGCATGTACTTTGGTATATTTCAAACTTTTTTGTTAATAAGTTTTTAATAAGCAACGAGCGACGATTACATTAGAAGAAAAAGTTACTCAGAATTATGTCCTTGACAACATATATCAAGGTCAAGATCATTGGGGCTGGGTCCCCTTTTCGCTATATTTACCAAAATGAGTATTACAAATAATATTGCATAAGTATTATCGATAAGCTGTAATTTTCCATTCATAATGTGATTATATTGTATTTATATATTGCAATTATATCCTATGTATGGACAAAAATATTTGGTCCAATATATATATGTATCTATAATTAATTTTAAAAAATTTAGTTCATGAAACTAAATATTTTATTTGTGGAATTTTTCTTATTTATAGTAGTTAAATCGAACAATTTTCATTTATTTGGACAATTTCTGTCTGAAAAAGTAAAAATTGGACATTTACCTTTTCGTTTTTCCAAAAATGTACAAAATAAGATAGGTCTCCACTCAGAAATGCATGAAAGAATATAAGTGAACGTTTAAAAATGTATTTAGAAGCATAGTAAAAAACATTTTGGTTGGCAAAATTTTGCACACCGAAATGTTTTTTACTAAGCTTCTAAATACATTTGCAGGACAGTCCAGCACCCTCTTAATATCTGAATTCGCTGTATAGGGATTGTATCAGAAATTAAATTGATAGAAGTAGTTACAATCTTATTAACCGCACTTTGCAAGTTTTATATAATTCTCACGACTAAAACTCAAATACGAGATAGAGGTAAATATAGCGAATAGGGGACCCAGCCCCAATGACCTTGACCTTGATATATGTTGTCAAGGACATAATTCTGAGTAACTTTTTCTTCTAATTTAATCGTCGCTCGTTGCTAATTAAGAAGTTAATTACAAAAAGAAGTTATTAACAAAAAAAGTTTGAAATATACCAAAGTACATGCACGGACAGGAATCACGCGCGCGTGCTTCCTGTCTATGCATGTACTTTGGTATATTTCAAACTTTTTTGTTAATAAGTTTTTAATAAGCAACGAGCGACGATTACATTAGAAGAAAAAGTTACTCAGAATTATGTCCTTGACAACATATATCAAGGTCAAGATCATTGGGGCTGGGTCCCCTTTTCGCTATATTTACCAAAATGAGTATTACAAATAATATTGCATAAGTATTATCGATAAGCTGTAATTTTCCATTCATAATGTGATTATATCGTATTTATATATTGCAATTATATCCTATGTATGGACAAAAATATTTGGCCCAACATATATATGTATATGTAATGTTTATGTATATATATAATTAAATTTAAAATAATCAAAACAAGTACAGACTTTTTATTATTAAAAAAAATAAACAATAATCTGATCGAGTAGCAATTAAGAGTCAGCGCGGTAATTAGTGCGCGTACAATATTTGTAATTTATTACAATATAACACTTATCAATTTATATTGAACGGACGTTTCGACCCCTTTTTGGGTTTTCTTCAGCGTGATATTTAGGAAATTCTTTCAAAAAATAAAATTGAAACTATGTCATATTATTCGCAATTAAATAAACTTAGCGCAATGGAAACTGAGAATCATTTGAGAGAACGCAATTGTCATGTTAATCGGAAATTAAAATTACTACATGTTAACGATAATAGACTCGCTGTGGAACAATACCAGTAGTGGGATTCAATAATATGCTATCGACAATTTTCGGTATCGTTAACTAGCGACAGCCAATGGTAAGGATAATTCTGGTGAAAAGCGCAACTCTCATAGGCTATCGCTCGCTAACGACAACGATAATTGTCGCAAAAACGTTAGAAAATCCCGCTACAGGGTCACGCAGATATGTCATCCATGTTGTAAAAAACATATTATCCAGATGTTTGAGTGTTCTCCTCCATCCTCGGTTGACAAGCGAGGAAGTACGAGAATTAATCTGGATTTATTAATGTGACATGCTCTTGAATTTTAGATTGTGCTTCCTGGAATTAACAAGGATGGAGTGAGCTATCCGACATGAATCACAATATTAATTGTTTGACTGACCGCGTTAAATAATTGGATGTTGAAGAAATTATTTAGGCCCGATTCCACAGCTTACTTTAACCGGAGTTTAACTCGTTAATGGAGGATTCACATTGCATTTGATGTACAATGTACGACGTCCGATTGGATACATCGGACATCAGACATAATGTAAATTTTCCATTAACGAGTTAAACTTCGGTTAAAGTAAGTTGTGAAATTGGGTCTTAACGCGGTCAGTCAAACAATTAATATTGTGATCCACGTCGGATAGTTCATTCCATCCTTGTTAATTCCAGGAAGCACAATCTAAAATTCAAGAGCATGTCACATTAATAAATCCAAATTAATTCTCATACTTCCTGGCTTGTCAACCGAGGATGGAAGAGAACACTCCTCCAACATCCGGATAATATGTCTTTTACAACATGGATGACACATCTACGTGACCCTGGTATTGTTCCACAGCGAGTCTATTATCGTTAAAATGTAGTAATTTTAGTTTCCGATTAACATGACAATTGCGTTCTCTCCAATGATCCTCAGTTTCCATTGCGCTAAGTTTACTTAATTGCGAATAATATGACATAGTTTTAATTTTATTTTTTGAAAGAATTTCCTAAATATCACGCTGAAGAAGACCCAAAAAGGGGTCAAAACGTCCGTTCAATGTAAATTGATGAGTGTCATATTGTAATAAATTACAAATATTGTATGCGCACTAATTACCGCGCTAACTCTTAATTGCTACTCGATCAGATTATTGTTTATTTTGTTTAAATTTAAAAAATTTAATTCATGAAACTAAATATTTTATTTGTGGATTTTTTTTTTTATTTATGAAAGTTAAAACGAATGATTTTCACTTATTCGGACAATTTCTGTTTAAATAAATGAAAATCGAAGATTTATCTGCCCGATTTTTTAAAAATTATTTCGATACCTGAATCCCCTATATGGCGATTGTATCAGAAATTAAACTGATAGAAACAGTTACAATTTTATTAGTCGCCCTTTGCAAGTTTTATACA
Organism: Formica exsecta; assembly: GCF_003651465.1. Taxonomy (NCBI): domain Eukaryota; kingdom Metazoa; phylum Arthropoda; class Insecta; order Hymenoptera; family Formicidae; genus Formica; species Formica exsecta. The sequence continues at coordinate 7,245 of NW_021853666.1, read as the reverse complement.
GGGTGAGGCATCTAAGACAGGCCACCCGAATAACTCCCACAGTTTTGGAGATAAGAGAAAATGTTTGAAATAAAAGTTGTATGGTATCGAGGGGGAAATCTTGTGGAAGTGAATTTTTTTTTTAGGTGGCGGCGCTTAGGAGATTTGAAGGCCATCTTCATTTTTTTAAATGGAAACCCCCTGTAATATTAGGAAAAGTGAAGTTTGTATACGTTGTATTTCTTATAGAGCAGACAAAAAAGTGTTTATTTATATTTACGGAATAGGTACATGGTCATGGATATTTTGCATAGATATATCAAAAGACGCGGTAGCATCTCGCTAAGTATATCTTTCGTCGCCTTTTCGTTTTACTGTAACAGACGCTACTGCATATCATTTACCGCAGTAAGGACGTTTTTTAAAAATTTTAGAAAATGAACTCGAAATATCTCGTAAGCTGGACCATCTTTTCGAGAGATGAACATATCAATTAAGAACATGTATTTTTCCGAATATAATAATATCAAAATGACACTGGTAGATCCACTTGATGTACAGATCTCGATATTTCATATGAATTTTTTGGCCCAAAATGTGTCACTTTTCGAGATTCCAGGTTCACTGATACACCGCTAGGATACGCTGCTAGGAGTTTTTTCAGGTTCGCTGATACGCCGCTAGGTTACGCTGCTAGGCGTTTTTCCAGGTTCACTGATACGCTGCTAGGCGTTGCTTTGTTCGCAAAACGCAAGGCATATTATTCCAGATTAACTGATATGTATACGCACACACACATACATACACACGCGCGCAAAAACAATTCGCGCACACACACAATTTGCGCACATACGCATGTACGCACACATACATACGCGCGGACACATGCACGCACAAGTACTTACGCACGTCTACTTAAACTAACTTATGCTATCCTTATTCTATCTTTCCTTCCTGCCTATACACACACACACGCTAATTTCCTAAACCATCTTAGTCTATTTTGGACCTCCGCTTCCGGTTTTTAATAATCTACTTCACATTCTCTCCTCTTTCCTTCCTCCCTCCTTCATTCTCTCTCATTCTTCCTACCTTCCGTCTCTTTCTCTCACCCCCTTTCTCTCACCCTCTCTTTCACTCCTATTACTCTTCCCTTCCTCCGTTCTCCTGTATTCATTCACCCCTCTTTTCTCTCTCATTCTTTCACTTCCTCTCTTCCTCCCCGTCCCTCCCCTCTGCCCTATCCCCCCTTCTCCTCAATACTTCCTTCATCCATTCTTCCCCCTTCCCTTCCTCTCCTAATATTCTTTCAACCGCCTCTTGCCAAATTTCCTCCCCCTCTCATTCTCCTCTCCCGCATCACTCCCATACATGTTCCCATGTCTCTCTCTCTCTCTCTATTACATATCCTACATACTTTTTTCTCTTCACTTTCCCAATACCTACTTTCCCTCATTTCATTGCCTAAATCTTGTCATCCTTCCCCACCTTTTCTCCGACCAACCCTTTTTTAAATACTCTGGTATCCCCTCACTCTTTATTCTCTTGTACCATCTATTAAATCTTGACTCCTCTATTTTTTCTTTTCTTTCCTCCCTCTGTAGCTCCTTGTCTTTCCTTTCCACTTCCCCATACTCTATCATCCCTCCCTCTCCCTCTCTATTCCATGGCAATTCCTCTAGCCCTGTTTCTCTAAAATATCTCTCTCTCTCCTTCTCCCATTCCGAAACTCCTCTACTTTTTTCTGATCTTTTCTTGATTTCTTTCAAACAATTCTTCGCTAAACTACCTCTTTTCCCTTCTTCTAGTCTTTTTTCGAAGTTCCATGCTCTTCTTGCCGCCCTACTTCTAAGTTTATCTCTTTTTAATTCCTCCCTTACCATGTATCCTGGTGTTCTCCTGTCTACTCTTAGTAACCACTTTAAGAATCTTTCTTCTACCTTCTCTACTTTTTTCCTTTCCTTCCAACCCCATACCTCTGCTCCATAACTTAACACCGTCCAAACTAATGCATCAAAAAGCCAGGTCCTCTTCCTTATATCTTTTCCAAATTTTCTCTTCCCTATACTCCATACTTCCCCCATAATTCCCATTGCCTTCCTTACCCTGTCTTATACATGACCATCCTGTCTACCATTTGATTGAATCACGTATCCTAACTATTTTATTTCTTTAACCTCCTCTATCCTCTTCCCTTTCCACATCCACTTTACTCTTTTTCTCCTGCCCCCTCCCTTTCTAAATACCATTATTTTTGTTTTCGATACGTTCACCTCCAGTCTCTTATTGTCCATGTATCTTTCAGTCCTTGCTAACATTGCCCTCATCTCATCTTCCTCTTCCGCTAACAGCACGATATCATCTGCGTATGCCATGGAGAACACCTTCCTCTCCCCCAACTTAACTCCACCCCGTTTTCCCCTGGCAATTTTCTCCTCCATATCTGCTATCAATATATTAAATAATATCGGACTTAATGGACATCCCTGTCTCACTCCTCTACCCGTCTAGAATTCTTCACTTATCTCTTCTCCTATCCTCACTCTACTCTTTGTCTCTCCTATCACCTCTTCTATCCTTTCTATCAGTCCCTCTCTAACCCCTCTTTCCCTTAAAGCTCTTACCAGCACCTCCCTGTCTACCGAGTCAAAAGCCGTTTTCAAATCTATAAACACGCTTATCAATTTCTTTTTCTCCCTGCTAATCTGTCTTTGCGCCAAATAATTTAGTACATATATATTGTCCATCACCCCTCTTCCCTTTCTAAATCCTGTCTGATTCTCTGGTATTATACCTTTCTCTTCTACTTCCTCTCTTAACCTTTCTGCCAAAATCGACGTGTATATCTTATACAGCGTTGACATAAGTGTAACTCCTCTATAATCCGTGACTTTATCTCCTTCTCCTTTTTTCACAATCGGTGCTATTATCCCTTCCTTCCATCCCTCTGGCCATCCCTCTCCTCTCCATACCTTATTACACGTTTCCCATACCCATTTTCTTATATCTTCTCCCCCGTATCTCCATACTTCATTTGGCATATCATCTAACCCCATAGCCTTGGCATAACTATATGTAATGTACCGCATTCTTTCTATGCAGTATGGAATAATTCGTGAAGGAGAATTATGAAACACCCTGTATAGCAAAATGAAGAAACACGATAGCGTCTCCTGTTAATATGTAATAAATATATATAATAAATGTAATATAAATATATCTTTCGTATTTCTCGTTACAATAGATACATAATTTGTTGATATATTCTACGGTTTCGTCTTTTTTGTTGATAAATACATGATTTGTTGACATATCTTACGGTAAAGTCGTTTGGACATACTTCCACAAAATAAATATTACAAATACAAAGGCGCTAGTGAGGAGCAAATGAAGCAAAAACATTGAATATTTAAAAAGAAAAGGAATAGTTTTACATGCACTTCTACGCAGACCGTAGCACAGCGCAAAGTGATTCTCGATTTCATTGTTTCAACGTAGTTCCGAAAAGGGCCTAGCTCCGATTTCGATGAAACTTTGTGAAAAGCTTCCTTTCAGGTTAAAATGAAAGCCCCTAAAAGAAATTTTGGCGACTCCTGAGAAAGTTATTTTTAAAGAGAAAATGGTAAAAAGTATAATAATTGTGTTAATTATTTATATTAGCAAATATCTCGCCAATGACCTTGATCTTCACATATATTGTAAGGGTGAGGTTGCTGATTAATATTCACTTTGTTTTATTTGGCGGTCTCGTATAGTTTTTAAAATATTTAACGAAAAAGATTTACCGAGTTGTAAAGTATATGCGTGGACACAGTGGGCCCCCCTACGGGGGGTCTCCATTTCCGGGAGATATAACCTAACCCAAACCTATTTCCGATTTAAAACTAAAATTTATGCTTCTGCTTATGTTTATATTAATGCTTCATAACTTTTGAACGGATCATGACCGTCGTGCAAAGGGAGGAGTAGAGCTCTTCCCACGTCCACACATTTTATTTACCATGTTTAAATAAATTAATTTGCTAAGAGTACGCTTTATTAAATGTATATGGTGTCGGAAAATAATTATAAACCTCGTTTCGCGTCCGAAGCACAGAGCGATATGGGATGGACCTCGCTTCGGCCAGAAAATTGCAAACCCATGTGAAATCGTATAATTATAAACCTCATTTCGCCTCCGAAGCACAGGGCGATATGGAATGGACCTCGCTTCGCGCAGAAAGTTGCAAACCCATGTGAAATAATTTAATTATAAACCTCGTTTCACGACCGAAGTACAGGGCGATATGGGATGAACCTCGCTTTGCGCAGAAAATTGTAAATCCATGTAAAATCGTATAACTCGATAAACCTTTTACGTTAAATATCGCAAAAACTATGCGAGACCAAATAAAACAAAGTGAATATTAATCAGCAACCTCACCCTTACAACATATGTGAAGGTCAAGGTCATCGGCGAAATATAAACTTAAATCCGCTAATGTAAATAATTACCGATCCGGTATCATTTTCTCTTAAAAAATGACTCTTGTAGGAGTCGCCAAAATTCCTTTTAGGATCTTTCATTTGAACCTGAAAGGAAGCTTTTCACAAAGTTTCATCGAAATCGGAGCTAGGCCCTTTTCGGAACTCCACCCTAATTTTTTAATTAAATTTCATGAGAATAATTTATTTTTTATATTTTTGAGAAGCAATTATAGTTAAACACAAAAATAATTATTAAAACATGTTTCTCTTGTTCTTTTATATATAAAAATATATTTTAAAGTATAAGTGTTATCCCATACAGCACCGAAAAACAAAAACAAAAATGGCAATAAAAAATATAATAAAATTATCAAATTACGACATAAATATACAGCAAAATGCTTGGTTGGAAGATACCCATATGGACGCAGTTCAAACGTTACTAAAAAATTGCTCTTCTTTCTGTCTTCGTGATACATGGAGAATTCAATGTCCTGAAAAAATGGAGCCTATTTCAGCTGTGCAAAATCATATACAAATCTTGCATAGCAGTGTGTCGAAATGATGGTTACTAGGTATGTGCTATTACGATATCAAAGTAATATATATTATTTAAATGTGTTATTATTAATATATTAAATTAAACTAAATGTATTTTATTATTACTATTAATATTATTACCATCAGAAAATATAAAAGAAGAATGATAATGTGGGATTGAGAGATGTGAATTTAATAAATCTTAGTTTTGCCCGTGAAATTTCAAAGTTAATAAACCTCACTATCGTTAGATTTAAAATTTGACTTTCTTTAAAATAAATTTTTTGAACTCGTCGGTTTTGTATCATTTTATAAATTTATCGCGTAGTACAAGAATATTTTTATTTAGCATTTATTAATACAGCATAGTAGCATTTATTTATTATTACAACATGAGGTATAAATATTAACAAATATGCAAAACATATAAAAAAACAAAGAGAAAAAGTGAGAACATAAGTATTATTGCAATTATTAAAAGACATGATGATAGTTGCACGCACGCGCGCACGCACGCACGTATACAGGGTGTGTCAAAAGTCTGGATACACTCAAATATCTCGTAAACGTCGCATTTTAGAGAAAAATATTTCAGACAAAAGTTGTAAGGCTTAAAAAGACGCATTCAACGGTAATAGCTGTTTGACCTTGCATGGCGTTGCCAAGGCCAGATCAAGGTCAAATTGAATTTTTTAAATGGAATCCCTTATTTTTTATTGCATATTTTTATAGCTGATGTTGAGATGTTTTCAAAACACTTATTACAAATCCTTTTTTGATGAGAACTTTCTGAGTTATGAGTCTTCATAGTTTAAGTACCGCCGGTATTAGTGTAATCCAAGATGTATCGCGTGGAGGTTGCTCGGTCGGATTTACATCTCGTGTGCGTGCGCGCGCGCTCGCGCGTGTGTGTGTGTGTGTGTGTGTGTGTTTGTGTTTAAACGCACGTGTGTAAATAATTGAGCGAGCGAGCGAGTGAGTTAGTGAGTGAGGGAGGGAAGGAGGGAAGGAGTGAGTGAGTGAGTGAATGAATAAAGGAATGAATAAGTGAGTGAGTGTGTGTGTGAGTGTATGAGTGAGCGAGCGAGTGAATGAATGAGTAAATAAGTTAGTAAGTGAGTAGTGAGTGAGTAAGTGAGTGCGTTTACAATGTGTGTGTGTGTGTGTGAGTGAGCGAGCGAGTGAATGAATGAGTAAATAAGTTAGTAAGTGAGTAGTGAGTGAGTAAGTGAGTGCGTTTACAATGTGTGTGTGAGTGTGTGAGTGAGCAAATGATCGAGCGAGCGAGCGAGTAAATGAATGCGTGAATGAGTAAGTGTGTGCGTTTACAATAAATGTTCAAACTATTGACCTTGTACAGTTTGATAGTGAGCCAATTGATGATAAAAATTACTAATAACGTTTTCCAATATTTCGATGGTAATTAATGCCACTTCAGTAGTAATTCGGTGTCGCAGGTCATCCAAATTTCGAGGTTTAGTTCTGTAAACTCGGTCTTTTAAATAACCCCAGAAGAAAAAATCCAAGGAATTCATGTCAGGTGATCGGGGTGGCCACTCGACAGTTCCTCTCAGTAGGGTTATAGGGCCGGTTCTAAGCCAGGTTTTCTGAGGGGAGGTGAGGGACGGGGGGGTCCCGCGCGGGCGAGGGGGCATGACGTCACGCGGGCGGAGGGGGATTTTGGTGGCGCGGGGGAATGACGTCACGCGGGCGGGGGAGCTTATCGCGGGAGCATAAACAGCGCGGTGTATTACAAAGGGCGGGTGCCGATGTCCGACTGCTCGAATTTATAAACATTATAAACAAATATCGTCTCGCACTATTGCACGTGCGGCATTATTGAATTTCATTAGAATTAGATGATAAGGCGAGCGCCGATGTCCTGCCGCTCGAATTTATAAATAATATAAACAAATAGATGATAAGGCGGTGTCCTTTTCATTTTTTCTAGGAAGAGCCGTTTATCAGGAGTTGCGTGTCGAGACACGTTTCGCGGCATGTGGCGTGCATAACGGAAAATTTTGATCGCGCAAAGAAAAGTCAAGCGCTTACGTATCTATCTTATATGCAAGAAAGGAAAGCGAAAGAAATAGATAATCATTTTTTTTCATTTTTAACACATTTATTTATATTACCATACATCACCTCGTCTCAAGGTTTCAGACAAAAGTTCATCCACAGCATAAGCTAATAGTTCGCAATCTATGATAAATATTTTATCATAGACTTCGCGCAAGATTTTGACCGCAGAATCTCTCT
>NW_021853665.1:0-780 GCF_003651465.1 Formica exsecta | reverse complement strand
CGAACGAGCGCTAGGCAGTCCTAATTATAAAATCACACGAAGCAGTGATAATCATACAATTATATAGTATAGTCGAACTTAACAAAAGCAACCACGAGACGGACAATTGTAATCGTTTTCATAATAGAGAACGTTCCAGCTGATCTCGCGACGGTAGCCGCGATATCAGGCACGTGAAGCAACTCTATACCGCGATAAGCCAAACAGTTGTAGAGCGAGAAAGAAAGGAAGAATTAAAGCTGATATCTTCAAATAAAAGGATTTTATTCAAATACGACTACAAGTTTGGTACAAACGGAGAGAAGACTCTGAACGATCCCGAACTTCCCAGTTCTAATTTGGCCAACGATCCCCAAAAATTTCTGTGCTTCCACAGAGGCACAGCAAAATTGGTGGCAGCGGTGGGATGTGCCGAAGGATCGCCAACCAACTCGCCGAATAAAGATCTGTAAAAAACCAAAAGAGTAAATAACAGGCACGTCAGCAAACAAGTTAAAGCCGACGGACACAAGCAGAAGCAACACATACGGACGACACAAGCAGTACGAGAATCACGGCCAAGCAGCTGAAACCCGAGTAGGATCGCCAGCGTCCAAGGACCAACGCCGACCTACGACATCTCTAAGAACGACGCATCGCCGCCGGGCAACGACCACCGTACGACGAGCATCAGGCCGCCAGCCTTATCAGCCGCCGAGCGAGAGATTGCAGCATCAGCAACCTACCCAGTGAGCAAACATGCGAGCCGTCTTATTACTGTAAGTCCGTAATATATTTGTA
>NW_021853664.1:0-760 GCF_003651465.1 Formica exsecta | reverse complement strand
TAGTTACCCTCTGGATTTCATTTTCAATACAATAAAGCTCAGATTTAAATATCTCTTTCATCGTTCGAACACTATCAAAGAGGATTCCGATCCGGACGCGAGACAATTCTTTTTATTACCCTATGTCAAGCCAGTCTCGGAAGGTTTAAACGTGCCACAAAAAACACCGACTTGGTTATGTCTTACACCAGCCTTGACAACCTAAGAAATTTTATTAAAGGACATAAAGATCCACTTCCCAGTTCCTCTAACAACAACGTCGTATATAAAATCAATCGCCGCGACTGCGAGGCATCATACGTTGGTCAAACCAAAAGATTACTAAAAACTCGCATTTCTGAGCATCGCAACCATATCAACAGACGTTGCTCCCAGACATCGGTAATTACAGACCACAGAATAGAATATGATCATGATTTTAAATGGGATAAAATAGAAATATTAGATAACGAACCGTGCTACCATAGAAGACTCACGTCTGAAATGTTACACATAAAAAAACAAAAACATGGTCTGAATCTACAGAGCGACACAGAATTACTTAATCCATCTTATTTCCCTATCATTGAAAAATTGTGAAATTTCCCATTTTAATCGTTTCTCTATACTTTGTTTATTTTGCGTTGTTTGTCTCGTTGATCTCACCCGGCTTATTATTGATATGTATCGACCGCACATCATTGTTACAAGTACCACTTAATGTAACGGTTTGACAATCCAAGCGGCTTAGTTTCTCTTCCTTTGTCGTGCCCTCCATTGG
>NW_021853663.1:81331-84620 GCF_003651465.1 Formica exsecta | reverse complement strand
TATGTTTTAATCGGTTTTAATCGACCATTTTCGGCAGGGATGGGATATCCCTGTAACCGTTCGATCCGCAAACGAACTCGACGAGTCGCGAGAGTAATACGGCAGCAGATTATGCCAACCGTGGTATGCTCAGAGGTTTTAACGGTGCGACTTTTGATTTTCCGGCGAGCAACGTTGTCGTGATTGTGCCTGCTGACGAAGTAATTTTAATATAAACGCATGCGGCATACGCATGTGTCGACGCGTCAGCAAATCCGTGTATTTCGGCGTGATTTGTGTGTGATCCGAGACCGACCCAGCGCGTGATTCGCGACTTACTGAGATGCGATTTGTTCGTCTTCAGACAGAGGTTTGTTCGTGGCTAGACCGTGATCTGCGATTTCGATGTCCTCGAGAAGAGAGGGCGAGTTGCTCGCCCATTTCCGTAATACGAATCCGCCGCGCTTTAACATAGAGTTTAATTGATCGCGCGCTTGCCGAATTCGAATGGTATCGTCAGCTCCGAAAAGTAAGTCGTCGACGTAAATATTATCGCTTAGGATGGGAACAGCAAGCGGAAAATGCTGACTTTCGTCGATGACTAGTTGTTTTAATACCCGAAGGGCCAGAAACGGAGCACATGACATTCCATACGTAACTGTTAGTAATTGATAATCGATGAGCGGTTCCGACAGCGATGACTTCCACAAGATCCGTTGATAATCTATATCCCGCGCATCGATGTGAATCTGGCGATACATTTTCGCGATATCGGATGAATAGACGTATTTGTATCTACGCCATTGTAGGATGACCGACATGAGATCGGTTTGTAATTTCGGCCCGGCGTTTAAATGATCATTTAACGATGTGCCGTTAGAAGTAACGCTCGATGCGTTAAAAACAACGCGAAGACGCGTAGTAGAGCTACTTTCCCGGATAACTCCGTGATGTGGGAGATAAACAGATTGTTCGATTTGACTTCGAGCTGCCGGCGCGGGCTTCATATGTACAAGTCGTTGATAATCAGACATGAATTCGCCATATTCTTTTGCGACTTCCGGTTTATCGCAAAATCTGCGAAGTGACAAATTGAACAATTTTTCCGCGTGAGGCCTTGAACTTCCGATTTCAATCGGAGGACCCTTCTTGAACGGTAGCCGCACGACATACCGTCCGTCAGACTCGCGAGAATGCGTTAAGCGAAAATGCTCTTCACACTGCTGTTCTTGCGGTGTGAGATGAGTTTGTCGTGGGAGTTCTTCGACCTCCCAGAAGCGACGAAGTTCCTCTTCGAGAGAAGGAGAGCCGACAATATGATGAGTCGAAACGCGACTGAGAGCGCAGTTTCCGGAGAGAATTGTCGGCGACGAGGAATTATTCGTCGTTGATGACGTAATAGGTCCCGAAATTATCCATCCGAGGACGTAATTCTGAGCAATTGGTTGTCCGACGCTTCCCTTGCGAACACCGTCGAGAATGATATCGTTATAGAGATCTGCTCCGATAATGAGATTTATAGGATCAAGACTCATCGGATCCGCATCCTCGCGGCAAATCAGAAAGATAAGATAGTGATGAGATGTCCACATTCTGTCTCGGAGCATAAGAAGTTAACGATTTCATAATGAGCGCGGTGGTCGACAGCGACGGAACGTGAGAATCGCGAGGAGAAATGAATATGTGTGTCGCGTGTTGACAAGTCCCCGCGTTTATCCCGCCGACGGCGGAAACGGAAATCGGCAAGATTTGCGCTAAACTTTTCGAAATGAATGTCATTTCCGAGCCCTGATCGAGGAGAGCTCGAACGACAGCGGTGCGACCCGACGGGCTGCGAATTGTTACTCAGGCCGTCGCTAAGAGGACGGGTGAGCGCTTTCGCGTTACGGTTAAGGCGTTGAGCGAATTTACCTCCGGCGTCGCATCCGACGCTTGAGGCGACGAGCAATTAGACGGTGCATTTTTCAAAGCACTTGAGCTAGAATCCGAGTCAAGTGTAGCTTCGAATGATGCTTCTTGTGATAAACCCGACAAGAATATTTACTTTTGCATTCATGTGCGGAATGCCTTGCGCTCAAGCAATTGAAACAACGTTTTTGTTGCTTGATGATATCGCGACGTTGACTCGCAGTTTTGCTCACAAACGTAGGACATACATTAATAAAGTGTCGAGCTGGACACAGCGAGCACTGCGATTGTGCATTAGCGGATGCGGTTGCGGCATGAACTCGCGAGGCTGCGATTGGTTTTACACCGGGTTTAACGGCTGACCCTGGAGCGGATGCCATTAACGCGCGAGTGCGAGTCTTAATAAAGTCGCTTAAAGTCTCGTAAGACGGCGGGGCATCTGTATTGCTTATGCTTATTTCCCACGCTTTTCGCGTTAACGGATCTAATTTTTGCACAAGGATATGAACGACAATATCTTCCTAGAGTTCCTCCGGTTTTCGATCGAGGGCTTTTAATGATGCCATTGCGATATTAGCTTTAAAGTCTGCATCTCGGTGGCAGATTCGCGCGGGATAGATGATAAGCCGAGCAATGTCGAGAGATGTTTGTTTATCGACCGCTTTTTGTCGTCGTACCGTGAGGTCAACGCTTTCCACGCTATTTCAAAATTCGCGGCCGTTATAGAAATTTTCGCTATACATTCCAGCGCGCTACCCTTAAGGCACGATGATAAAAAGTGCATGCGAGCGAAATTATTTAGATCCGAATTTTCACGAATTAGAGTCGTAAATCGATCGCGAAATTGTTCCCAATCCTCATAATTACCGTCGAACGAAGGTAATTTAATGGGCGGAAGATGCGATAAAAAGAACGCGGACGCTTCCGCGTGCAGCCTCGTCGAGGAAAGAGACGGATTTGGACTCACGGCCGGCTCCATTTCTTCCAAGATTTCCAACATGTGGTCCAAAGCGTTCTCATAGGCAGCGAAGGTTGAGTCGAAATGATTCTCCTTGTAGTAGCTAAGCGATGACCGGATTGCTTCCGGGACCTTCCGCGATACCTCTGCATGTCCATTGGAGAATTGAATCCAGATGTCCTTAAGCGTAGAGATCCTCGCGCGTACTTTAGCCGGAGTTAAGTTGCTCCGGCCGACCTTTTTGAATTTGTCAAGAGAGCGTTCAATTGTACGCTGCAGCTGCTGCTGATGTGCGATGTGCTCCAACATCGTGGATGTGTCAGAATATCACTCACTCGCGAACGTATCCTCCACACACGCTCCTATTCGGCTCGAAGGACTAATATGTTCGGGAGTCGACCTCGACGAGATCGCCCGAATCTTGATAGAAACGCTAGAGATGAG
>NW_021853663.1:79703-81043 GCF_003651465.1 Formica exsecta | reverse complement strand
GTGTGTGCGTGTACATACCTCAAATGTATATCGTGACATTCTACAGTGTTCAATAAACTGTACATCGGTATATCGAGGAATTGTTACTTCGAAGTAATCTTCGTTTCGTGGCCTTGCATTTCGCCTTCTATTTTCCAGGTTATATGGCACTTGATGGCCTAAATCTTGTACCACATTATCTATTATATCGTTTAAATTTAAACCATCATCCATCGCAATTAATAATATAGCATCCATCATTTAAATATTTATATTTTACAGTATACTTGGAAATCTTATTAAAACAAACACAGTTTTTTCTATTATAATATATCGCTGTGATCGCAGCCATCTTGGCGGTAGCACCATACACAAAAAGTGCGTTCAGCAGAACCAGTAAGCTGCTGGGAGCATAGCGTAAAACGCTCACTGAGCGATTTTCTCTGCTGAACGCGACCAATGTGTAGCGCGAATCCGAAGATTCGTTGGAGGAATAGGAGTTGAAAGATTACTTGCGTGAGTGTAGTTTTAAGAACGTTTATTAGGAAACACCGGGAGCGAGCCTCATGTCCCACGACTAAGATCGGAAATCTTCTGAAAATATGATGCGATCGTGAGCGAGACACTTCGGTTTGAAATTGAATAGAACGCAAAGTTGACAATGAGTAGCGCGACACGACACGAACGAGATTACGACACGAGAGAATATCATACGAGAGTATCGATTAAATTCAACGTTTCAATCTTGAACATACCGCCCGCCTTAACGATAGTTCCGAAATAATTTATACGGCAGTATCATTGAATGACAAGAGCACACGCCGCAATTAACGATATAAGAAAGAATGACTTTTTTTTTCGATACGATTTAACTCCGCGAATCTGCCCCCTGCTTTGGCGGAATGACGCTCGCCTCTTGACAATTTTGTGCGTAAGTCTAATGAATTACAATCAATGAAACGCAACGCAGCGAAGGTGCCTAATTGCTCGTCGCCTCACTACTTGACCGGTAATACCCACAGTTTAACAATCGGTCTTTTGAATTCGGAGGTGGCTGTCTTGACGGTGACGACCCGTACGAAGCCGTCGGACCCGGGATGACAACGCGTTACTCGGCCGAGTTCCCATTTGCAGGGAAGAAGTGTCGGATTTCGCAGGAGAACGAGTTGTCCGGTATCGATCTGCGGTTTGACCTTTCGCCATTTTGCTCGTTGTTGCAACGTGTTTAAATAATCATTGCTCCATAATTTCCAAAATCGTTCAGTGACATGTCGGACTAATTGCCACCTCGACAAGCGATTTTCGTTGAGATCGAGCAATGATGGTTCCGGGTTTACAGTAAGCGCTGATCCGATTAAGAA
>NW_021853663.1:69674-74835 GCF_003651465.1 Formica exsecta | reverse complement strand
TGAATTCCGAGGTGGCCGTCTTGACGGCGACGACCCGTACGAAGCCGTCGGAACCGGGATGACATTGCGTAACTCGGCCCAGTTCCCACTTACAGGGAGGTAACATAGGATTACGCAGGAGGACGAGTTGCCCGGTATCAATCGGCGGTTCTACCTTTCGCCATTTTGCTCGTTGTTGCAACGTGTTTAAATAATCGTTGCTCCATAATTTCCAAAATCGTTCAGTGACATGTCGGACTAATTGCCACCTCGACAAGCGATTTTCGTTGAGATCGAGCAATGATGGTTCCGGGTTTACAGTAAGCGCTGATCCGATTAAGAAGTGACCGGGGGTCAGACCCTCGTAGTCCTCAAGCGTATCGGAGATGGGCGCAATCGGCCTAGAATTAAGACACGCTTCGATTCTGCATAGCAAGGTCGAGAATTCCTCGAATGTGAGCATGTGACTCCCTAACACGCGGCGCAAATGAGTTTTGACACTCCGTACGCCCGTCTCCCACAATCCGCCGAAGTGCGGAGCAGACGGGAGAATAAAATTCCACGACACGTTATCGGAGGCAGATTAGTATACACAAAGGTGAATGTAAAAATAATACAAAAAATATACATTAAACATATTTTAATCTTTTTTCTTATAAATTTTGTATTATATACATAATATTTATATTAATCTTATCTGTGCTAAGGCTTCTGTTCACATAAATTCTTTTATATTTGCATAAATTTTCAAATATTTTATACTGTACATCTTTTTCAAATAAAAATATTCTTTTTAATATATACACATATGTATGTTAAATAATACATTTGTAATTTTTTAAGTTTTAGCATATATTATATTAAATAGAAACGTTTTTCACTTCTTTTAACTAAAATAATACAGATTATAAAAAAATAGTATGCAAGTATAAACTTTAGACTCTATTTTATAGAAGAGATAGTTTTGAAAAATGTTATTATCCTTATAACAGATGACAGATATTCAGTTATTTTTTAAGTAATATAGTATCTAAAAATAAATTTTATAAGAAATGTATTAATATGTTAATATAATTTATAAAATTAATTATTTATATTAATTCATACATTGCCAGAATTTTTATTTTTTGATTTTCCATTACCTATTTTCATTAACAAATTCGTTTTTCAAATTGTTGATTATATTTTAAATGTTGATTATATATTTTATTGTATGTATATATATATATATATTTGTTTTATTAATAATATTGACGTTAGAACATTCTAATATTGTTTACTATTATTTTTACAACATTATAAATATGAATAAAACAATTTTTAAATATTTTTTTTTGCTTTATATAATCGCATTTTTCAAATGCGTATAAGCATACGATAGATTTAAATAAATAAAAAAAAGAATCTCGGCAAACTGCGGATCCGAACTCTGATCTACGGCGTGAGAAACTGAACACTTCCCATTTAACCACTTCATATCGTTAGCAATGATATCAATTTAATCGTTACTTATCTTACATACTTGTATTGCTTTTTACGTTTTTAATACTTTTATTGCAAAGGTAATAAAAAGGGGGAAAATAATTTTTAATACAGATTGAGGTGGAGATATATCATCCAACATTAATCTCGCCTGAAGCGTACTAAATTCGATTTGACTATTTTCAATCGGTTTTAATACCGCATTTTCGGTGCAGAAATCCCGATCGATTCGGATTACATTTTTTTAAATCCGTTTTAATCGACCATTTTCGGCAGGGTAACATTTAACGAAGATAACAAAAATATTATACAAAATATAAGTTATTTTATACGTACAAGAATTATCTTAAAAAAATTATTTTGTTTTCTAGAATCGTTTTATCGAGATTTACTTTAATAATACATTTATATGCGGGACGTATTAGTGAATTTACAATTGTGGACGTAGCACGGACTCACACCAAACGGTGGTTTACCATGCCATCGAAAGTGGACGTGGCTATGTAGTTCCAAGCGGCTGTAAAATGGACGTAGAGGCGTTGCTGTACGGGACCGAAAAGCTATTGTACGGAAAACGCCGGGATGGCCGCTCTTAGGCTTCTCTCTGGTAGAATAGAATAGAATTGACTGAGATAGAAAATATATTAGATGTATTTCATGGAGTATGCTGTAACGTTTCTCGTGTTTTACCTGCTTTGCGTATTGATAAAAGCAATAACGTTTAGGATAATAATTTAATTCTAGAAAATATATTAATACGTAATCCACCAAATCATGAAACTGAAGATACTGAATATAGTGAACACAATAGCAGTGATGAATTAAAAGATAAAATTAAATGTGACATTGAATATTTGAGAGATCGTCCTATTCATGATATAGAAGCATATTTATTGAACTTCTTAACAGAGTGGGGCATTCGAGATATATCATTCAAAAAAATGGATAAGCTTTTAGCAGAGTTGCGAGTTCTTTTCCCTGGTTTGCCAAAATCATATAAAACAATTCTTCATACTCCTCGTACTGTAAAGAAGTTGGTCAAGGCATAATGTGGTATAAAAGTATCAAGATTAACTTTGATGAAATATTAACTGATGACTATCTGCAAAAGAAAAATCAAATTGTGGTGGACATTAATATCGATAGTGTCTAATTACATAAGAGTACAGATGATGAATTTTGGCCAATTTTAGGTTGCCTTAATGGCGACAAATTTCCTTTTATAATTAGTATATGATATGGGTATTTAAATTCCGACAACTCGGTCGGGATCCTGGGTTCGTGAAAGGGTTATCGAGACACGAATGACACTATTTGTTGGTAAAATATAATTTATTGTCTGAGTGTGTGTGTGTAGTACAACGAGAGTTGTATAGGTGTACGAGGTGTGTGTGCGTGTGTGTGTGCGCATGTACAATATTAGTCTGTGTGCGAGTCGCGTATAATTTACGGGTACGTGTACGGAGGCATGTGGTTATATACCCTGTGTATGTGGGTGAGTATGCAATGCCGGGGGTGCATCGCGCGCAGCGCGATTCGCGCTTTCGGGTATTCGGTCGAATATCGATTATAAATCGCGTCGCGTAAATCCGGCAGAAGCCGTTAGCTGTCGGATCGTGAGTTTTCGGGCGCGCCGGTGGACGGTCCTTATTCGCGCTTATCGATCCGGTACGTCGATCGGTGTCGCGGCAGGGCGCGGGTCGTCCATCGGTGCGGGACTTATTGCTCCCGAAATAATGGCGCGTCGGCCTTAATTATGGCGGATTACAGCCGGTCCGTCGAGATGTATTACGGTCAGATTTTATTCGCGTATCGGGATCGCGGGTGCGGATTGCGGGATGCGTCGGCTGACGAAAACTCCCGTCCGTGGTAGGGAACTCCCTTGCCACGAGAACGCTGCCGATGCACAAGGTGGACGGAAAGCTAGCGAGGGGCCGAGAACTCTCGGCTGGGTCGAGTACGCCTGATCCCGTTTACCTCTTGATTTCGGGGGTTGTCAGGATTGCTCGTAGAGATGCCGCAAACTTTTCTTTCTCTTTGTAGCTTTAGCAGGATTGCGGAAGGTTTCAGACGTCTTACTGACTCTGCTAGATCGGAAAGGTCTGGTCTCGATAACTGAAAACGCGCGCTATTTATACTAATTTTCCGACGCGCGCGTCTGCGTAATTCGCGTATTGTTCTAACGGTAATATCTCGAAACGGCGCGCGCGGCTCGGGTATTTTCGGTAATGGCCGGGTCGGTTACCCGAGCGCGTCGTCGATTCGAGATGTTTACGCGCGCCTAAACAGCGGTTTGATAAACGCGCGTTTCGGTTACGTTTAAAAATGGGCGCTCGGCGTCTCCGCATTGGCCCGACCGGTGTTCGTCGGGCCCAGACCCGATCGGACACAGACCCGTTCGGACACAGACCCGATTAGACATAGTTCCGATCGGACACAGTCCCCATCGCGAAGCTAGGTCCACTCTACAATTGTTGTGTGGATGGAAAAATGTATGCGTGAACACAGTGGGTTTCGCCCCCCCCCCCCTACGGGGAAGCTCCACTATCAAAGAACTAAACACATAGATTTGCGTTGAACCTCGCTTCGTTTGGAAAGTTGTAAACCTATGTAGAACCTTACTACGCATTAAAAAGTATATGCCTGGAGGCAGTATGTTCCGCCCCCCCCCTATGGGGGGACTCCACTTCCGGAAGATATAACCTAACCCAAACCTATATATTTCTGATATACTGTGTCCGATCGGGATGGTGTCCGATTGCAACCATATGTGTCCGATGGGAACTGTGTCCGATTGGGTCTGTGTCTGATCGAGCCTGTGTCCGATTGGGACTGTGACCGATTGCAACAGTATGTGTCCGATCGGGATTGTGTCCGATTGGGTCTGTGTCCGATCGAGCCTGTGTCCGATTGGGAAATATTGTCGTGTCCGATCGGTAATGTGCGCAATTGGGACAATCCCGTACAGCCGACCTGGTGAAGAGCGACCATGTGCTGATGCCGAAGAAAAAGCTGGCCCGCGCCGAAAAGGAGAAGAAGCCAGCGAATGCCATCAAATGCTATTCATGCAATAAGATCGGCAATCATTACGCAAGAGATTGTCCAGAAGAGAAAAAAAATAAAAACAAGAAAGGTGACAAACAGGTTGCGGTAGCAGGTGCCAATAGCTGTTTTTCGATAACCGACACAGTCTTATCAGCGAGCAGTGCGTTCGTGGCCGACAGCGGAACGTCAATGCATATGGTCAATGAAGCAAATGGTTTGGATCGGATTACATCGAGGAGACATCGAGCTTAACCAGTGATGCCAGAAACGGGTCCCGCGGCTCACGGCTCAGCAATGGAAGGGGTAACGCACACAAGCGCGTACCGCGTATATGTGGCACATGTACGCGGTTCGCGCTTGTGTGCGTTACCCCTTCCATTGCTGAGCCGTGAGCCGCGGGACCTGTTTCTGGCATCACTGAGCTTAACCCTTGCCAACGACGGACAGTTGAAAGCGGTTAGACGCGGTACTATTCCGATTGAACGGTTAATTGACGGCACGTAGCTACCTGGTACACTACTCAATGTTCTTTATGTGCCCGAGTTGAAGAAAAACTTATTCTCAGTAGGTGTTGCTACACGACAAGGTACCTCCATAAAAATCATCAAGGGACAGATGAAATTTTGGTAAATATAGCGAATAAAGAACCCAGCCC
>NW_021853663.1:65023-68470 GCF_003651465.1 Formica exsecta | reverse complement strand
AAAATATACTGACAGTGACGCAAATGTAAACAAAAAAACATAAACATGCAAGTAAGATATAGTGAAAAGATCATAGAAATAAATGCGAAAATTATGATACTTCAAAATCGCATATCTCTGAAACCAGAAGAGAGCGCCACAAAATTCAAAGTGCGTGTTACTTAGGAACGTGCCCTCTATAATATATGTAAAAATGAGAACGATCCGTGAGGTGTAAGTTAATCTGAACATTTACCACTTTTTCTTCTAATTTAATCGTCGCTCGTTGCTTATTAAAAAGTTATTAACAAACAAAAATTTGTAAAAATCAAGATTTATACATAGTCTGACAATGAAAAACTGGATATTTAAATTAGTTTACAGAAACAGTCCAACGTATACTACACATATAAACTAAAATAAACACAAGTTTTTACATATATAGGGTATTCAAAAATAAAATATAAGGGTAAATATAGCGAATAAAGGACTCAGCCCCAATGACCTTGACCTTGACATATGTTGTCAATGTCATAATTCTGACTAACTTTTTCTTCTAATTTAATCGTCGCTCGTTGCTTATTAAAAAGTTATTAACAAACAAAAATTTGTAAAAATCAAGATTTATACATAGTCTGACAATGAAAAACTGGAAACTTAAGTTAGTTTACAGAAATAGTCCTACGTATACTACACATATAAACTAAAATAAACACTTAATCGTCGCTCGTTGCTTATTAAAAAGTTATTAACAAAAAAAGTTTGGAATATACCAAAGTACATGCACGGACAGGAATCACGCGCGCGTGCTTCCTGTCTATGCGTGTACTTTGGTATATTTCAAACTTTTTTTGTTAATAACTTTTTAATAAACAACGAGAGACGATTAAATTAGAAGAAAAAGTTACTCAGAATTATGTCCTTGACAACATATGTCAAGGTCAAGGTCATTGGGGCTGGGTCCTCTATTCGCTATATTTACCAAAATTTTTAAAGGGTGGCCAATTAATGCTGGTTACCGAACAGTCGGCGAACAATTTATTTTCGCTCAAAATCCGCCGGCCGGCTATTGCTGAGGCGAATGCGATCGATGACATGCGCCTGTGGCACGAGCGAATGGGACATCCATCGGAGCCGCGGATGCGGCAGCTAGTGGCTAGCGGAGCAATACCCGGTCTCAAGTTTGACGAAAAATTTGTGTATGAGCCGTGCCAAATGGGAAAAATGTTACAAAAAAAGTCAAAAAAAATTCAATTCGATGATGAAACCTGATTACCAGCCAGGCGATCTAATTTACGCCGACATCAGCGGCCCGATGCCGATACGTTCGTATGACGATCACAACTACATGGTTGTATTCAAGGACGAGTGCACTGGTTTCCGCTTCGTGTTCTTCTTAACTACTCGAGAAGAGGTTGTCGAGAAGTTCGTGTGGGTATTCAACAAAATCAAAAATCTATTTGGACATAGCGTTAAGTTTTTACAGACTGATAATGCATCCGAATTGAAGCAAAGCAGTATGGCTGAATTCTGTCTGGCGAATGGCATCGAGCAACGACATTCAGCGCCATACACCTCCAAGCAGATGGGATCAGTTGAACGTGAGAACAGGACGATCTTCGAGACAGCGAATACAATGCTCATTGCAAAGGACATGCCTCAAGAGCTATGGGCCGAGAGTTCGCTGTGTGCTGTGTACCTGTTGAACAGATTACCAACCAAACGACTACCAACATCTTCACCATTCGAAAAGTGCTTCGGACGGCCGGCCAATTTGTCACACGTAAAAGTATTTGGGTGCCTAGTTTATGTACACGTGCCTAAGGCACGCCGGAGAAAGTGGCAACCAAAAGCGCGGAAGATGGTGCTGGTCAGTTACGATTCGAACTCATCAAATTACTGACTATTCGACATGATCACAAAGGAGTTAATTGTGTCTCGTGATGTCACTTTCGACGAGCAAGCATCGTCGGCTGCAGCCACTAACGAGAAGAAGTGGACGGCTATAATTCACTGGTCGCTGAGGGTCGAACAAGATGACGAAGAGGAGACAGCAGTCACCGAAGAGGAGACAGCGATCACCGAAAAAGCGACAGCAGTCGCCGAAGAGGAACAGCATGTGGGAGAATCCGAGGAGATCGACAAAGGCACATCACGGCAATTGCGTAACCGAACGACCTTGTGTAAAATCAACCGGTATGGTGGTCCGGTTGCGTATTGCGCCGACATTGACGAGCCGGTCACTTATGAAGAGGCTGTGAGTGGGCCTAATGGCGACAAGTGGCAAAAGGCAGTCGATGAGAAACTCGCAGCACTCGGAAAAAACGAGACATGGCGTGAGTATGACTTACTACCCGGACGCAAAGCCATCACCGCCAAGTTCGTTTTCAAAATTAAGGAAACTCCAAGTAGTGACGTCGAGCGTTATAAAGCACGTTTGGTCGCTCGCGGTTTTTCACAGAGGGCTGGCCTTGATTACGGCGAAACATGGTCACCGGTTGTGCGGTACGAAGCAATACGTGTACTGCTAGCACTTACTGCTGTTTTAGATCTAGAACTGGTCGAGTTCGACATCAAGACGGCATTTTTGAACGGCTTCATTGAAGAAGACATTTATATGGAGTTGCCACCTACGCCAAATACGGGAACCATCGTTAAATTGCAACGGTCACTATATAGGATCAAGCAGGCCCCGAGAGCATGGAATCGCCGTTTTGTGGATTTTCTCTCGAAGTACAAGTTTGTCACAAATTCAGCCGATCCGTGTGTATTCAAGGGAGAGTTCGAGAATGAGATGGTACTTCTGGCTTTGTTCATGGATGACGGACTTCTCCTATCTAAGTCAAAGGAGGTACTCGAGAGAGTGGTGGTCACTCTCAAATCAGAGTTCGAGGTCACTGTGGGCACCGGCGAATATTTTGTTGGAATTGAAATTACCCGCAACTGCGCCGCATGCACTATCAAGATCACTGAAAAGAGTTATTTGTTACAAGTAGCGAAAAAATTTGGCATGTCAGAGGCTCATGGCGCTTCAACACCGATTGACCCGAATTTTACATAAAACCGACATTTACATAAAGCATCAGATGACATGACTGAGGCCGACAAGCAAGAGATGGCGAAAGTTCCTTACCGACAAGCCTACCGAATCACTTATGTTTGCTGCATGTGTAACACGACCTGATTTAATGTTTGCAGTGTCAGTAGTAAGACGCTACCTAACCGAGCCGACCACTGAACACTGAGCAGCCGTAAAGCGTATTCGCTACGCGAAGAAGACTGCTGCCTACGGCATTCTGTACGACGGCAAAAATACAGATGGACTCGTGATGTACACCGACGCAGACTATGCCGAAGACATCGACACACGGGAGAGGCTCACTTGCGCACAATACAATTGGACACGTTGCAATTGCACACTGTGATATTAGACACATAAAGTTGCGCACCGTTCGATTGGACACATTT
>NW_021853663.1:60064-64825 GCF_003651465.1 Formica exsecta | reverse complement strand
GTTCGTTTGCACACTTTCCCATCCACACAACAATTATAGGGATCTCGTTTCGCGTTGTAAAGTATATGCGTGGACACAGTGGGTTCCGCCCCTCCCCCTACGGGGGGGCTCCACTTCCGGAAGATGTAACCTAATCCAAACCTATTTCTGATTTAAAACTAAAATTTATGTGCGCAAAAGAAATGTGCGCAAAAGAAATGTACGCAAAAGAAATGTGCGCAAAAGAACTGTGCGCAAAAGAACTGTGTGCAAACGAACTGTGTGTAAACAAACTGTAACAAACGTTTATTTATCAAATAAAGTTAATAATAAATGTCACAAAATTTCAAAATTATACATGCATACATGTGTATGTATTCCAAATTATACAAAAATATGTGTTGTGTCCAAAAATAACGTGTCCAATTGAACGGTGCGCAAATGAAATGTGTCCAAACAAATTGTGCGCAATTGAAATGTGTCCAATGGAACGGTGCGCAACTTTATGTGTCTAATATCACAGTGTGCAATTGCAACGTGTCCAATTGTACTGTGCGCAAGTGAAGGCTTCTCTCGACACACGGCGTTCGAGTAGCGGCTACGTGGCTGTGTTTGCTGGTGGTGCCATTTCCTGGTGTTCAAAGCGTCAGAGTATGACCGCGCTTTCAACATGCGAAGCTGAGCTGACGGCTGCAACCGAGGGCGCCAAGGAGGCTATCTGGCTGACTCGACTCTTTGAGTCGGTGGGTGTTGATAACATCAAACGAATAAAAATTAAAATGCTCTGAAACTCGTCAAGAATCCGAGGCACACAAGCGGACAAAACACATCGACGTGAAATTCAATTTTGTTCGAGAAGTGTACGAGAATGGACAGGTCATAGTAGATTATGTTCCGACATCACAGCAGCTGGCTGATTTTTTAACTAAGAGCCTCGCGAAGATCAACTTCGAACGAAACCGCGATGGCCTACAAATCTGTTTGATCAGCACCGAGTTCGCAACCGGTGGGTGTGTTGGATTTTGGGGTTACGAACTCGGCACCGACAAACTTGACAACATGACATATGTCATTAATGAAAGTAGACGCAAGCGTTCGTCGCATAGCAACGTCAATAAGCGAACGTGTGTTCCTCTTTAGTGCGTTTTTCTTTGTCACTCGCGAATTTTATTGCATAAGAATAACATGTTTTCTCTGTTCTCTCATTAAAATAATACCGTTAAACCGTTGTATCTAATAATCTAGTAATAAATGAATGAAAAAAACAATGTATATAAAGTCCTCATTATGGATTACTTACATTACGTCGCTACTCATCCGTATTCTTGATGAGCCCGCTCTATTTTGCTTGCATTCCGAGCCATTCATATCCGCATCTTGTCGGGATATGAATCATCCCGTTATCGAGGAAGTTCTCATTGCAGCTGCGATCCTTGAGAAATTCGTAAAGCGGTGATGATCGCATGTATATGATGTAAGGAGATGATATAATTACTCATTGTTACTTAAAACACCATTTTCAATATTGATTCATCGCAGCAGTATATATGACAGAACTTGGGCTAAAAATAAACTATACTTACAAAGCTGCATTAAGTATAATTATGCCAGAGATAAAAGATGATTAAATATTACAAATGATTTTACGAATTTTTTTCTCTCTTGTCAATCATCATTCGCACAATTAAAATGTACAATTCGAGATATACAAAAGGAAATATTTCAATATATTATAATGCTGTAACTGCGTGATTTCTCCATAAGTAGTCGATAAAGTGACTGTGACCGTGTTAAGAATGAGAAACTAAAAAATGGCAATCAGCCGCGCAAGTCTCATCAGTGCATTAGTGACCGTTAGTATCAACAATGGTTAGCGGAATATTGGATTTATTTTGATAAGATTGACCGCATCTTTTTTAAATGACAAACGACACTTCTGTACTTGTAAGAGTTATGTGACCCAATTACCCGATTATGACAAACCAAGTATTAGCAATTAATATGTAATCAAATAAATCACAGGACAGATCAAGCAACGCGGTAGCGTCTAAGTATATATAAATATTTGTTCCAGCTTGTCAACGGTTTGCCTATGTACAGGGGCTGCAACGCTACCAAGTAGCTTATCCGGAGTTTTACGTCTAATAAACTTTCGATTAAAATTCCTCAGGAACCAAGCCGTTAATCAAAAATCTAACGGCACTTTTCTTATACAATGTGGATGCAAGCTTTCAATTTCGACCAGTTTGAATAAGATTGGTGCAGTCAATCCTGAGGAATGATAATCGTATACCAGAAATGTGACATTTTTCGTTTTCCATCATTATCATAAAAATCATAAGTTTCAGACTCTCACGTACGTATGCTTGCACGCACACACGCAAAGCGAGTTTGTCCCTCAAGGCGCGTTTGCAGCGCTCATGTACGATTATTCGCTTGAGTGTGCAAATACGCCTTGAGAGACAATGCGTATGTGCGTGCATGCGTATATGAGACGTATTAAGCAGTGATGCCAGAATGCCCACGCCAGCAACACGCTACCGTAGTGGAGGGGATACGCACACAAGCGAAAACCGTGTATATGTAATGCGCAGAACGCTCTGCGCATTACATATACACGGTTTTCGCTTGTGTGCGTATCCCCTCCACTACGGTTGCGTGTTGCTAGCGTGGGCATTCTGGCATCACTGCGCTTGATACGTATCATATACGTATGCACGCACATACATACACATTGTCTCAAGGCGTATTTGCACACTCAAGCGAATAATCGTACATGAGCGCTGCAAACGCGCCTTGAGGGACAAACTCGCTTTGCGTGTGTGCGTGCGAGCATACGTACGTCTGAAACTTATGATTATTATGATAATGATGAAGAACGAAAAATGTCACAATTCTGATATACGATCATCATTTCTCGGGATTGACTGCACCAATCTTATTTGAACCGGTCGCAATCGAAAGCTTATATTCACATTATATAATAAAAGTGCCGTTAGATTTTTTATTACGGCTTTAGTTATTAAAATATCTTAATGGAAAGTTTACTAGACCTAAAATTCCGGATAAGCTACTTGGTAGCGTCGCGGCCCCTGTACATAGGCAAACCGTTGACAAGCTGGAACGAATTTTTATATATACTTGGCGTCGTGACGCTACCGCGTCGCTTGATAAAAATATTCTAACAGTGCTTTTTTCTATGACTGCGGTCGATAAGAGATTAGTCGATATAGATGCTGCATAATATTTTGGTGGTTGGTCAATGAGGTTAAAAAATTATAAAGTTTCCTTATCATAATTGGTTAATGCAGTGTTTCAGAACATCTGTAGTTTTTTTCCAACCGTAGCATAGTCTATATTACCTACTGCATAAATGACAGTTTTCTTTAACCTCGCGTGTTTCTCTCTATATTTATATTTAGTGTGATTGCATTTATAGTTTCAAAATATATATTTGTTTTTAGATTTTCTGATCTTATTGAAGTATCATTGAATAAGCATTTTTTGCATGAAAGTGTTTGCGTGCCATAAGAATGTACAACAAATTATCAAGCGACGCGGTAGCGTCGCGACGCCAAGTATATAAAAAAAACGTTTCGGCTTATCAACGGTTTGCCTATGTTGCCTATGTACAGGGGCCGCGACGCTCCAAGTAGCTTATCCGGAGTTTTACGTTTAATAAACTTTCGATTAAAATTCCTCAGGAACCAAGCCGTTAATCAAAACACTTTTCTGACTTTTCTGATACAATGTGGATGCAAGCTTTCGATTGCGACCAGTTTGAATAAGATTGGTGCAGTCAATCCTGAGGAATGAGTATACCAGACGACCTGATGTAAGAGGCCGATCAGAAAACTGTAATTATTTAACTTTTTGGGGTTTTTTACATTAAATTATAGCGTCCGCACATCGTTATTATGAGTACTTTAATTCTAGAAAAGGATTTTTCATTCTGTATAGCCAATAAAAAGATTAGTACTTGAACTCATTCTTCGCGTTTTGTCGGTAATTTTGGATCCCCTTAAGGTTATATATTAAGGTTATATAGCAAGAAATCGCGACGTCAAGATATAATAAGGTTAAGGTTATATAGCAAGAAAATATATTTGGTTCTATCGAGTAAGTAGATTGAAATTTTGTATATATATCTGGTTACACATGTTTATTTATTGTTTTATAAGTATATTTCTTGATCATATCTGAATATTATCTAAATTATAGCGCTTATTTGCAGGATAAAGCGAAATCAATCTTTTCGAGAAGACCGGTATACTTTTATAGCTGGGATTTCTTCAGCTCAAATTGCATACGGTCTTATACCGTAGCAATCCTAGCTGAAGAGCTTTGCTAAACAGTGTAACATATTGGATTATAGAGATTTGGGAGTAACAGACAGTAAGTACAATTAATTAGCACATATGAAAAACATTGAGTAGCACATATGAAACCAGATATGTAAACTAAATTAAATATTATAATTCTGTTCTTTTCCTCACATTCAGATAGAGGGAAGTGACCATCCAGCGCTTATAATCGAACATAATGACTTGGGTTCTCAAAGGTTTTACAATGCACGGAGTAAGCAAAGTTTCAAATATGATCACTTGAGGAAGGAGGTGCAAGATTATGAACCTTATGAACCAGATCCTATAGCGGAGCCTTGGAGGTCAGCTTTTCAAGACGAGATAACGAATTATACTCAAAGTCATTATAGACACGGCGCCTGCTCAGTTTTTGGAATAAGAATATTAAAAGAAATAATTTAAAAAAAGAGAAGAAAAG
>NW_021853663.1:58501-59017 GCF_003651465.1 Formica exsecta | reverse complement strand
ATGAATAAGAACTATATTATATTATTAAAAATAAAACGAATGCCAATTCTATATAAATAAAACTCTATTATTGGAAGATAATACAAAAAAAAATATTTAAAAGAAAATACTTAAAATAAAAAATACTTTATCTTCTTTGGTATTTTCTATGGCACTTCATTTATCTTCTTTGGCATCTTCTATGGCACTTTATGTTATATTACATCACAATAATACAGTACAGTTTTATTTATGTAGAATTGGCATTTGTTAATTTTATTGAATCTTATATAGGCAATAAAATATTGCGTAAAGTAGCTCAATTTAACTATACCTATAAATTCATTCACTGACTTTTGTATTACTGTAACATCATACTTCAATGTAGACCATTCTTCAACTGTATGATGTTACAGTAATACAAAAGTCAGTGAATGAATTTATAGGTATAGTTAAATTGAGCTACTTTATACAAGATTTTATTGCCTATATAGGATTCAATAAAATTAACGAATGCCAATTCTACATAAATAAAAC
>NW_021853663.1:51382-58446 GCF_003651465.1 Formica exsecta | reverse complement strand
TAAATTCAACGTTTCAATCTTGAATATAATGTAAGCACATATATATTATTGTTGAACATTATATACTAAAAATAAAATTAATGAATGCCAATTCTACAATAAATCTTTATTATTGTGAGATATTCTACATAAATAAAACTTTATTATTGTGATTTACTTATTATTATTAAACTTTATTATTATTAGATATTCTACATGAATAAAAAACTATATTATATTATTAAATATTATATGCTAAAAACGCATATATATTTTTTGCAGAAAAAATATAGATTTTTACAAAAAGCAATGAGATCACCTAAAAGCTAAAAAAACCTCACAAAGGTAAAAAAAAATACGTCAAGTATATAAAAAATCCCAACTTGTACGTAAAAAAAGTTTATTATTTATCCCTAAAAAATAACTTTTAAAAAAATTTTTCCTCGAAAAATAATTTTTATACAAAATAGAAAACTAAAAAATGATTTTCCTCTAAAAAATAAAAACCTTCAAAAAATCAAAAATCAAAACTAAATATGAAATCAAGTTAACTAGCCAAGTACATAGAAGCAGTTCCCGGGCGTTGCTTGGCGCGAGGCAGAGGACATTCGCGGAACGGTTAACGCGCGTCGACTCTCGGACTCCACACTCTTAACACTTAACTTTCACGATGTCTTAGCACTAACTGAATGAATAATAAAGTTTGAAAGATGACCGAATTGACCGCCGCGATGATATGAATGCGATCGTGTGCGAGACAATTCGGACCGATTTTGAGACGAGTAAGCCTACTGCGTACGCGACACGAGCGAGAATAAGACACGAAAGAATATCATACGAGAAATGATGATATTCGAAACTATGATCGATTGCTATCGACCAGCTCGAATCGTCGTAGGCAGACTAAATAACGACGGAACAGAGTCGCGGTCGACCGATTTCCATAATAGGATATTCTCGGCACCGAACGTTCGAGAATCTAAGTGTTTGTCACACTTTTTCTTTGTTATGATTACGCGATAAATAATTTTCATACAAAATAAAAAACTAAAAAATGAGTTTTCTCTAACAAATAAAAACCTTTAAAAAATCAAAAATCAAAACTAAATATGAAATCAAGTTAACTAGCCAAGTACATAGAAGCAGTTCAGTTTGTAAGAGTTTGTAATTTAAAATAGTATTTGTTTGATAAAATCAGTCTTGCATTTATAGAAATATTATAGATTCTCTCGAGAAAATTAAAATGCATTTTATTTTTATAAAATTACGCTATTATGTCCCCCCCAAATAAATATTATATATAATATATAAAATAGCACAATTATATTGCGGATTTTATTACAAATAGTACATCATAAAACTACTTAACCCTTACTGCAATAACGTCGATCACATCGATCACCAATTTCGAGTTTAAAAGTGCCCCGTGCCAAACTGATCGACTTGTTTTGAAATTAATCATAAGGTTTTCCAGATAGGCCTGAAACGAAAAGGATTAAAATTAAAGTGACATACAAATACTTGGCGTGCCCGATCTGAAATAAAAATTTCCAAAAGATTATCAGAAATCATTATCAATATATTAATAAAAATATATGACTTATAATGCGACACGGGCACGCCAAGTATATTTCGGCGGACAAGACTCGATTGACAATTACTCGCGAACAAGACCCGATCTTATATACTAGGCGGACAAGACTCGACTGGCTCTCAGCCGTGAACGAGACACGGTCTTATATACTAGTTGGACAAGACTCGATACAATGTACTAAGCGGACAAGATTCGACTGGCTCTTAGCCGTGAACGAGACGCGGTCCTATATACTAGGTGGACAAGATTCGATATAATGTACTAGGCGGACAAGACTGGTGGTCACCCGGGACCAAAACGCGGGGCTCTATGCTAAGCGGACAAACGGTCGGTTGGCAGCGTAAGCTAGTGGATCGCGGTCGCGGTCTGGTATGGTGGTCCGGAAACGGGGGCGGCGAGGAGAGCACCCCTCGTCGCAGGCAAGACTGGCCGCCGAAAGCACTCGGCAGAGGGCAAGAGCACTTGCCCCCTAGACCAGATAGAAGGAGCAGGATCAGGATTTGGTTTGCTGGAGACACAGAGAGCACTCTGAGGCTTCTAGTGTCCCGAGGATCGGGACCGGGACTGGTATCGTGTTGCTGTGCCGAGCATAGCTGCCAGTTCGTGGGAATGGGAGCCCCCACCGCTAGCTGGGGCCCCCACGCACGAAGCTACACGTACACGCTATGACGTAGCGACTACGTCTGTGTTAGTAAGTCCCGCGGTAAGTGGTGGGGGCTCCCATTTCCTACGAACTGGCAGCTCTGGTGCCGAGCCGGCTTATATACCCGGCCGGCGGTTCCCCCACGCTCTCTCGCATCGCGTAGTGGGGATGCCTACGCAACGGCTGCGCGGTGGAAAGCGCGTTTGGGGCGAATTAAGATGGCGCTAAGCGCCAGTCTCGTTGCGGACGGTGGTGCATGTCCGCGAGGCTTTAGTAACGGCCCTGCCGGGACATCATTTCCCCCCTTTACGGAGGGGTGCGAGCCGGCAACAACCGGCTTGAGCACGGTCGTCCCTGATAGTCGAACTTGACCAGCCAGCGTCCGGAGGGCACGCGTGCCCTATATTGCCGCGAGATGTGTGCGGCAAAGTGTGGCACCTCGGCTACCGGGCAACGTAACTCGGA
Organism: Formica exsecta; assembly: GCF_003651465.1. Lineage (NCBI taxonomy): Eukaryota > Metazoa > Arthropoda > Insecta > Hymenoptera > Formicidae > Formica > Formica exsecta. The sequence continues at coordinate 55,765 of NW_021853663.1, read as the reverse complement.
CCGGGGGTGGTAGTGTTGGTCCGGGTTCCCGTTGCGTCACGGCGGCGGCCATCGGCTCGTGCGGCGGCGCCTTCGGGCCTCGAGCTGGCCCGGTCCTTGCTGGCGCCACGCTGGGCAGCACTCCCGCTGCTGGCGGAACGATGTTCGGCACCGGTTCGGGCCGACTGGATGGGACCCGTGTGGGTGGTCGTCGGCGGCCTCCTGTCCCGGCCGATTCTCGCGCTCGTCACAGCGGCGGTGGCGGCGTGTCGAACAGGATCGCCATCCTGTGGCGTTGCTCCCGGTCTGATCGTTGGAGGATCGTCCCCACCCGCGGTGGTCGGGTTCGCGGGATGGCGTGGGCACGCTCTCTCTCTCTTTNNNNCTTCGAGGTCGGACAAGTCTGACCCGAAGAGCTCTCGGACTATCTTCCGTGGGGTGGTCATCGCGATTGCTTGCCATTGATCGGACGGGCACGACCTCTGTAGCGCGTGGGCCGTGTGGTAGGGGTACGGTTGGGCGTTCGCGAGATATCCCGGGAATGCCCCGATTTTTTTACCCTTGGGGCCGAATCCCGATTGGGGACACATTTGATTTCCCCATCGCCGTCCGGAGGGAGGGAGGTCAACGATACCGCTTTGAGCGGGTGCGTTAGTTCGTTGCATCCACTATATTCGGTCACTGCGTTCACGGTATTCGGTCCTCGCGTTGGGTCTTCAGCTCCTGGATGTGCGTGTGCCGATACTATTTGCCCCTCTCATCCTTGAAGTCTACAATGACCGCGAGATAATTCGCTTCACAATCATTGGTCCGAGATATCAGGGCGCGAGCTTGGCGTTAAAACCTCGGGCCTTGTCCGATAGAGGGTGGTCGCGCTTTCAAACGCGATCGCCCACCCTAGGGCGCCAGTCGCGCCTGCACAGATCGTAGTGGCGTTGCTGGTGTTGAAACGCGCGGGCCAGGTTGATCCGGACGACCTCGTATGCGTCCTCCAGGTGGCACTGGGTGCCCTCTGGCGTTGTAGCGGGTGCTGCGACACGGCGGTCTTCCGGATGGGGGCGCTGCAACTGTCGCCCATGGATTAGGAACGCCGGGGTGTATCCGGTGGCCTCCTCTTTTGCGGTATTATATGCGAGCTGGAGTTGGGGTATATATTCGCCCCACCGACGGTGTCTTTTCTCCACGTATTGCAAAATCATGGTTTTCAGCGTCCGGTTGACTCTTTCCGGTTACACTGGGGTATGTACGCCGGGGAGGTGCGGTGCTTAATCCCAAACTGTCGTAGCGCGTTCACGAGTTGTCGCGACGTTAACTGGGTCCCGTTATCGGAAATTACGAGGTCCGGGCAGCCGTGGCGGTATACGATGCGTTCGGAAAACTCTCGGGTGACGTTTACGGCGGTGGCGCGTCTCGGGGGCACCATCTCCACCCACTTAAAGAATCGGTCTTGCATGGTCAAGAGCCAGGCATGCCCCTGGATCGAGCGAGGTAATGGACCGACTAGGTCGATCGCGACCTTTTGCCACGGGGCCGACACGTGGGTCGCGCGGAGCTTACCCGCGGGACGCTGTTGCTACGCTTTGTGGGTTGCGCAGTTCTCGCAGTTCCGAACATACCGGGCGATATTTTTGAACATACCCGGCCAGTAATATAGGCGAGCTACGCGGGCTATGGTTTTTGCGGTGCCTAAGTGACCGGAAACTGGGTCGTCATGGAGTCGATGGAGGACGTCGGATCGTTGCGGCGTGGGGACGCACTGCTTCCACTGGTCCTCTGGTGAGGTATCCTGGAAGTCTAGGTCGTGTAGCACGTGGCGGAACAGTTTCCCCTTGTGCAGGCGGTAGTCTGAGTAATTAGCAGGCTGGGTCCTAAGGCTCTGGTGGATACGGTGGTACCAGGCGCACCGTCTGCTCCCTTATACGGCGCAGGTCTCTGGCTGCCGTGACAGGGCATCGGCCTCTTTGTTCAGTGCTCTTTTTCGAGTCAAAGTCGAACTAAAGCTCGAACATCCACCGCCCTAGCCGGCCAGTAGGGTTGTCTAGCTGCCGCAGCCACCGGAGCGACTGGTGGTCTGTGGCGACCGTAAAGCGGTACCCTTCGAGGTAGTCCCGCATTCGTCGGATGCCCCAAACAACGTCCAGGCACTCCAATTCCGTGGCGCTGTAGTTCTTCTCAGCGCCGTTCAAGGTTCGACTGGCGTATGCAATCACGCGCTCCCCTTCATCGAAAACCTGGCAAAGCACTGCCCCGAGGCCGGATGCGCTGGCGTCGATCTACAGGACAAACGATCGGTTGAAGTCGGGGCAAACTGGCGCGGAGGTCAGCACATCTCTCAATTTCTGGAACGCCTCTTCCTCCCTCGCGGTCCAGGCGAACCATCGGGGTCTGTCCTAATGCCTTCCTGATCGACTATGTGCCCGAGGTATTTTAACCGGTCTTGGCAGAGTCTGACCGGTTTCTGCTGTCAATCTGCCGTCAAATTGCGCGCAGACTCTGCGTGGTTTCTGCTGCCAATCTGTTCACATTGCCTATCAGTAGGTTTTGTCGACAAAACACGAGCTTAATGCGGACACAAATGGCTATGGTTTCGGTGTGAGATTTTGTTTATTTAAATTTTATTTATAAATGTAATTAATGCATAATTAATATTTTTAGGTTAACTTACAAATGGCTATGCAATGAGTTTATAACAAAATATATATAAATCTGTTAAAAATTCTATCAAAAATATCATAGAAACAACAACATTGAATACACATTTTTATCAATTGGCTTTATAAGGAATAATGAAATGATAAAATCGTATCGATAAAGCACTTCTACAGAGTGAGTTTTTTAACTTGAGACTGCAAAATATCTCGGAAAGTAAGCTTTATCGAAAAAAATGTTTCAAATAAAAGTTGTAGGTTTCGGAGGGGACTACATGATAAAAATATGGATTTGATTTTAAGTGACATTTTCAAGGTGAGGTCAATGTGATCGATGTTTTTCAGAGTTAGAGCCTGAAATAGAAAGCATTAGTCAAAGAAGAGAAAAATGGTAATAATTTTGTTTATAAATTATACAATAAAGGTTATTTATTTTCTTGATCTAAATACTTTAAGGACAAGATTTAATCTATTTAATTTTTTTTGACATAATGGTTAATTTTATTTTTTTAAAGGAAGAAAGAAAAATGTTGTTCGGGAGTCGACCTCGACGAGATCGCCCGAATCTTTAGAAATGCTCAGAGATGAGCGAGAAGCTGTGTGTAACGCGAATCCGTAGATCCGCTGGAGGATAAGGAGATTTTAGAAAAGACTTGAGTGCAGATTGTTTAAACTAGTCGTTTAATTTTGAATAATAGGAGCGTGCGACGGCACGTATTCCGCGATTCCGACGGAAATCTTCAAAATGTCCTGTTAATGACTGCCTTCGACGCGTTTCGGAAATCTTGCAGAGCTTCTTGCTAGAGACGGCGAGAAATTATGATCGATTGCTATCGACCAGCTCGAATCGTCGTCAGCGGCATACTGAATAACGACGGAAAAGAGTCGCGGTCGACCGATTTCCATAATAGGATATTTTCGGCACCCAACGTTCAAGAATCTAGGTGTTTGTCACACTTTTTCTTTATTATGATCACGCGATCACGCGCCGATCGGCTGATCGCGACGATGTTTATTCTCGCTCGTGTTTTGATTGCGGCTCTTACCGTTTAGATTTGTCGATTGAATTTATAGTTTAAATTTATCGATTAAATTCAACGTTTCAATCTTGAACAAATGTGAACATGGAAATTGAGGGTTTATTCAGAAAAAGCTGTCTTTTGCAATATAATGTTATCGAAGAGTATTAAAATATCTGTCATCGACAAATATAATTCAAATTTAAATCGAAATGAGGAGAAAGAATCGGTTGCTGAATTGTAGATTTTATTAGAGGATCATATAAAAGTTTATAATAATTTGGCAGCTGCGTTAATTAGATAAAAATAGAAAATTCAGATGGGGCACGCCAAGTATTTGTATGTCACTATAATTTTAACCCTTTTCGTTCCGATAAAGCTTGATTAATTTCAAAACAAGTCGATCAGTTTGGCACGGGGCACTTTTAAACTCGAAATTGGTGATCAATGTGATCGACGTTATTGCAGTAAGGATTAAGTAGTTTTATGGTGTACGATTTGTAATAAAATCCGCAATATAATCGTGTTATTTTATATATTATATAATATTTATTTGGGGGGGACATAATAGCGTAACTTTATAAAAATAAAGAGCATTTTAATTTTCTCGAGAGAATTTCTATAAATTCTATAAATGCAAAATTGATTTTATGACAAATACTATTTCAAATTACAAACCCTCACAAACTGAACTGCTTCTATGTACTTGGCTAGTTAACTTGATTCATATTTAGTTT
>NW_021853663.1:28908-51355 GCF_003651465.1 Formica exsecta | reverse complement strand
AAAGGTTCATTTTTTATAAAATTATAAATTTTTGAGAAATGTCTGTACACGTTGTAACTTTCGCAAATTTTGAGATATCGGGTTAAATTTTTTTACATGGATTGATTATTATTAAAGGATGGTTGGTATTGAATTTGAGAATCGGTGAAAGGATTCATTTTTTATAAAATTTTGAATTTTTTGAAAAATGTCTGTACATATCCTAACTTTCACAAATTTTAAGATATCGAGTTAAATTTTTTAACACGAACAGAGTATTATTAAAGGATGATTGGTATTGAATTTAGTGAGGATCGGTGAGAGAATTCATTTTTTATAAAATTTTGAATTTTTTGAGAAATGTTTGTACACGTCCTAACTTTCGCAAATTGTGAGATATTGCTTTCTCCATGAGGAAGACAAAATTTAAAAACCCGCTTGCTCTAAGGAGCTTAAGCTTTGTGAGATAAAATGATGAGGAGGCAATGTGCAAGTTTCTAATTTGCACAATTTTCAGCTTGTTATTTACTATATCTAATCTTTTTTTTAAATAAGTTACATATATTCTTTATTTATATTTTACATATGGAAAATTCAAATATGTGTGTATATATATTGTGCGTATCGTAGGAACAATATTGAGACACAAAGGGGAATATGCAACAGCTTATGCAATCTCTCTCTCTCTCTCTCCCTCTCCTTCTCTCTCTCCTCCTCTCTCTCCCCCTCTCTCTCCCCCTCTCTCCCTCTCTTTCTCTCTCTCTCTCTTTCTGCAGTGGGGAAGACGTCAAACATCGCTCCGCAAAAGTGTAAAAAGACAATAAAAAATCAGGTGGTGACATGCAAGTCTTGCTATCAGGTGAATTGTATTCAGCTGTTTTACCATCCAGGATGTGTAAGCAAGCATAGGATTTACGATAACAATCAAGAATTGGTACGGTGTTCAGGCCCATTTGACAGATTTACAATTGAAAGTGAAGCAGATATGAAGAAGGCATCGGCAATGGCCGGGGGCGGCAGGGACAGTCTAGGATCTACAGGATCTACAGGTTCGTTTACGACGCCAAGTAGTGGAAATAGAATATCAGGAGCGAGTGGATCATCGACTATTGACGTAAAAATAGATTGGCTGGTAAAAATTATAAAAGAAATAAAAGATGAAACAGCATGTTAGAAGGAAATTAAAATGATGGTCAAGGAAATAGTTCGAGAAGAATTGGGAAATGTTAAGCAGGAACGGGACTACCGAAAAAGAAAGGTACAGAGGAGGGAATAACTAGCGATATATTAAAGGCAGTATTTTAAAGTGCGATATATTAAAGGCAGTATTTTAAAGTGTTAGAATTAGTAGTTAAAAAGCAAATTGAAACGTATTTGGAAGATAATTGTATTATAACAGAACATCAGTCGGGCTTTAGAAAACAGTATTCGTGTGAAACAGCGATTCAAACAGTCATTGATGAATGGAAATTAATAGTTAGTGATGCAAAAATGGTAGGGGTAATTTTCAAGGATCTTAAGCGAGTCTTTGAAACAATAGATAGAGAAAGATTATTAGAGAAATTATATCAATATGGAATTAGGGGAATGGTTATAATATGGTTAAGATCATATTTAAAGGATAGCACACAGCAGGTTCAATTTAATAATAAATGGTCTAAATTAATGATTACAGAATATGGAGTACCGCAAGGATCTGTATTAGAACCTTTGTTATTTATAGTATAAATAAATGATATAATAAAAATCTGTCTAGAAGGAGCACCGGCCGGTTCTCAGCAGTCGGGAGAAGGACGCGGAGGCTGGGTGCGCGAAGCTACGCGTCTCCAGGCTCTGTACAGGGCGAACCGACGCAAGGCTGTCCGAGAAGTGCTGCAGGGGCCAACTGAATCGTGCCAAGTGCCGAAACAGAGGGTTCAGGCGTACTTCGAAAGGCTATACTGCGGCGGGGAACACCTGGACGAACCGGGCGCGTTGGTGGAGCGTGCTGACCCCTTGGCCGATGCAGAGGAGTCCGCACTCTTGGATCCCTTTACGGAGCTGGAGGTGGATCATCGGCTCCGGCGTATGACGAACTCTGCGCCGGGTCCCTACGGTGTCACTTACCGCGATCTTCGTGGGGCGGATCCGGGAGTGCGGCTCCTCATCGCGATGTTCAACGCGTGTTATCGGCTCGAGGCAGTCCCAGCGTCCTGGAAGACCTCCAACACCGTATTGGTTCTCCCTCCCACCCTCTCTCTCCCCCCTCCCTCTCTCCCTCTCTTTCTCTCTCTTTCTCTCTCCCCCACTGATTCACAAATTAAATCCAGAAATAAAGATATTTACTACAAAATTAATGATCTTATAGGATAAAATTGCTAAAGACACAAAAAAAGGAAATCACATATATCCTTTACTTAATTACTTACTTTTATCATCTACTTTCATATCCATTGACGGATTTTTAGTATCTTTTAACTGCACCTAACATTTTACATTTTGATATAGGTGCTTTTCTTTTTCTGTGTCTTTAGCAATTTTATCCTTTAAGAACATTAATTTTGCAGTAAATATCTTCATTCCTGGATTTAATTTTTGAATCAGTGGGAGATAGAGAGAGAGATTGCATAAGCTTTTGCATATTCTCCTTTGTCTCTCAACATCGTTCCTATGATGCGCACAATATACAGGATGACCCGCGATGACCGCCCACTAAGTACATAACGTTATTAGTAGTATATACAGGAGAGTTCTAACTCATGTCCTCTGAGGGGGGTAAGGGGCGAGGGGAAACCGGCGCGGGGGGTATGACGTCATGCGGGGGAACCGCGGCGAAACCGGTAGGCGAGGAGTCCGTGGGGAAGAGGGGATTGCACGCGTCCGCGAGTAGGTGTGAGAGAGATAGCGCGAGGCGTCCGAAATGTGTGGGAGAAGGATAGCGCGAGGCGTGCGCGAGGCGTACGCGAGGCTGTGTGAGGATATCATTCATAAGTCAAACATAGCGTTTGTAAGATGATGGGTATGAGGGAGATAGCGCGAGGCGTGCAACAAGGATAGCGCTAATGATCTGCATGCATGTGGATGATGCGAGATACGGCGTTCGCAAGGCGGTGCGAGAAGGATAGCGCGAGGCGTTCGCAATGTGTGGGAGAGGGGTAGCGTTCGCATTTGAGAGAGAGAGAGAGAGAGAGAGAGAGAGAGGTTTATTTATAGAAGTGTGTATATATGATACATGTGTTGTGTGTGTGTGCGCGCGTGCGTGTGCGTGTGCGTGCGTAAATCAAATTTTATTAAAATATTAATTCAAATATTATTATGAAATTTAAAAAAAAAGATACAATTAATTTTTCGTTCTCTTGCTTGGAGGCTCGTCCCATGATTCTTCCTCGCCATCGTAAGGCTCGAGTCCTAATAGTTTTTTAAGGCAAAAAATATTCCAGTACATCCAGGACCAATTGACCGAATCGTACTCTCGAGCCTCCACAGTATCTCCCCATAATGCGTTCAATTCGTCTCGCGCGTTCCGTCGCAATATTCGAACCGTTCACCGGTGTTCAAAGTTCATAAAACCAGGAATCTTGATGTCACTCGTACATTGATACTATAAATCAAGTCAAATTATTATTATTTATATGTTAAACGATTAATATGACATAAAATATGCACAAATATTACTTACTCTTTGAAAGACTACTAGATTTAATAAGGCTCTCAACAGCCCCATTACTAAATCCTGCGCCCACTATACCGCATTCCATTGACCTCGACACAACACCAACTCGATCAACGGTAGCATTTTCGAAATATCAACTTTTATTCTTCTTTCAAAACTATTTCATTCGTTGTCAGACACTTTATGACGGACATAACGGGATAGACATTGTCTCGATTAAACATTTTAGAGTAGGGGATGTATCACTTACAAAGAACGCTTACGTTCTGCACACGATAAAAAGACAAAAGTAAGCATGTTTCCGTGGACAATTATCTACAAGTCTTTTAAATATGAATGTATTATTATAATATGTAAACCACTATCGAACAGCTTTGAACAGCTATCGAACAGCTATCGAACGGGTATCGAACAGCTTTGAACAATTATCAAACAGCTATCGAACGGCTATCGAACGGCTATCAAAAAGCTTTGAACAGCTATCGAATCACTATAAACTACATTTAACTATTATCAAACAACAAATTAAATATTATTTTAAAAATTTTATGTCTGTAGACATGTAACATCTATATTTTAAATAAATGGCTGACGCCGCTATGTAACGTCACCTACTGAAATTTAATACTCGCATACTGGGATAAGAAAGAGGAAAAGAGAAGAATGAAAGAGAATAAAAATATATTTTAACAATAGTTTATTCTAAATAATGTTTGGGTGAATCTTTATGATGATTAGTCCACCAATTGAATATTTTAAATACATTTTGTAAAGCGCAATTTTTTAAATGTTTTCACAGCGCATAGTATTAGTAATATCTAGCTCATTTAACGAAGTGATATCTTCATAGTCCACATCCAAGGTCTCAATAATAACGTCGTTTCTCGCATCATCGTGAGTATATCGGCCAGCCATTCTCGTTTTTCGTGTCCTTTAACGTACACGATAGGAGATGCTCCATCTTCCTCTTCAGCCGCACCCATCACTTGTAATCAAACGCCTGGCGAAGCTGTATGGAGTTTCCATCCTTCCATTGAAGTCCATGGTGATGTCCGATTAGCCATGAAGCTTGGCATCTCTCAGATTTTGTAAGCGCACGCCATGGTACGGGACTTGTAAAAAAGTAATGAGAGAGAACAAATCCATTTCTTGGTATCGCTACTTCCTTCACGATAAAGTTTCGCCCGATAATGAATCCTTGCAGATTCACAAACGTTGGCACGATCATACTGATAATATTACTTTACGATTGCAAGAATGATGTACGAATGCTGTCGATCGTCAAAATCTCAATCTTTATATATTTTGGACATTGGAGGGGATATTTGCTGATCTAGGTAATTTTACGAATTACGTTGGTCAATGGGCAATATTCGACAACGCGATCGTGTAAGATGAAACAATAGGCGGTAGTATTTGCCGGTATATCCTCTTTGCACTCAAACTCTAATCTCACGTCCACGGTGGAATTTTTGACACTCGTTTTGTCGCAAGCAATCAATAACTGCGAGAGGACCGCAATATAGAAATTTTGAAATGTTTCACGGTCCACGAATGCTTGGTTGTATTATGCAATAGAGGAAATTTATATAGATCCCAAGAGCGAAAACTCATATTCAAGTATCCCCCACTTTCCAACGCGCGTAGCAAGGATAGTTTATTGACCTCGCTCAATATTACATGAGACATACGCCATTGTATCTTGAATAATTCGATATCAGCTTCAGCCGAAGCATGTCCAAATATGCAATTGTTGTCGTTGCGCGAACGTATCAGAACTAATTCGTGACAAGCGTTGATCACAATTCGCTTATAATTTTCGCAAAAACCCAATAGTATGTTTAGCGGCACGCAAAAATTGAAGTAAGCTTCAACAGCATTATGCGACATATTCCACGCAGCATTCTCTAAAATTTTACCTTTCTCGGTTGTGTTGTGCCTCTCCGGGTACAACGGGATTTTTGCTTTCTCGGTTGTTAGAGAGACATAGTTTTTAATCGTGGAAGTTATTCCAACGTTTCTGTTGCGGTCAATCTCCACACCGTCGAGTTCATCAAACATAAACGCAATTGTTTCCCAATACCACTCTTGCCCCTTCATCTACTTTATGCACCCTCAACTTTCCCTCGACGTATAGAAAACTTTCACATGGTAACGTGTACAAATCTTGATGTTGTATCGGTATCCGTATCTCGTCGCTATATCCAACCGTCGTGTTGGCGTATGGATTGTACGTATGAGTCTCAATCTTGACGATACGATCGTCAAAGATCGCTTCGCATAGACGACAGAATCTATTAACCACGCTTTCAATAATTCATGCAGTAACGTAACAATTAATAATTATTGTTCCGCAGTGATTAATTATTGACTTCTCGAACTTGTAACGTTCGTTGCATGCTTAAATTATCGTTATTAAACGCGCGTAATATATATTGACGTAGTTGCCTCTAGCTATATCGAACGCAAGAGAGTTAAAACGTCACGATAAGAAATAGCCTTCCCCAAAAATATATACTGTAAAAGACGCTATAGCCGATTTTTCCAATGGGATTTCTTTGAGAAAAAAAAAATACCTCGTGCTGAAAGGATAGTTAACCTCATCATGAGCCCTGATTTCATCTTCGGCGATCGACGATAGCCAAGAATCGCCACCCTAAGGGAGTCCCCCGACGCAATTCCACGGGGATCGAGTATACGAGACGCTTTATTTTTGCCGCCGCCGTATATGCAATCTTACGGTGATTTCCTCTCCTCGAAAATCGAGCAAATGTCCTTCTTGATCAACAATCGTTAAATCAGTAATGCTCCGTGCGACGATCGGTAGATAATTGATCTGTGCTGGCGTTTCCGATATCTTATATCCTGGCGGCACGCTCGGTGAAAATTCATGTATCGTGTGTACGCGCTTGTCATTGCTGTACGCGCCAGTGGTTACGCTGCATTCTATACGAATAATATTTACGCTAATAATATTTATCGGCGATATGCATCGACGATATTGTCGAACCTATGAATCAGCTTTTATATGTTCGGGAAGCTTGTCCCACAATTGTTCCATGTAGCTACCAAAGTCTTGCAGTAAAACAATTTTGGGGATAATCTGTAACTGCTCGGTGATAAGCTCGAGAATATCGTTATTAACCGATAGAAGAAGAAACATTTTCGAGACTGAGCAGTTTCGATTCGGAGCACCTCTATAAATAGGGCCCCGATGACTCATTTTCCAAAAATCTGATTTGAAATTCGCGAGAGCAAACATGCGGTTCGTGCGACAAGCGACGATGATCAAAGTGACAAATTTTGACGATAAAACACGAGTAATGTCCGAGAAAGAAATACGCAAGCATGGAAACATGCTGCCGGTTACTATACTCGGTATTATTTGCAGTCCTTCGAATTGCGGTAAGACTAACACGTTGATCGGGTAGTATATTTCGATAGTTTTGGAAATCTTCGACCGCCCAAGGAATTAGTGCAATATTTTGGACAGAATGTTGCAAATATAGAATACAATCACACGGCCTATCAAAATTATAATCAAAGTATTTGTGGACAATTGTGTCTTCGATTTCTTCAAACGGTCGATGATCGATATGAATTTAAAGCCTGACAATTCACCGTCGCGACTCAGTATTCGTTCGACAGTTCTCCAGCATGTCACTCACACTTACGTTGACTGGCAAGAGTAGCGTTCTTGCTGTACGCTACTTTCCGGCTATAGGTTTAAACGATAACGATGACGAGCTTCGTTTAACGGACTTTGAAACTTATCATACGATATCAAACGTGAATTCTTGAAATAATAAATTTTATTTTGATAACGACAAGGAAATTACGATTCCCGAGGGATCGTACGAATTACACGCCATAAACGAATATCTCCGACATGCAATATAAAAGTAGTGACTTGGTGAATTGCAGTCTCAAGAAACCGACATTTCAACCTATGTGAAGTTGACACCCCACTTTTAATAAATAAAGTTTTCAATACAGAAAATGACAGTATTTCGTTTATAGTAAAAATATTTTCGTTCGTAGCTCAAGAAAAAAATAAAAAAATTTTTAAAAATGACTATCACCCAACATTAAGATATCTCAAATCCGCTTTCGCCATGTGTTTTAAAATTGTTTGTAGTTGTTTGTAGTGATTTTGCTTTCGTTTGTAATTGAATAGTTTAAAAGTTACAACGTATTTGCAATAAACAAATAACGTAACTTTGTCAACAAAGTTACGTTATTTGTTTATTGCAAATATGTTGTAACTTTTAAACTATTCAACTACAAACGAAAGCAAAATCATTACGAACAACTACAAACGATTCTAAAACACATGGCGAAAGCGGATTTGAGATATCTTTAAAATTGACAAAGTAACGTTGTTTGTTTGTCGCAAATACGTTGTAACTTTTTAACTATTCAACTACAAACGAAAGCAAAATCACTACAAACAACTACAAACGATTCTAAAACATATGGCAAAAGCGGATTTGAGATATCTTAATGTCGGGTGATAGTCGTTTTTTAAAAATTTTTTATTTATTTATGGCTTGAACTACCCAGATAGCAATGTGATAGCAAATTGCCGCCAAATTGGCATCAAATTCGGTCAAAACTTGGTAACAAATCCGGTACCATTTGTGTCCGCAATATGCTCATGTTTTGTCAGCAAAGCCTGTGAACATAACCTGAAAGCAAATTGATGGCAAAAACCGAGCAAAGCTTGCTGACATGACTTTACGTCAAATTGGCGGCAGAAATCGAGCAAGATCTGCGCAGGGCAATCTCACGTCAGATTGGCAGCAAAAACTGAACAAAATCTGCAGCTTTTAACCATTTATATAAAATGACATATTTAAAAATGGATTTAAAATCTCAATTATAAATAGCAAAGCGAAGATAAATTTTGGTCACGAAATGATCAATTAGACATTCTGAGTTAGCTCTCATGAGACCCGAAAATGACGTCATATATTACATTCACGGCAAATCATTTTCTGATGTTCTTTTAACGGTAAAAATAAGACCAATTACAGTATTAATATATGATACACTCAGTCCAAAAAAAGCGGTACACTAAAATTATGGGAAAAATTTACCAAATTTCAAATGATCATAACTTGGTAAATAATGAAGATAAAAATAAATGCAAACATGGAAAATGAAGCTCCAAATATCCACTTTAAGAATATTTGAATGGCAATTATGCTTGGCCATTTTTTTTCAAAATGGTGAGAGATAAAATGAGAGGATGCAAAATTGATAATTGAAGGTCCAAGTTTGCGACGGTGCATGGCGTGAATCAGGTATCGCAGCCCAATTGGACAAAATGCACATGAAAGTATAGAGTGTTAGCTTTAAAATGCTTTTTTACCGATCTTGATGCGATCATTTTTTGCTGAGTTATGTAAATTTAAAGAATAAAACTGTTTTTTGAAAAAGCATTTTAAAGCTAACACTCTATACTTTCATGTACTCTTCGTCACATTAGGCTGTGATACCTATTGTACGCCATGCGCCGTCGCAAACTCGAAGCTTTATTTATCAATTTTGCATGCTCTTCTTTTGTCATCCGCCATTTTGAAAAAATCGTCGCACACAATCTCGATTTAAATTTCGAAAGGTAGGATTTAAAAACTTTCAAACCGTTTTTGAAATTTTGTGATGGGGTATTTAGGTGCCGAGATATTCAATTCCAAATTTGCAACAAGGTCGATTCTGTCAAATTATGGTCGTAATTCTTTCGAATATGAACGGCATGGAGTTTTACTAACCGGAATGGCATCTCATTGTGTGTGTGTGTGTGTGTGTGTGCGCGCGCGCGCGCATGCATGTGTGTTTGTACATATACCACAAGGATAACGACTCCGTGGTTCGTCAGTTCCACAGTATTTTAAGACTCCACACCCTCCTTGTGGTGTGTGTGCGTGTGTGTGCGCGTGCGCGTGCGCGCGCACATGCATGTGTGTTTGTATACCACAAGGATAAGGACCCCGTGGTTCGTCAGCTCCACAGTATTTTAAGACTCCACACCCTCCTTGTGGTGTGTGTGTGTGTGTGTGTGTTCGCGCGCGCCCGTATGTATTAATAGTGGGTATGACCTCTTCGTGCGCGTATTACCTTATTCGTGCGATCAGGCATACTCCTTATTAGTCTTTTAATTTCATCCTGCGTAATTGCATTCCATTCATTGTTAATAACTCTTCGAAGTTCTCGCAGTGACTGAGGAGCAGGTATGTGATTTTGTATTTTCCTACCGAGGTTGTCCCATAAGTATTTAATTGGGTTTAAATTTGGACTATTTGCTGGCCAATCGAGTCGATTTATGCCAACTTCATCGAAGAAATCAAGCACTCTTCTCGCAATGTGTAGTCGAGCATTATCTTGCATAAACAAGAAGTTCTCTCCGATAAAGTGTGCATACGGAACAACATACGGAATGAGTACGTTTTCCACGTATACATCAGCGTTCATGTTCTTGTCAAAAAAGTGTAGATCTGTGTGAGCATTCGCTGAAATTCCTGCCCAAATCATTACAAAGCTTCCATCATTGTAGCTATGCCTTTCACTTACAGTACAATCTGCAAATCGTTCTCCGCCGCGACGATAAACTCGTTCTCGTCCATCTACAGAATAGAGACAAAAACGAGATTCATCGCTAAAGAGTACTTTGCTCCAGTCTGCGTAAGTCCAGTCTCTATGCTCAACTGCAAAATTGAGTCGAGCTACGCGATGGCGACGAAGCAAAGGTACAGCCACTGGCCTGCGCGAAAACAGATTTTGTTCCGCTAATTTTCTCCGAACGGTGTTAACGGATACATTAATGTTGCGAACATATCTTAAATTGTTTCGAATTTGAACAGCAGTTCGATGTCTGTCTCTTAACGAATTTAAAACAACATATCGGTCATCTTCGTCATTAGTACATCGAGGACGTCCCGAATCAGGCTTTCTCTGGAAGGAATTGGTGTCTAAGTACCTGGCATAAGCACGTTGCACAGTTGACACTGACAGATCAAGTTCCTCAGCAACGTACCTTCGACTTCTGCCATTTTCAAGCAACTTGAGCAGCTTTTTCAGGATTTATTGTCGACATAATTAATCAAAGATGTCAATAATAAATAATTGATGACTCGGGGCCTCCTTCCTTCCACTTTTCCTTGTATGACCAGCCTTTCCAGAGAGTCGTTGTCCCTGCGCATGATGTGGCCAAAGTACTGTAGGATGGATCTTTGAATGTTTTTAGTTAGTCTATCTGTGATGTTCAGCTCGTTTAGAATCGATATGTTTGTGCGTCTCTCGACCCAGGATACCCTGAGCATGCGTTTCCATGCAAACATCTCGAAAGCGTCAATCCGTCTTCTGTCGGCCGCTTTCATTGTCCAGGATTCGGCAGCGTAGGTTACGATGGAGAATATCAGTGTTCTTACTAGTTTTATTTTTGTTTCTTTGCTTATGCCGTGATTTTTCCATATGTGTGTTAGTCTTGCGATTGCGGTCTGCCCCATAGCGATTCTTCTCCTTATTTCCGGTTCACAACTGCCCGCGTTTGTTATTTTTGCGCCCAAGTATATAAAGTCCCTCACGACTTCGATTCCGCCCACATGGTCTGGAAGTGGTTGTCCCTCTAATGATCTGTTGATTATCATCATTTTGGTTTTCGCGGTGTTTATCCTCAAGCCCACCTCTTTACTAACTTCTTCTACTTTGGCCATCAAGACTATGATTTTTTCTTCTGACTCTCCCAAGAGCGTTGTATCGTCCGCATATCGGAGGTTCGATATATTTTCCTTCCTCCAACGGCAATTCCGCCGTCCCAGTTGTATGCGGCCTTCCTGATGATCCATTCTCCATACAAGTTGAACAGTATCGGAGAGAGGATGCACCCCTGACGCAGCCCTCTGTACACTTTGAATCGATCGCTTAATTGACCTTGCACTTTCACCTGTGTCTCTGCAGCCTTATAAAGATTGGCGATAAGGCGGGTAATGTGTTGCGGGGTTCCCATCTCTGTCATGATGCTCCATAAACTGTCCCATCTCATCGAAGGCCTTTTGATAGTCGACGAAGCACAGATATCCAGGTTTGTTAAACTCTCTTAGTTTTTCTATTATCTGTTTGATGTTTAAAATATGTTCCCTCATGCCTCGCCCCGGCATAAATCCTGCCTGTTCTTGGGGGATCTCCGGGTAGATGTAAGCTTTCAGCCTCTCATGAATGATGTGGAGCAGTATTTTACTTGGATGGGAAATCAGAGTTATTGTGCGGTAGTTAGAGCAGAGTGTCGTTGGGCCTTTTTTATGTATGGGTATAAATATGGATGTCACCCAGTCATCCGGCCATCTCCCGGATTTCCAGATTTTGTTGCACAGGACGTGTAGCAGGTCCACCATGTGGGCGCCGCCGGCACCAATCATCTCTGCCACAATCTCATCCGCTCCCGCGGATCTTCCCGTTTTCAGTTTCTTAATGGCGGCTTCGACTTCTGATCTTAATATTTCAGGCTCCTGGTCAGCCATGCTGGGGTATCCCTGCAAGGATTTCTCTGTTTGATCCTCAAAGAGGGATTGACAGTACTCCTGCCATCTCCTGCAGATTTTGGTGTGCTCTGTCAGAGCCCGTCCTTGCTCGTCCTGTATGCTCATCGACTGCGGTCTGAAATCCCGGGTTATCTGTTTAATTTTCTTGAAGAGATCCCTGGTTTCGTTTCCCTGCTAGTGGCCTTCGATCTCCTTACATATCCCTTCCATGTAGCTGTTTTTATCTCTCCGGCACAATCTTTTGATGCGTGCGCCTTGTTGGTGGTACGATTGCTATACTTCCTCCTTATCTAAGCCTCTTTGTTTCGTCCTTTTCCTTTGCTCGATGACTTCCCAGGTCTCGTCGCTGATCCAGGTCTTCCTCCTTTGCGTCTTTTGGTTTGCGTTTAATCCTGCCGCAGCTCTTTTGATCTCTGTTTTGATATTTTCCCACAATTTGTTTTCGCTCATCTGGATAATGTCGCCCCTTTTCAGAGTTTGTAGTTGTTTTGCCAGTTTGTCCTTTTATTCTGTGTTTGCATGGAGATGCCATCTGTTCCTGGTTTTGGCGGTGTGGTTTGGTGTTTTAGATTTTAGCCTTATTTCTCCCACTAGGAGTTGATGGTCAGAGCCGCACTCCGCGCCTGGATAGGTCCTGGCATTCCTCACTGATGTTCGCCATCTCTGTGGTACTAGTATGAAATCTATCTGATTTCGGTATCTGTCTCCAGGAGACCTCCAGGTATATAGACGTCGGGGATGGTGTGTAAATGTGGTGTTTGCTATAGTTAGTTCTCTCTCAGCGCAGAAGGACAGGAGCCGTTCGCCTCTCTCGTTTCTCTCTCCCAGGCTGGCTCTTCCCAGGACCCTTCGGTGGTGATCTTCGGTTGGTCCGAGGGAGCCCACTTTGGCATTGAAGTCTCCAAGTACCATCGTCATTTCCCTTGTTGGCGTTCTTAGAATTTCTTCTCTTCCAGAGCCATGTAAAACTCTTCGATTTCATCCTCCGCGGTCTCGCTTGTTGGAGCGTAGACCTGTATGACGTTGAGGTTCATGGGCCTGGTGTTTATCTTTATTGATATTATCCTGCTGTTTACGCAGCGATATCCTAGTACAAGTTTTGCAATTTTTGGATTGACTATGATTGCTACTCCTTGCCTGCTCAGTGTCTCGTGGCCCGGGAAGTACATTGTGTTACCGCTTGTCGTCCTGAAGTGTCCGCTGACCTTAAAATGTGTCTCCGACAGCCCGGCTATTTCGCAGGAGGATATTTCGCGCTCGACTATTTAGAGCTTCCCACATTGTAAAAGGCCCCGAACATTCCACGTGGCGATTTTTAATAAATTTTGCATGTTGTGTGAGCCAGTAGCATATTTTCCGCACATGGCCTGGCTCTGATCCACTGTACGGCCGGTGGACAATTTCTCACCATCAGGCCCGGAAACCCGGTGGCGCCGATTGCTAATCGGGTCGCATGGCGTATCCTTACACTTATTCCTCATGCCACTCCATTATGCTCATGGGACTTTGTAAACACAGTGGCGTCCCGCTTCCTTCTGTGTTGGCGTGGGATAGGTGAAGGGATAGTGGGAGAGATGGATATCAGGGTTAGGACGTGATTCCCCGGTTATATAGAATGGGGAGCTCACGGGCTCGCAGGGGATTCAGTTTTAACTCTGTTCTTATTACATTATTTATATTTTTATAACATATTTTCTCAGCTAATTTCAGTAACTAGCTGTAGTTGCCGAATAGAGTTCAGCTATTTCTCTCTCAGCTGTACTTTCGGAAATATTTTTACCAAAAATATGTATTCAATATTATATTAAGTAAAGTACGTGCGCTTTTTTCCGGTTTAACGTCAAAAATTATTTAGTACTTCTAGTGTCAAAGCCACTTTAGACAATCTATAATTCATGACGAAATAAGGATATAATTCGAATATGTGTCGAATCGCATACACGAGTCGCCACAGTACTCCCCCCTTAGAGATCTTTAAGGGTTGATCGAGAATTTGACTTTCGATCTGCTGCTATAAGTCCGCAGTGGCTTGTCCGCGGTGCCTCGTTGATGCGGGAGAATGATGTCCTCCTGATGGGGCGGTTCCATGTTCGACGAATCTTGTTTTGTCAAAAACGCTGGCTTGAGACGGTCGACTGAAATGATCTTGTCTTCGCCATCGACGGTAATAATGAAACGACGATCGTCGAGACGTTCTTTAACTGGATGTGGACCGGAGTATGGCGGCTTGAGCGGTGGACGTACCTCATCTTGCCTGAGAAAAACGTGAGAGCAAGTATAAAGATTCTGCAAAATGAACATTTTTGCTTTGACGTGATGAGCAGTCGGAGTTGGACGAATCGATTTCATGTATTCGCGATGTTTTTCGAGGAAGATCTCCGGATCTGCTGGCGGGTCTTGTTCGATGAAAAAATCTCCGGGGATTCTCAGAGTCGTGCCGAAGAGCATTTCCGCGGGTGAAGCCTTGATGTCTTCCTTGTACGCGGTGCGAAGTCCGAGTAAGACTGTAGGTAGGATGTCCAGCCAGGGAGTACTGGAGTGACACATGAGAGATGCCTTGAGTGTCCTATGCCACCTTTCAATGATGCCGTTTGAGGCCGGATGGTATGGAGTAGTGTGAATGCGTTTGGAGCCAACGGTGTTCGTGAGAGCGTTGAAAAGTGCGCTTTCGAACTGTGAGCCTTGGTCAGAGGTGATCGAGAGAGGTGTCCCGAAAAGACATACCCAGTTGTCGAAGAATGCTGAGGCGACGGTTGTCGCGGTGATATCTTTGAGCGGAATTGCCATTGGGAATCGCGAGAATCGGTCGATGATTGTGAGGCAGTACTTGAATCCTCTGACTTCGGGCAAGTGAATAATGTCGAGATGCACGTGATTGAAGCGATTGTCTGGGACGACGATGTGGTTCGGCTGCATCCTCGTGTGACGTTGAATCTTCGATTTTTGGCATCGGAGACATTCTCTTGACCATTGAAGCGCATCTTTGCGTATACCGGGCCAAACGTATTTTTCTCTGAGTTGACGGCATGTGACGCGACCGCTTGGATGTGCGAGACCGTGAACCGTGTTGAAAGCGATGCGTCGTAACGGGTGAGGTATGAACGGTCTAACTATGTTGTTGGAAACGTCGCAGTAGAGATGGACGTCGGGCTCGACAACGAGTTGCTGTAGTTCGAGCGATGATCCGTCTGAGAGCAAGTTGGTAAGCTCTTGGTCGGATTGTTGCTCCTCCATGATGGTCTGAGGACTGAGCACTGTCGGCATACCTATGGCTTCGATCCGAGAAAGTGCGTCAGCGACCACGTTTTCTTTCCCGTTGACGTGTATGATTTCCGTGGAAAACTGCGAGATGAGGTCCAGCTGTCGGAGTTGTCTAGGGGAAGCCTTGTCTGCTCGCTGCAAGAAAGCATGGATAAGCGGTTTATGATCGGTTCGAATGATAAACTTACGGCTCTCGAGAACGTGTTTAAAATGTTTGATCGCCGCGAAGATTGCTAACAACTCCCTATCGTAGGTGCTGTAGTTTCGCTCGGTTGGAGAGAGTTTCCGCGAGAAGAATCCGACGGGCTTCCATGTATTGTTTTGGCGTTGTTCGAGGCTCGCTCCAATTGCGAAGTTGGAGGCGTCGGTCGTGAGTGCGAGTGGCTCGTGAGGTGAGATGAATGTAGTATTAGTTATGTTTACGATGCTCTCCTTGCAGTCGTTAAAAGCTGGAAGCGATTCTGTATTCCATAGAATAAGAGTTTTCCTATAAGCGAAGCGAAGTGCCTCGGTAATGTTCACCGAGTGAAGCGAGGGGGGGATTTAAGGCGGGAGGAGGCACGAACCAAGCATCCATCTCTTCCGTGGCAGCGGCACTGTCGTGTCTGTGTAGGGCGTTTACACGCTTCCTTAGCCCGACAAATAATTGTTAGAAAACAACATTTGCGGGTCTGAAAAAATATGCGAGGTACAAGTGGCTGAATCGAGAATCGAACCCGAGTCTTTCGCTTTCCGGGCAACTGCTCTTACCACTGAGCTATTCAGACCTTGCACCTTACGCCACTCTAACACAGTACATCTCTATAACCTCTTTCCGCGCGTGGGCATCTTCCATTTCATGTAGAGTGTATGACTTAGCTCAGAGAAGCATTTTATTTACTGAGTATTTTTATATTCCGCGAGTGTGAGTGTCCGCAATTATCGTTAATTTCGCCGAGAAGCGAAAACCACGTGCGTGCGAGCGAAAAGTGAAGTGCCGCGACGCGTGTGCTCCGCGAGTTTGGTTAGGGTGCCCTCGACCTGGGGCTCTGTGCCACAGTGACGTGCAGTGGTGTGGTGAGTGTGCGGTGCGCGGGTGTGGTGCGTGTGTGCGGTGTGTCTCGGTGTGGCGGTACGTCGTTACACCTGTTGCTGTCACCGCGTGCCGCCATCCCGCGTCACGCTGCCGCGGGTGACCGACATATATCGTGTGTAGGTTAGCCCGCCACGTGCCGCCCTCGGGCTCCGCGCGCGGGGTTCCACACTCACTGCGCGTCTAAATTTTATTATTTGTTAATTTATTATTTATTCATATAGTTATGGCGCAGAGTCCCATCGAAATTGTGCTTGCGGTCCCCCTGGAGGAGCGCGTGCGTTGCGCGAGATGTTGGGGAAGCGAGGACCGTAATGTCAGGTCGAGGGGTGATTTCTGCGACGCGCAACACTTATCTAGACATTTGGGAAAATTTCATCCGGGGGACACTATAGCGTATGTGTGCTCCGTATGCAATTTTAGGGGGACAGGCGCAGTCACCTACAGACGTGTAAAAGATCATTTTGAGAAGGAGCACGTCCCCCGGACAGAGGTTGCGTGTCGCGGTACCCGCGGAGCACAGAGAACTATTTCTAATAACGGTGGGCTTTCAGGTGTGCAGACCCTGGCCTCTGCAGCCGCCCCATCTGCATCGGCGTCAGCTGGAGCATCGTCGTCGGAGCGAAGTCGTACATCCTCGCGGCAACTCACGTCACACTCCACGGTCATAACGTCCACCGACACACCACCTGCAACATCATCTGCAGGAGCAACATCCTCCCGAACATCCGGAGCAGCAGGAGAGTCCCCCTCATACGCGGCCGTCACAGCAGCGGGGCCAGCGACACGTCCACCATCTTCGTCGCTGGCCACAACATCAACAAGTGCGGCCATCTTAGGATCGGCCGCCATGACGGCCGCCATATTGAGCACCGCCCGAGGGACGTCAGCCGCCGCTATGGCGCATCCACAGGGAAATGGCGGATCCCTGACCAAAAATGGCGCGGCCAATAGGAGAAGCCCGTCTTATGTCGCATCCATAGGGGCGCACAAAAGCCCCCGCAGACCATCCAGCAGGGGCGAAACAACATCCAGGAGGGCCGCAGGGGTCCCGCCAACCACCACCAGCCAGGCGGGGCCCATAAATTCAAGAAATTTGCGGCGTTCCACGAGTGTGCCCCTCGTGAAGAGCGGCGCGTCTAGGCCGGCACGTGCGCCCCCCAGGAGGTCTCCGGCCGCCGAATCTCCATCCTTCGGCGGTCTGGGGGCGCAAGGAGGAATACGCCCGAGAGGACCCCCCGACGACATCCAGCGGGGGTCCTTATACCAGAAGCCGAACTCGGGCGTCTAGCGTGCCGGTCGAGAAGTGCGCACCACAGACGGGTCCCCTGGCCCGGACATTGGCCAGGGGTGTACCGCGGGGGCCCCCAACATCAGGGAGGACAACCCAAGGGGCCCTGCCGGCGATAACATCCCCAGCCGGCACCGCGGTATGCAATCTAAGTGCCGCGCTGACGCTGCAGGCTTCTGGGGGGGCGCGGGGTTTGGTGAGGACACCAACCCCGCAACGTGGGACCCCGCCCCCCCCCCAGGTGACTCCCGCCACGTCTTCCATCTGCGGCATGTGTGCGGGAGTCATAGATTTAACAACACCGCCATCGTTGCCTGCGGCGTCCGGATCCGCCACATTGACCACCCGCACGGTGACCACAACGACATGCGGGTCCCCCGTGATGTCCACGGGGTATTCCGCGGGGAGGGTCACTCCATCACGACCCTCCCCCCTCCCTACCATCCCGGAGGTGTCACCGCGCGAGGTGGTCAATAGGATGCGCCTCGAGACAACTCCCACAACATCCAGAGCGGCGGCAACCAGGAGCGGCGCTACCTTCACCACCATCGGAGGACGAGGGGGACTCAGGTGGGCCGTGGAGGAGGCACGTGGGCAGAAGAGCAAAGAGACGGTGGAGCGGCAGCTCCAGCGAGGGTGACAGTCCGGCGCCGGTGGGGCTGCGGCGGACGCCCGGTCACCCGCCGTCGCTGGATTTCTCTACCAATGCGCTGCGCATGCGCGAGAAAGCGTCCCCGAGAACAACACTGCACCCGCCGCGAACGTCGGCGAATTTTAATTCTTTATTACAAGCGACGCGACCATGTTTGGTCGTCCTGGAGCGCACATTGGTCCGCTCTATTCGTGGGGCCGTTGCGGACATTCCACCTTCCGGGACCAGCGTGGAGGGAGCACCAGGTGAGCGTGCTGAAGCCAGCATCGCGGGACATCCGAGTGCCCAGGTAGATGTCCGTGGGGTGATGGGTCGTCGGCGGGTCGCGCCCGTACCCGGCGGCCCCGGAGCGAACGGTGAGGCACCGCCAGTCTCTAAAGGCGGGGGCGGTGATCACCCCCGTGTCCCGCGGCGTGCTAGCCTCCCGCCTGGCTTGCCGTCCGGTGGCCAACCGTCCTCTGCTGTTGTCACAAGGCAGCACAGGCGGCAACGAGTGGCTGCTCGTGACGCGCTGGTCGGGCGTGCGGAAGCCGTCGCCTCGATTGCGGACCTGGAGGAGTTGGCGGCTGCTGTCGCCAATTTCTTCGGGGAGGATGCAGCGAGAGCGGTCGGCGGGGATGCTTCTCGCGCCCGTGACCGCCCAGATCGGTCGCGTGGGGCGCGAGCGTGTCGGGGTGAGGGCGATTGCAGACCTGGAGGAGTTGGCGGCTGCTGTCGCCAACTTCTTCGGGGAGGATGCAGCGAGAGCGGTCGGCGGGGATGCTCCCCGCGCCCGTGACCGCCCAGATCAGTCGCGTGGGGCGCGAGCGTGTCGGGGTGAGGGGAGAGTGCCAGCGCGAGACGGCGACAGGAGAGGGCACCGGCCGGTCCTCAGCAGTCGGGAGAAGGACGCGGGGGCTGGGTGCGCGAAGCTACGCGTCTTCAGGCTCTGTACAGGGCAAACCGTCGCAAGGCTGTCCGAGAAGTGCTGCAGGGGCCAACTGAATCGTGCCAAGTGCCGAAACAGAGGGTTCAGGCGTACTTCGAAAGGCTATACTGCGGCGGGGAACACCTGGACGAACCGGGCGCGTTGGTGGAGCGTGCTGACCCCTTGGCCGATGCAGAGGAGTCCGCACTCTTGGATCCCTTCACGGAGCTGGAGGTGGGCCGTCGGCTCCGGCGTATGACGAACTCTGCGCCGGGTCCCGACGGTGTCACTTACCGCGATCTTCGTGGGGCGGATCCGGGAGTGCGGCTTCTCACCGCGGTGTTTAACGCGTGTTATCGGCTCGAGGCAGTCCCAACGTCCTGGAAGACCTCCAACACAGTATTGGTGTACAAGAAAGGTGACCGGGAAGTATTAGACAACTGGCGTCCTCTCGCGCTGGGGGACACTGCCCCCAAACTTTTCGCGGCGCTCGTTGCCGATCGTCTGACCGATTGGGCGGTCAATAACAACAAGCTCAGTCCGGCTCAGAAGGGATTCCTGCGGGACGAAGGTTGCTTTGAGCATAATTTTGTCTTGCAGGAGGTCCTGACTGACGCGCGGAGGACTAGGCGGCAGGCGGTCGTCGCGTGGCTGGACCTTTCCAATGCGTTTGGCTCGGTCCCGCACGCGGTGATCCGCCGCGCTCTCGTTCGCTCCGGGGTGCCGGGGGGCATCGTTCGTACATGGCAGTCCATGTATGAGGGATGCACCACGCGGGTGCGCGCCGCCGACGGATTCACCGCTCCCATCCCTGTTCGCTCGGGGGTACGACAAGGTTGTCCGCTGAGTCCGATAGTATTTGACCTTGCTATCGACTCGGTACTGCGTGCAGTCACCGACGTCGATGCGGGGTTCGATCTATTGGGCTCACGCTTTAGTATTTTAGCGTACGCGGACGACATTGCACTTGTTGCCGATACGCCTGAGGGAATGCAGCGGCTTCTTGCTGCTGCAGAGGACGGAGCATCGTCGGTGGGACTGCGGTTCAACCCTGCTAAATGTGCCACCCTGCACATCGGTGCGGGAGCAGGTAGCAGGGTCCTACCGACGACCTTCGAAATCCAGGGACAGCCCGTTCATCCCCTGGCAAACGGTGAGCCGTATCACCACCTTGGTGTCCCGACGGGTTGCTCGGTCGACCAAACGCCATTCGCCACTATCGGGGGCCTCCTCGAGGATCTTCGTGCGGTTGACCGATCCCTCCTTGCTCCGTGGCAGAAACTGGAGGTAGTGGCAACCAACATCTTGCCGCGTATGGACTTTCTGCTGCGGGGGGCCACAGTGGAGAAGCGTCCGTTAAAGGCGGCGGACTTAGAGATCCGCCGCAAAGCCAAGGCGTGGCTCAACCTCCCGCAGAGAGCCAGCGCGGAGGTGGTCTACCTCCCCCCGAAACGTGGGGGTTGTGGACTACTTCCGCTAGCTGACCTCGCGGACGTCCTGTCCGTCGCGCACGTCTTCCGTATGCTTACGGCTGGCGACGAGACGGTCAGGGCGCTCGCGTGGGCGTCTCTGCGGGGAGTTGTGGCCAGGCGGATTGGCCGTCCTCCGACCAACGAGGACGTGGCGGCCTTCCTCTCCGGTTCGCAGGAAGGAAGGTTGCGTGATGGGGGGGAGCGCTCCCTGTGGTCGACGGCGAGGAATTCCGCGCGGAGGCAGTCCGAAAGGTTGTCCCTTCGGTGGGAATGGTGTGAGGCGACCGAGAAACTCCTTGTCGGGTGCCGACATCCCGGAGGCGACACGGTCAGGGTGCCACCTGGTGCTCGTAACCAGGTGGTTACTCGTATGCGCTCAGCGGTGGCAGCTTTTTACGCGGGCACGCTTTTGCGTAAGCCGGACCAGGGGAAGGTGTTCGAGGTGTCGTCGCGGGCGAGTGTAAGTAATCACTTTGTTCGCGGCGGCAGCTTCACTCGCTTCGCCGACTGGCGATTTATCCACCGTGCCAGACTGGATGTCCTCCCTCTCAACGGTGCACGCCGTTGGGGGGAGGCAGACCGAAGGTGTCGGCGTTGCGGTGCGGCAGCCGAGACCCTTCCCCATGTCATCGGTCATTGCGGGGTTCACTCTGCCGCCATTCAGCTGAGACATGACGCCGTGTTGCACCGCCTCTGGAAGGCTTGCCGTATGCCGGGGGAGAAACGGGTAAACCAGCGGGTCGAGGGCATTGAGGGCGAACTTGGGGAGCTACGACCTGATCTTGTGATCAGGCACGAGCGCTCCAAGTGTGTCGTTATCTGCGACGTGACGATCCCCTTTGAAAACCGCTGGGAATCTTTCGATGAAGCTAGGGCGAGGAAAGTTGCCAAGTACTCGCCCTTGGCTGAGGAACTCCAGCGGCGGGGATATCGCGTCGTAGTGACGGCCTTCGTCGTTGGTGCCCTTGGCTCGTGGGATCCGAGAAATGAGGCGGTGTTGAGAGTGCTTAGGATTGGCAACGCCTACGCCTCGATGATGCGCCGACTTATGGTCTCGGATGCCATTCGCTGGTCCAGGGACATCTATGTGGAGCATGTGTCTGGCGTGCGCCAGTACGCCGCTCCCTCCCGCCCCTCGGCTGATGGGGTGCTCGCGACGCCTCCTCGCGCGATTCGCCGGCGTTGGCCCACCAATGCGTAGGTGCGGCACTTCCATAGCGGCCAGTACTTTTTTGTATTTTCGTTGCGAGTATGTATGTCGAGTAAATTATTGCGTGCGATGTCTTGCCCACTTCTATTTATTTATTTACTCGCTGCGGCGAGGGAGCAGGGGATTAGTCCCCCCTGCTCCATGTTTATTGTATAACCCTTTTTATATTTTATTGCATGTTGTGTGGGCCTGTCTGTTTCGAGTGTGAGAGTCGCGTATTAATAATATTGTATTTTATCCGGGTATGAGTGCGTCGCGATTTACTTAGTTACGTTTTATATTCTCTCTTAGCCGCGTGCGTGCCTCCGGGTCTTTTTATCCATGACCTTCTATCTGTGATTGGCCCGGGGGCAATTTGCTGTGATTTTGATGTACAGTTCCCCGGTCATTCAGCCGGGGCAATCTATCTAT
>NW_021853663.1:9667-17681 GCF_003651465.1 Formica exsecta | reverse complement strand
CGCCCGTGACCACCCAGATCGGTCGCGTGGGGCGCGAGCGTGTCGGGGTGAGGGGGGAGTGCCAGCGCCAGACGGCGACAGGAGAGGGCCGGCACCGGCCGGTTCTCAGCAGTCGGGAGAAGGACGCGGAGGCTGGGTGCGCGAAGCTACGCGTCTCCAGGCTCTGTACAGGGCGAACCGACGCAAGGCTGTCCGAGAAGTGCTGCAGGGGCCAACTGAATCGTGCCAAGTGCCGAAACAGAGGGTTCAGGCGTACTTCGAAAGGCTATACTGCGGCGGGGAACACCTGGACGAACCGGGCGCGTTGGTGGAGCGTGCTGACCCCTTGGCCGATGCAGAGGAGTCCGCACTCTTGGATCCCTTCACGGAGCTGGAGGTGGGCCGTCGGCTCCGGCGTATGACGAACTCTGCGCCGGGTCCCGACGGTGTCACTTACCGCGATCTTCGTGGGGCGGATCCGGGAGTGCGGCTCCTCATCGCGATGTTCAACGCGTGTTATCGGCTCGAGGCAGTCCCAGCGTCCTGGAAGACCTCCAACACCGTATTGGTGTATAAGAAAGGCGACCGGGAAATCTTAGATAACTGGCGTTCTCTCGCGCTGGGGGACACTACCCCCAAACTTTTTGCGGCGCTCGTTGCCGATCGTCTGACCGATTGGGCGGTCAATAACAACAAGCTCAGTCCGGCTCAGAAGGGATTCCTGCGAAACAAAGGTTGCTTTGAGCACAATTTTGTTTTGCAGGAAATCCTGACTGACGCGCGAAGGACTAGGCGGCAGGCGGTTGTCGCGTGGCTGGACCTTTCCAACGCGTTTGGCTCGGTCCCGCACGCGGTGATCCGCCGCGCTCTCGTTCGCTCCGGGGTGCCGGGGGGCATCGTTCGTACATGGCAGTCCATGTATGAGGGATGCACCACGCGGGTGCGCGCCGCCGACGGATTCACCGCTCCCATCCCTGTTCGCTCGGGGGTACGACAAGGTTGTCCGCTGAGTCCGATAGTATTTGACCTTGCTATCGACTCGGTACTGCGTGCAGTCACCGACGTCGATGCGGGGTTCGATCTATTGGGCTCACGCTTTAGTATTTTAGCGTACGCGGACGACATTGCACTTGTCGCTGATACGCCTGAGGGAATGCAGCACGGCAGGCGGTCGTCGCGTGGCTGGACCTTTCCAATGCGTTTGGCTCGGTCCCGCACGCGGTGATCCGCCGCGCTCTCGTTCGCTCCGGGGTGCCGGGAAGCATCGTTCGTACATGGCAGTCCATTTATGAGGGATGCACCACGCGGGTGCGCGCCACCGACGGATTCACCGCTCCCATCCCTGTTCGCTCGGGGGTACGACAAGGTTGTCCGCTGAGTCCGATAGTTGACCTCGCAAGGTTGTCCGCTGAGTCCGATAGTATTTGACCTTGCTATCGACTCGGTACTGCGTGCAGTCACCGACGTCGATGCGGGGTTCGATCTATTGGGCTCACGCTTTAGTATTTTAGCGTACGCGGACGACATTGCACTTGTTGCCGATACGCCTGAGGGAATGCAGCGGCTTCTTGCTGCTGCAGAGGACGGAGCATCGTCGGTGGGACTGCGGTTCAACCCTGCTAAATGTGCCACCCTGCACATTGGTGCGGGAGCAGGCAGCAGGATCCTACCGACGACCTTCGAAATCCAGGGACAGCCCGTTCATCCCCTGGCAAACGGTGAGCCGTATCACCACCTTGGTATCCCGACGGGTTGCTCGGTCGACCAAGCACCATTCGCTACTATCGGGGGCCTCTTCGAGGATTTTCGTGCGGTTGACCGATCCCTCCTTGCTCCGTGGCAGAAACTGGAGGTAGTGGCAACCAACATCTTGCCGCGTATGGATTTTCTGCTGCGGGGGCCACAGTGGGGAAGCGTCCGTTAAAGGCGGCGGACTTAGAGATCCGCCGCAAAGCCAAGGCGTGGCTCAACCTTCCGCAGAGAGCCAGCGCGGAAGTGGTCTACCTCCCCCCGAAACGTGGGGGTTGTGAACTACTTCCGCTAGCTGATCTCGCGGACGTCCTGTCCGTCGCGCACGTCTTCCGTATGCTTACGGCTGGCGACGAGACGGTCAGGGTGCCCGCGTGGGCGTCTCTGCGGGGAGTTGTGGCCAGGCGGATTGGCCGTCCTCCGACCAACGAGGACGTGGCGGCCTTCCTCTCCGGTTCGCAGGAAGGAAGGTTGCGTGATGGGGGGGAGCGCTCCCTGTGGTCGACGGCGAGGAATGCCGCGCGGAGGCAGTCCGAAAGGTTGTCCCTTCGGTGGGAATGGTGTGAGGCGACCGAGAAACTCCTTGTCGGGTGCCGACATCCCGGAGGCGACACGGTCAAGGTGCCACCTGGTGCTCGTAACCAGGTGGTCACTCGTCTGCGCTCAGCGGTGACGGCTTTTTACGCGGGGACGCTGTTGCATAAGTATGACCAAGGGAAGGTGTTCGAGGTGTCGTCGCGGGCGGGTGTTAACAATCACTATGTTCGCGGCGGCAGCTTCACTCGCTTCGCCGACTGGCGTTTTATCCATCGTGCCAGATTGGACGTCCTCCCTCTCAACGGTGCACGCCGTTGGGGGGAGGCGGACCGGAGGTGTCGGCGTTGCGGTGCGGCAGCCGAGACCCTTCCCCATGTCATCGGTCATTGTGGGGTTCACTCAGCTGCCATTCAGCTGAGACATGACGCCGTGTTGCACCGCCTCTGGAAGGCTTGCCGGGAGAGAAGCGGGTAAACCAGCGGGTCGAAGGCATTGAGGGCGAACTTGGGGAGATACGACCTGATCTTGTGATCAGGCACGAGCGCTCCAAGTGTGTCGTTATCTGCGACGTGACGATCCCCTTTGAAAACCGCTGGGAATCTTTCGATGAAGCTAGGGCGAGGAAAGTTGCCAAGTACTCGCCCTTGGCTGAGGAACTCCAGCGGCGGGGATATCGCGTCGTAGTGACGGCCTTCGTCGTTGGTGCCCTTGGCTCGTGGGATCCGAGAAATGAGGCGGTGTTGAGAGTGCTTAGGATTGGCAACACCTACGCCTCGATGATGCGCCGACTTATGGTCTCGGATACCATTCGCTGGTCCAGGGACATCTATGTGGAGCATGTGTCTGGCGTGCGCCAGTACGCCGCTCCCTCCCGCCCCTCGGCTGATGGGGTGCTCGCGACGCCTCCTCGCGCGATTCGCCGGCGTTGGCCCACCAATCCGTAGGTGCGGCACTTCGACAGCGACGCTTTTATTGTATTTTCTCGTTTCGAGTATGTATGTCGTGTAAATTATTGCGTGCGATGTCTTGCCCACTTATATTTATTTATTTACTCGCAGCGGCGAGAGAGCAGGGAATTAGTCCCCCCTGCTCTGTTTTATTGTATTAACCTGTTTATATTTTTATATTTTATTGCATGTTGTGAGGGCCTGTCTGTTACGAGTGTGTATGTCGCGTATTTATAATATTGTATTTTATTCGAGTATGAGTGCGTCGCGATTTACTTATTTACGTTTTAATATATTCTCGTTAGAGCGCCCCCGGGTCTTTTTATCCATGACCTCTTATCTGTGATTGGCCCGGGGGCGAATAGCTGTGATATTGATATACATTGCCCCGGTCAGTCAGCCGGGGCAATTTATCTATCAGACGTTTTATATCCGTGACCTGGGGGAGGCTAGTGCTCCCCCCAGCGCGTTAGTTTTTAGGCCCACTGGCGGGAGGGGCTATTGTCTCCCGCCCATAGTTTTAACATTTTTGCGCGCGGCAAAGTGCCGATTTTAATTATATATGCACCCCGGGGAGGTACTGTCTCCCCGGGGAACATTCCCTGGGAAATAAACGGCATTTTATTAGTTATGTTTACGATGCTCTCCTTGCAGTCGTTAAAAGCTCGAAGCGATTCTGTGTTCCATAGAATAGGAGTTTTGTCGTTTTTCACGGATTCCTTGAGATAAGCGTTCAGAGAAGCTTGTAACTGGACAGCGTGCTGAATACACCCTCGATAGTAGTTCAACATGCCCAAAAATCGACGGAGTTGAGCAACGGTTTCGGGCCTTGGAAAGTCGAGAATCGCCTGTATTCGATCTTGCGGCGGCTTGTACCCGTCTGGGTTGATGAGATAGCCGAGAAACTGAACTTCGTTTTTTCCGAGGACACTTTTCGATGTGTTGATCGTGAGCCCGTGTTCTTGTAATCTTGAAAAAACTGCGCGCAGGTGTGTTTCATGTTCGTCGAGTGAGTTCGACATGATGAGAATGTCGTCGATGTATATGTAAATGAACGGTAAGTCGCGTAAAATGGAGTCGACGTAACGTTGACAGGTTTGAGTGGCATTTCGCAAGCCAAATGGCATGACGACGTATTTATACAAACCGAACGGTGTGGTGATCGCTGTTTTTTGAATGTCCTCAGGAGCCATGGGGATCTGATGATAGGTCCTCGTGAGGTCGAGCGTAGAGAAAATCGTTGAGGAGTGTAGTCGTTCGAATAGATCTTGGATGAAAGGCATAGAATATTTGTCGGGAATTGTTTGTGCATTCAACTTACGATAATCTCCGCACATTCGCCATCCATTTGATTTCTTTGGAACCAGATGAATCGGACTGGCCCATGGACTACTTGACGGCCTGATGATTCCGTTGTCGAGAAGAAATTGAATTTCGGCCTTAGCGATCGCGTATTTTTCACCTGACAACTTTCGAGGTCTTTTGGCGGTCGGCTGTCCCGTGGTGAGAATGCGATATGAAACGGGGCAGCATGCGTCGGCTTGCCTGACCTTGTGCTCCTGTGTGATGCTGACGTATTCGTTGAGAATTCCATTGAAGTCAAGATTGGAGTGAATGGTTGAAATTCCGCATACGTGTGCTGGTAAAATTTCGCCTCGTGTCGTGAGAGATGTGGTGTTATCGATGAGACGTTTATTCTTGAGGTCGATAAACAGGTCATAATGGACTAGAAAATCGGCTCCAATGATAGCTGATGTGACATTGGCGACGATGAAAACCAATTTGAAAGCACGTCGTAGATCGAGATCTAGCTGAAGAATCTTATCGCCGTATGTTTTGATCGGTGTGTCGTTTGCTGCATATAATTTTGATGTACTGACCGTATTTGGTGAAAAAACAAGCCTCCTCGGGAGAACGGAGACGATGGATCCGGAATCGATCAGGAATTTTATATTCGTCGATCGATCGAAGATGTGGAGGCGGAGTTCGCGAGGTTGGAGGTCAATGTCGTTGTTGTTGCCGTCGCAGACCGCCTGTACAAACGACGGCGAGCTTAGTTTCCCTGGTTCTGTGGAACGAAACTGCAGGGTTTTGTACAGCGTTGAGCTTCTACACCGAATCGATGATGGTAATAGCACACTCCGGAGCGCACCGGGGTTGACGAGCGAGTTTGGCTTCTTGACCGAGAGCGAGATCGGTTATTCTCACTTTGCGCGTTGAACTGAAGCTCTGAGAATTTTTTTGTGGTTGTTTCGATGAAGGCAGTGAGCACTCTTTGTAAATCGTCCATCCTCTTCTCAAGTTTGAACACCGCCGAGGCATCGTTGTTGCTTTTGGAGGTTTTTTGCACCGCCATGACGCTGGAATGAGAGATTGTGTCCAACACACGGTCGGCTATTTCGGCGAGGCCATTGAGGTCGATGCCCTCTAAAGCGACGAGTATAGAGCGGATTTGAGCAGGCATCCCGAGAATCTGAAACTCGTTGAATTATTGCATTTTTTAAACATGCGTACTTGCCTGTGTTTGGTGGGTTGTACCGGATGTCCGAGATTTTTTTTAGCGTGGCGGAATCGAGCGCTTTCAGCGTTGTACTGTATTTGGTTGCGTCGCTTGTGATGCGACACGCTTGAAATTCGGCTTCGATGAGGAGAAACCATAGATCCGGTGTGTCTCTCATGAACGGTTGCAGCTGTGGTTTTTGAATCGCCGAGATAAAATTTTCATCGAGAATGCTGAATGACGGATTCGCGTTTGCATCGGCAGCGGCGTAGAAATTGATGAGAGTTGGATCGTTGTTGCTTGAAGACTCTTGGGTCTCTGCCTTATGTGGCGAGAATGATGCGGATGACGACTCTTCATTTCTGGAATTTTTTTGCGGAGTGCGTTTCGTGGTCATGGCGTCGAGAGAAAAGAAGAAGGAAAAAAAACTCGTTGCGCGAGACGCGTGTCGTGTAAACGAATATGGCGAACGCCGAGTAAAACGACACAAGGTCGAGACACGCGAGAATTATCGCTACTTAAATCACGTCGGGGTCACCAATCACGTAGCCGCCGATTTGCTACATGGGATAGAACGTACACGGGAAGACAAAATACTATGTATAAATATATCTTTATTATCACAGTCCGTAAATCAATAAACAAGTAATACAGAATCGTGTTTGCTAACGCCGGAAGAAAACGCGCGAACAGATCTCGTCGATCGCTAAGGAAGAACATGAGAGAGAAAATTTAGCTAGATGAGAAACTCGAATTGTATTCCGAGTCGATGTACCATGTCGGTACTGAAGGCGCCACAGCTGTGGCAGTGGTCTCGATAGGTAAGGCTGACCGTTAGTCACGAACGAGTTGATGTTGAGAGAGGATGAGTTTTTTGGAATATGTGTCGAATCGCATACACGAGTCGCCACACTACCGCGATGCCAGCGCCATCAGACGCTTCTGATATCTCACTATTAAATTCTGCGTAACTCAAAAGTATATTCTGAGAATATACGAGAATATACAAAAAATAATATATTGTAAGAGATATTATAAGTATATTCTAAAAATATACGAGAAAATATACAAGAAATAATATACTGTAAACTGTAAGAGATATTATAAGTATATCTTGAGAATATACGAAAAATAATATACTGTAAGAAATGTTATAGGAATGTTCTCAGTATATTACATATATAACGTATATTCACAGTATCAGTACAGAATATTCGAATGATATCATGTACTGTTAGGGTTGTTATGTCCGCGGATCGATATTTATTAATCTCGAAGCGCGCACGACACAACCGGTACTCGCGTACCACGATGTAAATAAAGAATACTCTTTATAAAGAACAAAAGGAACTTTAATAATGATAAATGCAGAACTTAATAAACATAGAACACAGAACGAGTAAAAACGGTAATCGTAATAACGAATTCCTAACAGCACATGTAGATACTGAGAATGTTCGAAGTATATCGCAAAAATATATTGCGTATATTCTCAGAACATTCGAAATACGTACTATGACGTACTGAGTACCCTGCCGAAAATGGTCGATTAAAACGGATTAAAAAAAATGTAATCCAAATCGATCGGGATTTCTGCACCAAAAATGTGATATTAAAACCGATTGAAAATAGTCAAATCGAATTTAGTACGCTTCAGGCGAGTTAATGTTGGGTGATATACATCCACCTCAATCCGAAATTATATGATTTCATAAGTTGTAATTAAACCTGTTTTATTGCAATTGAATTGGAATTTACCATAGTCAATCCATACGTAAAAATAATCCCTACTAATAAAAAATTCCAACATTTCGCAGATGAAAAGTAAATCGATTTTATGTAATGTCAAGTCGAATTTGCTGTTATTATGAGTCACACTCAATTTCTGCATGGTGTTTCTGCAATTGAAACGGACTCAGTTGTTAGAAACAAATATACGATTTCTCCGCAGGGGGTTCGGCTTATATCCCCGCTTGACCGTTTTCTACTTCCAGGTTGGCTCGCTCGACCTTCGCCGCCTAGCGGCGCCGCCCGGAACTACGCGCGGACGCGCGAGCGCGTGGGCCGCCAAGTTACGGGTCGCGCTACTGTATCGCGGATTGTGCTTAATGTGACGACCTACGGCAGCCACAATATCCATTCGATTATTCGTGTTTATTTGGATTGACAACAATATGGATTAGAATGTAATGATTTCAGACTGGAAATAATCCGCGAAAGCGGTATTAAAACCGATTATAGTCCGTTCGGAATTAAAATCGATTACTTTTTAATCCGGGCGCGGATTGAACCGATTAAAACC
>NW_021853663.1:4519-5920 GCF_003651465.1 Formica exsecta | reverse complement strand
TTGCGTACATAGCGATCTTAGCTCTGTGTGCTGAGAAGCGTTGTTCCTCAATTTCCTTTATGTGTTATGAAAGCTTTTGGTATATCTCACTTACAGATCTCAATTATTTGTCGGGCTGAGGAAGTGTGTAAACGCCCTACACAGACACGACAGTGCCGCCACCACGGAAGAGATGGATGCTTGGTTCGTGCCTCCTCCCGCCTTAAATCCCCCCCTCGCTTCACTCGTACGCAGTCCGGGGCGCGCCCCGCCCTACACAGACACGACAGTGCCGCTGCCACGGAAGAGATGGATGCTTGGTTCGTGCCTCCTCCCGCCTTAAATCCCCGCTTCACTCGCACTCATTTTGGATGCACAAGTTCGTAGCTTTATAAAGCAATGTGTGTCACATAATTCTCAGTTTGGATGTGAGAAATGTACAGTAGAAGGTGAGTGGTTTCATAATAGGATTATATTTGAAAATGTGAAGTGTGAGTTGCGAACAGATGAAAGTTTTAGAAGAAGAGAAAATCTAAGTCATCATAATGGCAATTCTTCTCTAAAAAGAATTAATACTGGAATGGTATCCCAATTTCGATTAGATCTTTTGCACCTTGTATATTCACGAGTTTTTAAACGGTTTTTATCTTTTTTAATTGAAAAACGAACCCACTGCAGACTTCCAAGAGACACTGTAATGAGGATGGCGCGTGGATCTTTTTTTCCGTTTTCCCGTTTTTGTCAACGACCCTTCCGCATCTCCCGTTCGGCGAATTAGCTCCTGTTCGTCGCCGCAATTTACACCCGCGCGACGGAGAGAACGAGTCGGCGGCCGCGTTTATCGCTCAGCCGCGAGACGGTAGGAAAAGTCGTCGCAATATATATACATGTGAGTATAAAAATTTTACGCAGAATCTTAGAGATAGACAATCTTGATCATGTTATATGCATTCGAAATTAAAATTACACAAAAAAATGAAAATAAATAAACATATAAACATATTAAATAACGTAATAAACGTATTAAACATTTCATTTACATATGTAGAAATATATATATAAGTATAAATTTTAAAATAAAGTAAAGTCTTTTTTAGAAATAAACAATATTGAACATGTTTTGTGCGCTTAAAACTAAAATTCGATAAAAAAAAGAAAATAACATGTATATATCTCTATACGCAAAACAATAAACTAGAGCGGACTTTATTTTTAAATAGAAAGTTTCCATCCATTCATTCTTGGTCTTCCATGTTTTGTTCCTTTTCTCTCCCCATACGTTCTTTGGCGTGGGCTAGCCATATTTTTATGGGAGCGGATATTTCCTCATCAATTGCATTTGGATGTAGTTTTCTTATTACACCTGAAAAAAGTAAAATATTTTTAGAAATTATTCATTTATTAATTTTAAAATAAATTTTA
>NW_021853663.1:0-4098 GCF_003651465.1 Formica exsecta | reverse complement strand
TTCTTTTCTACCAGGACTTATTGCCTCTTCTCCTCCTTCCTCCCGAACCTCTGCGCTCTCCTCTCCTGACGACGTTACTGATCCTACTCCTCCTTCTTCTCTTCCTCTCCCAATCTCTCTTTTCCATTGTCTTACCTCTCTCCTTAATCCTCTCACTTCCTCTATCACACTCTCTTTTCTTCACCGTCTTATCTCCCTCCTTATCCCTCTCATCCCTCTTATCCCTCACATCCTC
This sequence comes from Formica exsecta, assembly GCF_003651465.1. NCBI lineage: Eukaryota > Metazoa > Arthropoda > Insecta > Hymenoptera > Formicidae > Formica > Formica exsecta. The sequence goes on along the minus strand of NW_021853663.1, from coordinate 3,863 downwards.
CACTAGCTCCTTTATCCACTTCTCCATCTCTCCGCACTTCTCACCTTCCGACCGTTTTCTTTCCCACCTCTTCTCCTCACCCTGCTCTTCACTCACTCCACTTTCGTCGGCTCTCCTCTCTTGTCGCTCTCCCCTTTTCTTCTTTCTCCTTTCTCTGTTGTCCTTCTGCCTCCAATAGCCACTCTCTCTTCTCCTTTCTTACTTCTGGCCGCTCTTTTACCTTTCTTTACTTTTCCCTAACTGCGTACTCCACCCCTACTACCCGTTTCGGTTTCGATTTTCCATTGATTCCCCATGTGCTCGATTCCTTTCATACTTCCGGCGCCACTTCTCGGATCTTCCCCCTCAACTCTTATTCTTCGCCATTACTGTGCCCTACCTTATCTGACTCTCCCTCTCTCTTATCGACCTCTCCTGTCTACCTGCCATTTTCCATCGCTTCTCTTAAACCCTCTCACTCTATCCCTCTTCTCTCTCTCTCTCTCTTTCTTTCTCCTCACCTCCAAACTGCCAACATCTTTGTATCTTTCCGTCTTCCACGTTCTTCCTTCCACCTTGCTCCCCTTACCACGCCACTTCCTCCTCTTCTGCTCTCATTATCCGCCTCTAATTCGTCTGACCTTTCTTTCGCCGTTCCTCTCTTTCCCCTTTGACTTCCGTTTCCATGTTCAACCGCCATGTGCTCGTTCCACTTCCTTTAATCTGCGCTATCTCATATCATGCATCTTCCCTCTCAGCTCTTTGTCACTTGTCCCGTTACCCTGCTGTGCCTTATCCGCTTCTACTCTCCTCCTTATCGGCCGTCTTTCCGTCGCTTCCCACGTGACTTTCGTCTTTTTTCTCTTTCCATCTTCTCTCTCTTTCCCCCATTTTCCTAACCTCCAAACCGCTCCAACCTTTGCATCCTTCCTCTATCCCGATCCTTCACTCCACATATCTCCCTTCATTCACCTTGATGCACCTCCTCTTGCTTCTCACTTTTGTCCCTTCCGATCTCTCTCACTTCTCCCTATCTCGTCTCGTCCTCCTCTTCCTCACGAGCACATTTTCTCCCTGTTCACGCTTTCCGGATAACCGGAAACGGAAGTCTCATATTCAGTAATAATATTGTTGGCGTAATCATATTCATTGATTTCCAAATAACTGCTAATAACAACAAAATGGTGAACTACCTTTAAATACAAAATGGCAGTTCTTACTGGAGAAGTTCCTGTGCAAGGTCACCGCTCGTCAATCACATCCGCTTAACACTATCCTCAAATCCTTACACCAACATCCTAATGAGGAAAGGCCATGTTTGGGGGCTCTGATTGATACATTTTTGTCGAAAAACCAACTCTTCGAACAAGTTGAACAGTTTCATCTTCCAGGAGTACCCTTACCTGGAATACTCTTACCTTGTCAGACACTTCAAACCGTCAATTAATATTAATTCTGGTTTCAGTATCAAAGACAGTAATAATGTTGAGAGCTCATTTATTACTCTGCTACGTCGGTTGACCTTCAATCTGTCACTTTACACTGATGGATCTAGAGTATGCGAGGACGACCTAGTCAAAGTTGGTTATACGGTTGCATCTCCTGAATCCAATCTTGTTATCAAAAAAGATATCAACAATTACTTCACAATCTTTGACGTCGAGGCTTCTGCCATTGAAGAAGCTGTAAAATACGCATTTGATAATAAAATATCTAAGATTCTTATCTTTTCAGACTCAATGTTCTCACTAATTTGCAGGCTCCTGTTCTGGCACAACTAATCTTATTCTCCGTATAAAGCATCTACTATTTCAATGCAAGAAGATTGATCTGACGATTCAACTAATGTGGATTCCCGGTCACACCGCTATTCCGGGTAACGAGCTTGCGGACTTCTTGGCTAAAAAATCCCTGTGCCTCCCTGATCCTTTCCTTATATGCAAATGCCATTACACTAACCTTTACTATAAATTTAAACAACTTACAAGAGATAAAGCCACTAACATTTTTCGTACTAAGAGTCTGTATAAAAAAGCGAGATACTTCAAAAAAATAGAAACTCTTCTGCCTCCCCCATGGTACTCTAGAATTAAAGAAGGTTTTACACGTCCAGTAATTACAATGATATCTACGTTTAAAACACATTACACAGCTGTAAACTCTCACCTGTTGGAGAAAAACATTGTATCTTCCCCCGATTACCCATGTGGCTACGTGACTCAAGATCTCAATCACATATTCTTTCAATGTCCATTATTCAACGACTTTTCAAACATACTTATTACTTCCTTACTTCAAACAAACCCGATAATCACGCTAGACATATCCACAATTGCCTTTTCCAAATGCAATAAAACTTGCCAAGTCTGTTCGAACAGATTTTGTCAAATGTCTGCTACAAGTTTTTGTCAGTAGAAAGACTGCAGATTGTATACAGAATCTGTTATATCAGATAATGATAGCAGAATGTCAGCAGAAATGTTACAAAATCTGCTGACATAATTTGATAGCAGATCACTAGCAGAAATTAAGTAGGATTTGCACACAATTATCATAGCAGATTGGCAGTAAAAACCGAGCAGAATTTGCGCAATGCAGTTTGATGTCAAATTGGCGGCAAAAACCGAGCAGGATCTGCGCAACGAAGTTTGATATCAGATTAGCGGCAGAAATCGAGCAGGATCTGCTAACATGGATTGACGTCAGATTGTCGGCAGAAACCAAGCAAGATTTGCACGCGCACAATCTGACGGCAAATTGGCAGCAGTAACCGAGCAAAATCTGCAGCTTTTAGCCATTCATATAATTTATTGAAATAGTATAGTTTATTCGTTTACCGCTATGCAGTGCACTATTCACTTTCTATACCAGCCCCACACAGAATAAAATATCGAATAGATACATAGTGAATATTTACATATCTATCTGATGTACATGTCTACTATGGATTAGATATCTAATAAATGAATAAAATATCTATATCTCTCGAATAACTAGCGAGAATATCTAATGGATGTGTACACATTATCCATATATCCATGTCCACCAAGAAGTTACCAAAGATATCTACTAGATAAACATATGTTATTCATATATCCATGTCTACCAAGTAGCTACCACAGATTTCCACTAGATATATACGTATTATCCATATATCTATGTCCATCAAGTAGCTACAGAAGGTATTCATCAGATATTCACATGTTATCCACATATGTCTACCAAGTAGCTACCAAAGATATCTACTAGATATATACGTGTTATCCATATATCCATGTCCATCAAGTAGCTACCAAAGATTATTCATTAGATATTCACATGTTATTCACATATCCATGTCCACCAAGAAGCTATCAAAGATGTGTATTAGAAATCTACATGCCCATGTCCATATCCAAAGAGAAACGTGAAGTCAAATAGAGATGTATACCCAAGCAAAACAAAAAATCACAATAATATCAAAATGACATCATAATGACATCATAAATTTTTTCTATATCTTTTCAGTAGTTTTATGTTTTTTTATAACATTACTATATTAAAAGAATACAAGATTATTTTACATGTACGACATAAGAACATGAAATTCTATCGGGAAGAGATAACCTCCAATTTACAAACAGTTTTTTCGTTATTAACTATGAAATGTGTGCACAAAATATTATGAAAATATATGCGAAAATGTATTTTTTATAATTATGATTTTTGTAATTTTATTTTAAAAGAATAAAAGAGATTACCTTGGATTGAAATCACATCTGCGATACGCAACAATCCGCCGGCATGAGACTAGAAAAGCGACAAGAGACTGATACTAGCGACACTATTGGAAGTTACGTTATTCAATATGGCGTGTATAGACATAACCGCTCCAATGGTTCAAT
>NW_021853662.1:439785-452309 GCF_003651465.1 Formica exsecta | reverse complement strand
AATTTTTGTCCTTTTTTGAAAAAAGATTTCTAGGCACTGAGGATAACATTATCACAATAACATTAGTTTTTGTGATTTCTTTTAAGAAATCATTTGCAGATATTGGACATCCTGTCATTCTAGATGCGCCCTGGATAGTTTTTAGATATACCATCCTATATATATGTATAATAAAATACATGCGCAAATTAACATACCATTTTATAAAAATTTTACACCTTTTTTGAATATGATGTTACAAAATATTATGTATGAATAGAACGTAAAATGTGCGTATACTTTAAAACTTCGAGGCAAATCAAATGGGTACCCCCATATCAGTGAAATATCGTCAAATTAATGTATTTAAATGCTACAAAAAAAAAGATCAATTATAACATATTTGACAAATTTGTAAAACCTGTTTATTAAAAGAAACCTATATATTAATAGAAAACTATATATTATAAGAAAACTCTATATATTATAAGAAAATTAAAATAAAAATTTTCCTCCTCGATGGTATCTCTACCTTAACGAAGGCATTTGCCGGGTGAGGAGGTTTGAGTACTCTAATGAACCTAAGAGCTATGCCGGCGGTAACATATAACGTTTACGAATAACGCAAGTTTAATCATTCTGAGACCGATTAATGATGTCATATATTCCGTCTTGGTTATTAGGAGTACTTGAATCATTTGATTAATCAATAAAATACTAGCAAGTAAGCATTTGATTGATTAATAGCAAAGAATCTTATGCTTTGAAGCCAAAAAGCGACAAAAACAGGAGATGTATTTTATATTAGTTATTTCTCTCAAAATCTATTTTTGGTCAAACATATATTCATGGTAAATTGGGTTTAATCGCTCTCAAAGCGATCAAATTTGCTTCATTCGAAAACGCTAATAGTTACCTGTAGAGTCACTCATGCCGGACAGGTCGAAGGGGAGGAGTCAGACTAAGAGAGATACCGTAATTATTATATATTTATTATATTAATATTTTCAAATAAAATGGAAGCAAAAGAGACAGTAATCGAGAGAATACAGAGAAATATGGGCTCTAAATATTTTTGTGCTTCTCTCGGGACTTAGAAATATCTTGATACGTGATACGACATACGAAATATCGAATTTTGAGAAACAGAAGAGATTTTTGGGCGCTAACTTTTTAAGAGAATAGAGAGAAAAATGAGCTCCAAATATTTTCTTACTCTCCTCGGGACTTAGAAATATCTTGATATGTGATAGGACATACGAAAAATCAAATTTTGAGGAACAGAAATCTATCCTACTATAATTTTCCTATAGTTTTGTTCGTAATCTTTTATTTTTTAAAGAGTTTTAATCGCTAGCAGCGTTAATTAATTTTTTCACGTTCATATGATCGCTCAATAATAGGTATATTATCAGGTTTTCACAAAATGTCCTACAAAAAAATCGAGATATCTCTTGCAATATTGGTTAAACAAAATTAAACGTTTCTTTTATATCTTGTGGGATGCTACCCCAAAAAGATCTACTTCTTCCAATACTAGAATATATTTTTATACAATATACCAAAGGTTGTGATTTCCGAAACACGATAGTCTATTTTATATATATATTATAATTATTATATTTTCCTATAGTTTTAATCTTGTTCTTTCGAATCCAAAGAAATTTTAATTATTAACAGCGTTAATTAATTTTTTCACATACACACCCATATTTATAAAATTATTTAGATATTAACTCTAGTTACCTGTTTTTTCAAAATCAAATAAATTAAAATTATACACACATACTTGATATTCGAACTGTCGAATGCGCGGCTCAGCCATGACAGCTTTTTATTGATATAAAGTAATACACAGCGCAGATCGAGATAATCAATCAGCATTGCGGAAAAAAAGCAACAATACTTGCGAGTATCGATTTAACATACCTTTTTTAAAAATGGATATATGTAAGCAAATTAATACTTGAATATGCTTTATCGTCTATCGATTTTAATCATTGTTCCTTATTTTAAATTTATTAAAATATATTAATACTCTCCATAGCATTTATCAATGCAACAAAATTAAATTTTCTTGAGCAGATTTTCCTAATTCCCAGTTTTTTCTATTTAATCGAATCTCTATAACGTCAAGCGCCAAAGTACTTTACAGTAATGCGCTTTCATGATATCAGCTGCTGGAAGGAATTCAGCTTAAGCAGTGCACTAGTGATCAAAAGAACTCAACTTTATTTTGCCTTTGTTCATATATATTGTGAAAATTTCGTTTACGTCGATCTTTCTACACGAGACTTCATATCGGAATTTAATTAATTAATTTTTAACATCAAATCTCGAAAAAGTAATAAACAGGATAATAAACTTGTAATATTTTTTTCCTAAATGCAATTTTCATATTTATATTGTTTTCAAAAATCCGAGAAATGATTTTTTACATGTCCTATTAAATTGTACAAAAATTTGAAATTGCATTTTATTATATCATATTTTGCAAAATTAAATTTGAAAATACATAAATACTTTTATCTACATATTGATTCCATCTAAATTCAATCCAATATTATTCGTAATGAAATCGACGCGAACATCTGTCATCGTCATGAGCGAAGGATTCATAATGAATTTGACTCAAGTGACAAACACCGAACGTGTTAAAGATAAATGACGCAGTCAATCACATTTTACATCCCATTTAATTGCGAATGTTCGTCTGGATTCCGGAAAGTCAGTGGTAAAGAACGCCCATCATCAAGAGAATGAAGATTAAGCGTTACAGGATCACTTGAGATTATTTGCAATTAAGCTTGCTTAAAGTATATTGAACATCAAGAAAAGTAAATTAAAATACACATAATTTAATGATGTAATATAGAAAAATTTTATTTATTGCATTAGATAAAAAATAATTTTATTAACTTCTGCTTCCGCGTACGCGCGCACGTGTACGTAAAATTTATTTTGTCAGCTTTAATAATGCCTACAACAAAGCGCTGCAAAAAATGTCTTTTATCTCAGTCATTAATTCATTATTCGACTTATTGTTAGATGGATTTAATTACCTTTATTGTCACCAGTTATAAAAGTCCTTAAGTGGGTAGCTCTCTGTAAACTACCGGCAGCTGATTTTCACCCCATCCAAGGGTAAGACAATTGCTGAAACGTCGCCCTTTCAGAAACGCTGACGCGATGCGCACTGCTGTGAAAACAGTACTGAAAGCGCTAAAAGAAACTTGCTTACGCTACACTATCTCCAGAACTTTACAATTGCTGGACAGAGTGCATTGCTGCTCGAGATTATTACGAGGAAAGAAATAGCATAAATTCTAGTCTTGTCTTGTAATAAAGCGCAAATTATATTTTCTCTACAAATATTATATTAGCAATGGGAGGAAAAAATTAAAGTCGGAACCACCGCAATTGATTAAAATAACTTTATTCTGCAAGCGTTTTAAAAATATATTATTTGAGAAACAAAAGTAAATTAATATAAATAAACAGTCGATAAAAAAAATATTAAGCTACCAAGAGATAATTAATATTTTTGCTTGTTGTATAAAATCCTAAAGAAATATTTATTCTTTCGTGAAAAACGACATGCGTATATATACCATGGCGGAAATTGTGCCGATAGACAGGAAACAAATTTTATTTATGCTCATGTAAAGAAGATAAGTCACCTAGGTAAATGTAGGAGTATATTGCGGCCCAGATTTCTCTCTTCTTTCTTACGACAAAGGTTGACTTTTACGTCGCCGACGGAGGTCGATATAGTTTAAGGTGATGACACAAAAATATATGATCCTAATGAAAGAGGTTTGAGGGAACCTAATCTTTTTATATAAAATGACGCGGCAGAAAGTTATTTTATATACGGATTACATATACATATATAAGTAGTTTAAAAGCTTGCATATATTTTAATATTGGTTATTATATAAATTTTGATACATATCTAAATATATCTATTATCAAAGGTCTTCTCTTTTTCTGCAATAAAGCTTTCTTTATATATTAATACTAAATTTAAGCATGCTTTTTTACATTTGCCTTAATCAGCGATTTTTAAAAAAGACGCTGATTCAGAGTAGGATTTACATTCTAATAATAGATTTCTTTAAAATTAATTGCGCGTCAATAATAATTAGATTTTTTTTTTAAATATAATCGATAGATCTCAGACAATGAGAGAGATATAATTAACTGTCGAGTATTAAAAAAAATATTTCGATAAATGTATCTCGGGTTCTTAGAAACCACGTCATCTAGAAAAACGAGCTCTTGCGTCAAGATTTATTATTTGATTCTGCGGCGCTGGAAGAGGACCGCGCAGAGACGAGTTTTACTTGACCACGAGATGAGATCATATTTTATAGAGATACGCACAGGATAAAATCCGCTTTCTTAGCCATCATCGGTGTATGTCAAGCGAAAGGATGAGAAACCTTATCACTTATATCGTAGTCTTCTACAATATGGCGCATATTTCAACGCTTTTGGTTTCTTACGAAATGTCAATTAAGATTATTATAATACGGGTTATATATTACAGCCGTAGTTTAAATTATAAAGTATCTTTGATAAACTTGCCAAGCATAATTTTAACGCCTAAATATACATGTGGTTAAAAATGAATTGATAATTGCAATATATACAATTTTATTAAAAATTTGCATATCAAGCTATTAGAGATAGTAGCTAATAATATACATATATTATCCTTAATTATAACACTTACAATTAGTGGGATAATCACCTGTACATGAACCATTTAATATCGCGCGCGGGGCACGATATTCGCTAATTTGCTGAAATTATTGCAGTCTAACTGAAACTATACTATGAAAGCTTTGTTATTGAGCTGTATATAAAGTGAATATGCAAAATCGCAATGTGAAATATTCGCCAAATTATTAAATTTATCGGAAAATTATAGATGTCACACAATATAAACAGAATACAAATGGAATTTAATAATCTATTAGAAAGTTATAAATGTCACAATGCAAAAAATACAAATAAAAATTAATAATTATGTTATACAATAATTACGCTATATAAAAAAGTACTTTATTACATATACTATTTTACTATTTTATATTTATTACATATATTTTTTTATAACTTTTTTTATCTTTCTGTTTATTGTAGAATTATATATTTTAATTAACGATCTTACAAGTCACACATTAATTCTGTATAGTTTTATCAATTAAATTATTGCAAAATAAGAATATGTAAAACACAGAAAGCGTACACTTAATAATGTTTTAAACAGAATTATTCTGATATATGCAAGCTTATGAAACTTTTGCTATAAAGATTCATTTATTGTAACGTTGAAAGGCAAGATATTTTACGAACACTTATAATTCAGTTTAATTGAGAAAGCAAATTAATATTTACAGCGAGACTACGCGAGAATAGCGAGATATCCCGCGAACGGATATAAGTGATAGATAGATATATCCTGTCAATCTTTTTTCTTATTTATTAAGCGTAGAGAGAGCATTCGCTCTATTACTCGACCTGGTAAAGGAAACCGCTCTATCTTGTGACCCTTCCTGAAGAGTGGCAGCAAAATGCGTTATCGCGTCATCGTAAAAGACATGTCGCACGATTCGCTGCCGTGCCGTGGAACTTCGATGTTGACAAAGTCTTAAGAAACCTTCTTTTTTTCCGAGCACTTTTCCCTCTGTCATAGCCACCGTCGTTCCGTCGTCGTTCCTCCGGAAATCCTCGTTATTGGTCGACGGAAGGATCTGACGCCAGCGAAACGAATAAAAGGGGTGAACAAAATCCGGATGGGATTTCCATCAGTTTGGGATCTTGTCTGATTTGAAAACAGCGAAGATAAGCAGAGGATATTTATTTCCAACTTACTTTATACGATGCAATGACCATAAACAGATCTTATTTTTAAAATATCATTTTAATTTGAAATGAAAGCGAAAAACCGAATCGTTTTATCCCGAAAATATCATCTTCTTCGAAGATATTAGGAGTAAAATTAATTACGCGATACACATTACTACATATATATTGTTTCTATCTTGCGTTGTTATAATATGCTGTTTAGTAATGGGTACGCGCCGTTTGGCCAATTAAATATTCAATCCAATTAGTTTGCATTACGTACAGGTCATATACTTGCGTAACTAATTTATGTGCATAGAAATTAATAATTTATTAACTATACAATTCAATCTTACTAGGCGTGAAATTGACGTTCGTTTAAAGTTGCAAGATTACCGTGTAAATAATCATCTGTGCATAATTCAATATTCTGATAATAAATCAGACAGACTATCTATTGCATGATAAAAGTAAGATATCAACGACTTGTAAAAATAATTGTAAGCATTATCCAGATTGCAAAACTATACATGTGAATTATTACGTATGGATTTGAAAAAAAAATCATTGCATGAGAAAAAGAAAACACATTTATATATTTGCCTGATGCATGTGCAATGTACATCATGAGCGTAATAATATTCCGTAGAGGCTTTCCTCGTGATCGCTCTTACTAACTCACGAGGAATCCGGCTTTTTCTCGGAATAATATTAAATCAAGTGAATGCGCGATTCTGAAATTCCGTTCCGTCGTGAGCGAAGAAAAATCTGAGCGACGATGGGACGATAAGACGAGACGAAATACATAAACGGAAGGACCAAGAACATTTTCTTTGGTGTGAAATATTAAATCGACCGACGACGATTCCGTAAGGCAACTTCGCATACGTCTCTTATGCAAATTGTTAGAATACGCGGTCAGGCAATAAATTTACCGCTTTAAAAGTCGTCAAGTAAACTTGGTAGCCGCTTAAAAATCGCCAAACAATATCGGGATCACGCGTGTTTTATCATTTAATTTAATTTAATTTACACTTGACTTTTTCAGTACTATAATATCGCGCTCGTGTCATTTTTTTTCGAAGAAATTTTTAATTAACAAAACAAAACAAAAAAGTTATTTCCAATATGCTTCACGATTTTCGCCACCGTTGCATTCAATGGTCTATAACTTGAAATTATGTCACAAATTATTGCTTCAGTCGCAAAATTTGGTAGTCTGTAGTATGTAATAATATTTATGGCGACTGCGATCGCGCGTAAAATGCATTTTATCACTTTCAAAACTATCCCCGACACTATGCGTAGCGCGGAGTAATCGAGCGTCGAACGAAATGTAACTCTTATGAAACATATATATGGGGGTTGTCGCCCCCATAGCGGCAGCAACCACTCTAAGCAGAATACAACTCTAGGTTTCGGCGTTGTTTAGTTTCGATGCTGTTGTTATCGAGGAACCAACGCACATACCCATCCCTGCGTATCAATATTCATAACATTATGTGCAACCAGCGGAAGTTTGCTCGCGATACTGCGCATCCATCTCGACAAGCGAGCGCGAAACTCGACGCCTGTGAACGCTGTAAAAAATTTATTTCGCCACAGCAGGTGTGATGCCGGTGCAGCGAAGAAAACATATCGCCCCGACCGGTGAATTTATCGCTGCGTCAACCAGCGGCGCAGCTTTGCCTACTCGAGCAAAATAGAGAGGGGAAAAAAAAAACGACCGGCCGCGCCTCGCTCCGTCGTATAAAACAGATGTAGTCTAAGAATCTGGGCCATCTAGTCACAGCGTCGGTAAAGAGATTGAACCGTGTTTTATGCCGGGCTTTCCTCGTCGAATCAGGATACAGTGGCAGCTCGCACGACGGCAGATATAATGAAGATTTAGTGTTACCCGCAGATTTACTATTTTGTCATGTTACGCCAAATTTATTTTTTCATTACCAATTTGGTACGATTTAAGATGAATACATATGAAGCGTAAAATTCTTTAAACAATAACGATTTAACTGATATCAATTACAAAAAAATTAATTGATTATAAAATATTACACATTGTAATATACTTTTTTTATGAAAATGTGATACTAAAATAATTAAATATATTATAATATAAAGAGAGAGACGATTGAAAAACACTAATATAAATTATATACGGATTGATTTACTTATAATGAGAATAGTAGCGATTAATTTTTTGTCTCTTTTGGTTTCCGTTACAGACGACGTTGTTAACTTTAAATGATCTCACCTGTTTCTTATGCTCATTTCGATCCATCGCTTTAATACGTGTACCGGCGTCCGATGTAATAGAGTTATAACTAATTGAATCTATATTTATCTCACTTGAGTAGCATATCGTTTATTTTCTCTCGTATGTTGGACGATATTACGTCGAAATTTGCGAACTTCCCGCGTTGGATCGAAATCAGCATATATACGTACAATGTAAGTATGTCTATATAAGTATGTATCAGGTCTACCGGAAAGTTCTGTCCGTTTTTGGAATAAAACAAAATACAAATTTTTATTACCGTCAATAAACTTTATTAAATAATGTAATTGCCATTATTCGGAGAAGTATTGTCAGCAACTGGATAATTTAAATACAGCAGTCCAAGAAAAGAGGCCGGCGATGTTCAATAGGAAGAACATCATACTGCATCATGATAATGCCAGGCCACATGCTGCTTTGGGGACTCGTCAAAAAATTGCAGAACTAGGCTGGGAAATTCTGTCGCATCCACCATATTCCCCGGACTTAGCACCCTCCGACTATCACTTGTTTTTGTCCTTACAAAATTTTTTGAGGGGCAAAAAATTCAAAAATGAAGAATATATCAAATAAGCACTGGTTCAATTTTTCGCATCAAAAGATAAAACATTTTTCGAAAATGGGATATACAAATTGCCCTCACGCTGGCAAGAAATCATTAATAATAATGGCAATTACATTATTTAATAAAGTTTATTGACGGTAATAAAAATTTATATTTTGTTTTATTCCAAAAAACGGACAGAACTTTCCGGTAGACCTAATATATACACACAATCGTATTGACCGCGAACAGATTGCGTTGTAACGTGCTGATGTACTGGACCTCGTTGCAATCGCGATCTTGTTAGGTGACCATTGTAAAGCCAAAGCCAATCGCGTCACCGTCAAATACCTACCGGCAAACGATTAATGAAATAGAAACATAGTTGCACATTAGTGGGAATAATGGCAGATAAGAGCCAAGGCGCGGGTAGTGGTGAGCAAATTTATTATTGTTAAGATTTTTATTAACAAATATGCATTAAAAAATGTACGTTTCAGATCGTTTTTTGTACCATCTTTAGCATAAATATAAATATGTAAAAATTAAATTGAAATTTTAAAACCTGACATGCACAATATATTTTTTTTATTGTTGTTGCAGTCAAATTTCAAATTAAAATTAATAATCAGAAAGAAGGGCTCACTGAAACCCGCATAGAATTTGTACAAATTAGTGGACCATGTCCAAACGCCATCGTCACACGTATATCGTCGATGGTTTACACTTTACAATATAATGACAATGAATGTTGGTATGCTCGGTAACAAAAACAACGGTCATATAAAAATGGTCATAAATAAAGATCAAAAAACAAAAATTTTATATTACATGTTTTTTTTTTTGACATTTTGTGTAATTAGAATATAATTTATAATATAATATTATAAATTATATTCTATTATAATGTAATATTTTTATATTATATACTTTGAAATATAATAAGTTCTCTAAATTTATCAAATAGTCAATTATTTTGCCGTTCTGCAGAAACGGTAAATTATTCTGGTTTACTTTTGTATCATTTTGATATGCAAACGCGGAATATAATTAACATTTTCAAAAAAAATCGGGAGTACGTTGCGGATTCCTCTCGCGGAGCCTCTGATAGACAACCTTAGCGTCTCGTATGTATTATACATCATTTTAATTTCTACGATGCGACAACGAGGATAGTAAGCGTCGAGACACATTACATAGCAACGTGAATGGCAAAGCGCGCACGTGACTTTTTCCGCTATTTTAATAATTTTGCATTCGCTCATTCGCTTTTACCGCGACGTCGACATGAAAGGCCATATTTCACACGATAAGGCGTAGGCTGCTTCGCGAAACCATTGCATCATTTTTCACAATGCTCGATGATTAATTATCAAAATAACACACGCGCCACTATTGCCGCCCACAACAATAGATTATTACAAGCAATTACCTAACGATCATGTTCTTCAATCGTGATATATATACAAAATATCATACAATTAATCAATATTATTGCATCTCTTATTTCAACAATGTATTTGGATCATACAATATATAGGTATACATGTTGTATCATGATTTTTTATCATACTAAATAACGCTTTAATAATCATAATTTTTATTTAAATATTACATATATCAATATATATTTAAAACTTTTATTTATTAAAGATTTGTTATTAAAACAAAAATTATCATAAAATAGGCATATATAAATAGTTATAATTATTACTTACAATTATACTTTCGTTAAAAAAGTAAAAAAGCAAATATTCTTTAAACTTTTTAATATCATCTCCATTTTATATTTAATCTTATATTTATTTCATTATAGCAGAAAGAGAGAAAGAATTATCACTCTCTCTTTCATCTTGAGTATTGTAGCAATCGGCACTTTCATTTTAGCCACTTCAAACGGCAAAAGACAAAGGCAAATAAGATCAAAGCGCTTTCATACTCGTTACGATTTTCATTATGTGCTCTGATGCGTACAGTCTATCTGTGTGGCTTAATTAATGAATGCACCTAGAAAGTGTATTGCCTTTGCAGACTAGATACAATTAGACTATGTAATTTGATCATAAAATCTAAATATGTGAAATTTCACTTCTATATTTCTATATCTCAAAATCTGTCTGCTCATGTTTAAAGAAATCTTTTTTTTTTCGAAACTATGCTAGCGCTTTTTTTAAATCTATTAAGCTGCAACGCTTGCGGACAATATACAGAAGATATCTTTAGCAAATTATTTTACGTTATTTGTATCAAAAAATTTAGAAAAAGATGTCATTTTAACATTTTTCATGATGTTCATGATTTTCATGATTATACTTATATTATCTGTAAACTTAAATCAAAATTTTGCTAAATTTATAATTTTTGGAAGCACTTAAATATTAAGTCTATAAAGATTAATGCAATTTTAGCTTTTAATATCTGTGAGTGGTAGTTCTGAATGCTACATATCGTATATTATATTACATCATAAAAAATAAATGAAATTATTTGTATGTTTAAGTAGTATGTTTTATAAAACAAATATAACATATACACAACGAGAGAAAGAAAGAGAAAGACAAAAAAATCAAAGATAAAAATAAAATTAGATTTATTAAGTATTTTGACAAATCCGCAGTGTCAATTTGTGCTTCACCACACTGACAACTGATCAAAAATATATCTTTTAGTATGCAAAATTAAATAGAAGCTGTCTTAATTGTTTGGTCTTAATTATTCTAACAATATGAAATAGCAGTGAGAGATGCGGAGAGATATAAGTCTCGGTTGATTATAATTAACTCTCGCAGCAACTATTGTAATATACAAGCCTCATAATTAACTTCGCCATAGTTTCCTATTCTAAATACCGGCCTAAACTAACCTAGGCAGTTAATTGCCAATTTTCTGGCTATATTCAGATATCAAGGCATAAACTTGCTTATGGTCATTTCCTCGTGTAGAGACAGTTATATAAACTCTTGTTGTGCGGTATGGTCCATTCGAAGAGAAACACAGAACAGGCCGCAAATTGTAGATTAATCATTGAGAATCGAGAAAATATGTAAACTCCTTTTCTTCGAAAGTATAAAAAAATTAAATTAAATTTATAATTTAAATTTTATTACATTTTTTTATTTAATTTATATTTGTAATTTTTACCGAAAATCAAGAAATTTCTTTTTCTTTTGCATCACGATTTTTAAGGTTTAGATGCTCTGTAGATTTAAGGTCTGTATAGTATATAGCGTCCTCGTTACGCGTCAATGTAACATCAAATTTTCTCACATAAGTCTCAGAGAAATACACACCGTCACATAGAATCGGACCGTCGTCGACACTCAAAATCAAATATTCTCGGCGATAATATTTAACGTTCGTTTGCTTTGATGTCGTCTTATATGGTCTCATATTGTTTAATTAATTAATGTAACTTTTAAATGCATAACAAAAATCTTTAAAATCTTAAAGTTTTTATTCTTTTATGACATTTCCAGTAATTATTTTTGTTTCCTTTCTCTTTGCAGCTATTTTACCAATCTGTTTAAATTTTATTCCAAAAACATTTTAATGTTAAAAGCAAGAGTGTAATATTACTCATCGTCAGATTAGAATTGAAATTAAATTGAATTGGGATAGCGAAGACAGTAGCCGATGACGTAATTATCAGTTAATGGTTAGCATGTATTAAAACAGTTGATAATACATTGACGCTATGGTGATGTTTCTATAATATATATAGACCTTTAGTTTATCTTATATAATATAAACAAAAAAACCGATTTTTGTACAAAGCTTGGATCTTTTTTTTTTCTTTTAAGATTTTTTTTCTCTATTGTGTGTAATGTGCAAGATGCAGTTTGATTACATCCGCTTGGTTTACTCTTT